>NC_089841.1:43968176-44331509 GCF_035609145.1 Eleutherodactylus coqui
TTTTATTGCAGCCAGGACGTAGATTAGGGCTTTGACAGTAGGATTTCCTACTGTCAAAGTTGCATTGCACGGCACGAAAATCGCGTTTTCCATGCGATGCGATGCAGCAGGGAGGAAGGCTCCATAGAGAAACATGGGCTACAGAACCTTGTGCCTTGTGTGTCGCTGGCATATCGCTGGACCCACAAGGATTTTGTGTCGGGTTGTTGCATGCTACAAAACATCGCACATACATACGATTTGTAGCATAGTAGCAATGCGACCAAATCGCGTGACTTCGTTGCCCGTGTGAAGGAGGCCTTAAAGGCATGCTCCATCCCTGAAGTCCATGGCCGCTTCCTTATCTACTTTACTAGCTATCTACTTTTTCAGTTATACACATAGAGGTCAGTTAGATTGTTGTGCCAAATTTCACGCTTGTATAACACCAGGAAGTTACATTATATAGGGGTGCACTTACTTTTGCACGGAGCATTGATTAATTGAGTTGTGACCCCTGTACTTTTCCTAATTAGGACTTAAAGAATGGTCGTGCCAAATGTCATGTTTGTATAACATTGGGAAGTTAGAGAATTAGCGGCGAGTCAGTGAGTCCGTCAGTCAGTGAGTCAGTGAGTCCGTCGGTCAGTGAGTCAGTGAGTCCGTCAGTCAGTGAGTCAGTGAGTCCGTCAGTCAGTGAGTCAGGACTTTCACCTTTATATATATATAGATATACATCAGTTTACAGGACAGATATGGCGACAGTTTACGCTGGTGCGTGTGGTGGATTGTTTACTTTTTGTAATATACTAGATTGACGCGATCTTTGCTTTCCGAATATAAAATGGGTTCATTCACATTTGCGATGTTTCCCTGCATTGTGATACTATGAAGGGAAAAAAGCACAGCAGCATCTGCCCCATTGAGAACATTGGAAGAACATCGGGATCCCCTGCCGCAGCTGTGTCAGCTGCAATGGGGAATTCCTTCAGCTTCCATGTGAGAACACTTCGCCTCCAGGGGTTTCCACATGATTGTAAGGGTGATATCAGGCTGTGATTCACGGCCCCACATCGCCCTCGCCATTGTGAAGGTGCCCTGACTCTCCTTAGCGGCGCTGTTTGAGCGTGATATGCGATTTTCACGGCGATCCTTTTTTGATTAAAAATTGCATCACTTCTATGAGAGGATTGCAAGTGTTTCCATAGACTTCAATGGGGAAAATCGCATCTCACCCGTATGCACGTTGCTTGGCATGCAAGTGCCATGTGATTGTTTTCCCAAGGCCTCATAGGAAACAGCGGTGAGTTTCCCAGGGGAACATCCAAATATACAACATGCTGCGATTTTCAAAAGAATGGATTTCATATTTGTGCGCATTTCTCGTTCATGGGGATAAGCTCTGAGTGTCAGGAGTTACTAGCAGAGCTGATTTTGGGCTCTTAAGGCTAGTTTCCCACGGGCAAGGGCGATATCAGGTCGTGATTCACATCCCAGCATCGCACTTTCCACCATGTGAAAGCCCCATGGATGCAAGGCGTTTTAATGTGAACACAGCCTCGCATTACTGCATGAAATCGCTTCGTCCCCGCAAGCAATGAAGGATCGTGGAGTTCTCCCATTGCTTACAATTGGACCGGTGCTGCCACCGGCTGCATTGAAAAGAATGGTCGATATCGCAAAAAGATAGGACATTCAACATTGCGTGAGTGAAAATATCGCAAATGAGAATGAAACCATTGTAAACCATTGGTTTCAGAATTCTGAGTTTTCACCTACTCTCGCATTGTATAAAAATCGCGTGATTTTCTCACTCATGTGAAACTGGTCTAAAACTTCACAGCTCTGCCATGCAAGGAGAAACCTGGCGGTCCTGTAATCACCCGGTCCAATGGAGAGAACGGTACTTCTGCTTCCTCTATGCGCTACATCACATCTGTCAAAGACAAGGCCCGTGAGCCGCCATGTCATTTTATGTGGCCAACACTGAGATCCGAACGCAAAAGGACTGGCTCTCCATTTTTCCCAGAGGACGTGGCCAGTGCTTGGCAGAGGGGCATCTCCAGCACAGGGAATGGGTGCCACCTTGGATTAGGAGCTTCGGTGCACCTCCACACCTCCACTCTCCCCAGCTCCGACCTTCTACCTGGCACCGTAGCCAAACACCAAGGTAGGAAGCTCGGGGCTAAAGAGGTGGAAGGGGAGAAACCCATCATGGTGCAGAGAGCGCCATAGCCAGGGTAAGGAGTACTTAGTTACATTTAGGCCTCATTCACAAGGGGGGATAGTTTGGGTCTGTGAAATGCGCAGAGTTTTCATGGACCATAACGGTGTGTTTTTGGACATTCCTGTGTTTTTGTTTTTAGCACATAAAAATGAGTTTGACCCCCCACACCCCGATCTACATGATGCTCAATGAGGGCTACACAGCCTGCAAGAGAGAAATCAGAAGTGGTTACAGAAGTCTCTGTAAGCCGAGATCCCGACCTGCCCCTGCCAGATTGTAGGAGCTTTAAGCCTTTTTCACACGGGCGACAGCGATATTGCCAAGAAACTATATCAGGAAGATATCACCGTGAGAAACCGCTGGAAGATATCGTAGCTGTGTTCTGTGTGACATTGCTGCGGTTTCTCACAGTGATATCGCGATTTGGTCACATGACTTTGTAGCGCTCTTTCCCCAGGATTTTTGGTGGCGCTTGAAATGTAAACCCTAGCCCAAAAATAAGCCATAGCTACATAAAAAAAAAAACAATACATTACCTAACAGGCGCTGTCCGCTCCGCTGCACTTCTTCTCCAGCAGTTCCGCAACACTTATTTCCTACTGTAAAAGTTGCATCGCACCGCATGAAAACCGCAATTTTGTGTGATGCGATGCAACACAAAGGAAGGCTCCATAGGGAAACATGGGCTACACAACCTCACAAATCGCGGCAATATTCAGCATGGCGCAATTTATTTCTTGCAATGTAGCAGCCTACAAAACATGGCTCATGTGAGGGAACACATTAGAAAGCACGGGCTTCACATACAGGCGATCTGTAGCACTGTCGAATCGTGAGAACATTGCACGATTTTGTGCAAAAGAAGCATTAAAGGTGTTGTGCCAACTGGCACAAGTTTCCCCAGAGTGCAGGACCTGGGGTAATAAGTCACTTCAGGGGAAACGTAATCAGTGAAAACCCTATAATCATCCATGCCATAAACACTTATCACTGACAATGGAATCGTAACAAACTACTACACATTAACCTTTATCAGTATAATCACAGATGATTGTACTCAGTGTGTATGACACCGATGATAAACTACATCTGTAGACAACACCAAACACAAGGCAAACTGACCGAGGAGTGCGGGACTTAGGGAACTAGCTCACCCTGTGAAAGTATAAAGATGACCCATGTTACACTTGTCATTCAGGGGTTAATAGAGTTGAGTCCATAAAAGCTGAGTTGCTTCAAGTGGGGTCTTGAGCGTTTTCTGGAGACCATATTTAGTCATTGTATCCGCATTCCTTAGTCTTATCAATGTAGTTACTGTATGCACAGGTCACATTATGTAACAATTAGCTACTGCAGTAAGATGTAACTTAGGGTGCTGCCCCCTGTGATTGGACCAATACACATTCTTTTGTTCTACTTTATACTATTAATAAAATTAACACTGAGCTCCTCAGAAAGATGACAATAGAGACTTCATAGACGGTTGATGTCTTTTGTTCTTTCCGATGACCATCGTTAACTAATTTGGACCAATCCCAATAGCCTTATTATCAATTCTAAATTTAAAGGAGTACTCAGACACACCCTATAAATACCCTATATATGGTGACCTTGATGAATGGAGTTATCACTCTGAAGATGGCAGCCCATGCTGGAACCTCCTAAAGGACTCTATTGAGCCTCTATGTTAGGTTGTGCTGCTGGAGTTTGTTGTTCTACAGGGTTCCAGGAGCACACCTGCACAGGTGAGAGTTAATTGAGCTGGCTGGGTGTGGTTGTTCTGGTCAGCCCATTCCCTGGGTCTGGGGGTAAATATATACCCCAGCCCCTCTGCAATGAGGAAGCTGTATTTCCTCAGTCTTGTCTGCTGTGTGAGTACTGTCTGGTCAGCTTGCAGTTTGCTGTGTGAGTAGTGTCTGGTCAGCTTGCAGCTTGCTGTGTGAGTAGTGTCTGGTCAACTTGCAGCTTGCTGGGTGTTTAGTGTCTGGTCAGCTTGCAGCTTGCTGTGTGTTTAGTGTCTGGTCAGCTTGCAGCTTGCTGGGTGTTTGCTGTCCTGTGCTGCCTGTTTAGTGCTAGAGTAGGGACTGCAAGACACGAGGAGCCTTGGTGCGGCCTTGCAGCTTACGTTTATTGGCCAATGTACAAACTAATCCCTTGCTTTTATATTCAGCTTTGCCATCTGCTTTAGTGTACGAGGTTGGGTGGTAAGTGAGTTTGTGCATTTTATGTGCCAGTTCCGCCTGGTTGCGAGTAGCACCCTTTCAGGGAGAGCAGAGCTGAGGTTCCAGCATGGGACCACCTTTATAGAGGCGATCGCTCGGCTTGTAGGTAGGGCCCGCCTTTATAAAGGCGATCGCTATGCTTGTAGGTAGGGCCCGCCTTTATAAAGGCGATCGCTATGCTTGTAGGTAGGGCCCGCCTTTATAGAGGCGATCCATAATTTTAACAAAGGTTCGACAACTTAGTTGTTAGTTCAGTCAGCAGTGATAACTTAGTCAGACAGTTCCATAAGTCCGGTCCCTTTTACTGCTTGGTCAGTTTGACTATTATTGAATTTGGCGTTGTCTACAGATGTAGTTCATTATTGGCTTTCAATCACACTTTTTCAAAAACTATAACTTTTTTTATTTTTACATTGACATGGCCCTTGAGGGCTTGTGTTTTGCATGGCAAACAGCAGTTTTTATTGGTATCAATTTCTGATGGCCATGAACATGAATCACCGCCCTGTAATGCCAGGATGGCACAAAGCTCTTTGCTCATCACTTTAATGTATTGTTGACACGCTGCTGAATCTGCGCACACAATGTGCAAAATCCAGAAGTCTAACTGGCCAAAAACAAATATTAGCAAATGTATCAGGAGGCGGTTATAGAAATTCAGCTGCAGACTACAAAACAGTAAGAGTTATATGACTGCCGGGGGTTGTAGATAGACACAGGGGCTGAACTATTAACTATTAACAAGTCAAAGAACTCCTTTATTTAACCTCTTAACACCCAGGCTATTTTATTCCGTAAATCATATATTAAAAAGAAGGAAATCGGTGTATAAATAAAAAGTTCTAAAATATTGTGCGTTTCAAATCTCATCATTTTCAAAATCATTGCTTGCTGTCAGTAAATGAAAGAACTCGTTTCCATGCAGAGGTAGTAACCCTGTAGAGTCCTGCCCTCAGCTCAAAAATGGATACAATTGTATCCAGTGTAAACAATGCTCTGTGAGCTGAACAGCCCGGACTCCAGACTGATACATTGTACATAGCTAGTCCTGCCTGCAGCTCAAAAATGGATACAATTGTATCCAGTGTAGACAATGCTCTGTGAGCTAAGCAGCCCAGACCCCAGACTGATACATAGTACATAGCTAGTCCTGCTCTCAGCTAAGAAGTAGATACAATTGTATCCAGTGTAGACAATGCTCTGTGAGCTAAACAGCCCAGACTCCAGACTGATACATTGTACATAGCTAGGCCTGCCCTCTGCTCAAAAGTGGGTACAACTGTATCCATTGTAGACAATGCTCTGTGAGCTAAACAGCCCGGACTCCAGACTGATACATTGTACATACCTAGTCCTGCTCTCAGCTGAGAAGTGGATACAATTGCATCCAGTGTAGACAATGCTCTATGAGCTAAACAGCCCAGACCCCAGACTGATACATTGTACATAGCTAGTCCTGCTCTCAGCTGAGAAGTGGATACAATTGCATCCAGTGTAGACAATGCTCTATGAGCTAAACAGCCCAGACTCCAGACTGATACATTGTACATAGCTAGTCCTGCTCTCAGCTGAGCAGTGAATACAATTGTATCTATTGTAGACAATGTTCTGTGGCTTACATTTGGCACAAAAGTGACATTGCCAAGAACTGGACGTCCCTCAAAAATTCATGAAAAGACCAGAAGAAAATTATTTTGAGGCTGACAGCAACATTTAAGAAGCTGCAGGAGTTTCTGGCAAGTCTTGGTTGTGTAGTGCATGTGACACCCATCTCCCATATTCTTCATATGTCTGGGCTGCGGGGAGGGGTGCAAGATGGAAGCCTTTTCTAACAAAAAAGGAACATCCAAGCCCGGCTATGTTTTGCCAAAAGCTACATTAAGGGCGCCCACCCACTGGCGATTTTTTTTCCCTGCGAAATTCGCAGCATTTTTTTCTCTGCAAGGGTCTATGGGACTTGTAATGTTAAAATCGCGATCGTGCAAAATCGCAATTTACCGCGAAATCGCGATTTTGCGCGATCGCGATTTTAACATTACAAGTCCCATAGACCCCTGCAGAGAAAAAAATGCTGCGAATTTCGCAGGGAAAAATAATCGCCAGTGGGTGGGAGCCCTAAGTCTGCCAAAAGTTTGTGTGAGAACGTGTTATGTCTGATGAGGCCAAGGTTGGACTTTTTAGCCATAATTCTAATAGGTATGTTTGATACATAACCAACACTGCGCAACACCAGAAGACCAAAGATAAGAGTTTTGGAATGGCCCAGCCAGAGCCCAGACCTGAATCCCATTGCAGATCTGTGGGTTGACCTGAAGAGGGCGCTACACACGAGATGCCCTCAAAATCTGATGAATTGGAGCACTTTTGCAAAGAAGAGTGGGCAAAGATTGCCAAGTCAAAATGTACCATGCTGATAGACACCAACCCAAAAAGACTAATTGCTGTCATAAAGTCAAATTGCCTATATTGCTGCATATTACGTGCAAAAATAAGACATAATGCGTGTGTGAGTGGCCTAACATAAATCAATGGACTTTTAGCAACGCGTACTACATGCATGAAAAATAGACGCATAATACGCAGAACACATATGCCTGTGTGAGTCCTTAGTTTGCTACAATGCATGATACTGTTTACCTCACAGGAGCTCAGGCTGCAGGACACTACTGTGCTGAACCTACTGCTACGTATTCCTCCCAACCGTTCCGGATCAAAGAGGGCAATCTGGAATTTTGGTAGCTGTCTCGCCATCACGGGAGGCAAAAGGCATGTCCCTGACCCACTCTGAACCTCAAAAAATAGTACGGCAGTCCATCTTTTATCTTAATACCTCACAAGGATCTGTTCTCTTCATCAGGATCTGTCATTTTCATCAGGTCCTGCCATCTCCTCCTGGATCTGTTCACCCCATCAAGATCTGTCCTCCCCATCAGGGCTTCTCCTCCATAACTAGAATCTGTCTTTCCCATCAGTATCTGCCCAAGACCCATTAAGATCCATCCTCTCCATCAAGATCCATGCTTCCTCTCAGGGTCTATCCTCTACATCAAGATCTATCTTGCCCATCAGGATCACTCCTACTTATTAGGATCTATTCTCGCTATCTGGATCTGTGCACTTCACTTGGATCTGTTCACCCCATCAAAGTCTGTCCTCCTAATCAGGGCTTGTCCCCCATGATGAGGATCCATCTTTTTTTATTAGGATCTGCCTCAAACCCCGCATCCATCAGGATTCATCCTCCCCATCAAGATCTGTCCTCTACATCAAGATGACTTCTCCATCACAATCTGTCCTTCTGGCCCGGATATGTCCCCAGTCAGGATGAATTCCCCATCAGGATTTGTCCCGCCATCACGATCTGTCGACCTCATTCAGATTTACTCAGAATCTTATGATGTTTGGAAGATCTCCAGTTATACATCTGTTGAGCCCATAAGATGCCTCATGTGACTCTGGGTGTCATGTGTAAGTTCTTGCGTTGCTTTGTTCCTTTTCTGATGACTTAATGGTAAACAGGACCAGATTAAGTACAGCATAAACCAAGCTGATAACATAAGTATAGCACCAGAACCAAGCATAACACAAATAAAGCATGAACCAACCTCAGGGCATAAATACAATACTAGAACCAAACTCCTAAAAGAAATACAGCACCAGAACCAAGCACATGACATAAATATAGCACCAGAACCAAGCACATGACATAAATACAGCACCAGAACCAAGCACATGACATAAATACAGCACCAGAACTAAGTGATCACTAAGTGAGCTGCAAAACATCAGAGGGGAGGAGACAGGATTCATGTAGCTACACAAGACACTGCCACATGGAAGAAGAGGACAATGTGACCAGGTGGACCTAAGGGAATGATCGCCCACAGCCTACATCTGCCTGCTACACTTCCTATACGTTGATGTCTGGTGCCCTGAGCAACCACACAGGTTTCATGGAGCTAGGACAGCCATGGCGTCTCGTCTCAGTCCACCTCTGCTCCTGGGTGCAGCCACTATGACTGTCCAACAACTGGGGCCCCTTTATTCTTTATCTAGGCACAGCACCATACATGTGGTTGTGGTTGCACGTGGTAGTGCAGCTTAGACCTATTCTACCGGTCGACCAATGAGCGTCATTTAAAGGATCCATAAGTCCTAAGTTAAAGGGACTCTATACACATTGATTGTGCTATATTTTTTTTAAATCAGTTTCTTGCTTTTTTTACCCCATCTTTTTACCATTGGCCACTCTTCTTTATTACACTCGTGGCATGTGTTAGGTTCATTATGTCAATGCTTTGCATATGCTTCTGGGTGGAACAGTGCAGCTCTTTGTTATGAACTTACCTGAGTCTTCATTCCCCCGAAGCCATTTTGTGTAATGCGGCCGTCGCACATACAGGAGTCATTATGCTGTAAAGTGGAACAACAGACTTTTCTTCTACTTTTGTAAATTGTTCTACAGCCTAGAAACAAATGTCCCTTATAGTCCAGCAGACATAGAAAGAGGAAGGATCTCAATATCCACTCACCGTGGTGATACCTGTGACCTCTATGACTAATCCTGAATTACTCTCATTGTCATAAACCATCCCTCCTTTACTTTTGACACATGTTCCCTAGAAGTTATCGCATGGATGAAACTTCCTCTGTGTGATTGTAACGCTGTTCTAAGTAAGTGATTACAATATCAGAGCAAAAGCATCATTTATTGTGGAGAACTGACCACTTGTAGGGAGGCTCTAGTACCCTGTTGTACCGCCTCTAGCTTGGATATAAGATGTGATACGGGGGGCATGGAGGCTCTAGTACCCTGCTGTACCGCCTCTAGCTTGGATACAAGATGTGATACGGGTGGGCATGGAGGCTTTAGTACCCTGTTGTACTGCCTCTAGTTTGGATACAAGATGTAATACAGGCAGGCATGGAGGCTCTAGTACCCTGTTGTACCACCTCTAGCTTGGATACAAGATGTGATACGAGTGGGCATGGAGGCTCTAGTGCCCTGTTGTACCACCTCTAGCTTGGATGCAAGATGTGATACAGGCATGGAGGCTCTAGTACCCTGTTGTACCGCCTCTCATTTGGATACAAGATCTGATATGGGCGGGCATGGAGGCTCTAGTACCCTGTTGTACCACCTCTAGCTTGGATACAAGATGTGATACAGGTGGGCATGGAGGCTCTAGTACCCTGTTGTACCACCTCTAGCTTGTATATAAGATGTGATACAGGCAGGAATGGAGGCTCTAGTACTCTGTTGTACCCCCTCTAGCTTGGCTACAAGAAGTGATACGGGCGGGCATGTAGGCTCCAATACCCTGTTGTACCGCCTCTAGCTTGGATGCAAGATGTGATACGGGCAGGCATGGAGGCTCCAGTACCCTGTTGTACTACCTGTAGCTTGGATACAATATATGATACAGGGGGAATGGAGGCTCTAGTACCCTGTTGTACTGCCTCTAGCTTGGATACAAGATGTGACACGGACTGTCATGGAGGCTCTAGTACCTTGTTGGAGGCAGTGTGTCACTCCAGAGCAAAGGCAGGATTGAGGCGCTCATCTCTAGATTTCCAGACATGAGCATAGCTGTTGTCAATGCCCAAATTAAACCTGGATTTGTTGCTGAAGGCAACCCGGTTTCACTCTGTAACAGTCCAGTTTTGTCATTCTCGACATCACTGTAAACAGAAGTGACAGTGAGTGTGGTAGGCAGTACATAAGAAAAAGAAAAAAGAGTGGTGGAGCAAAACCCATACAGTCATGTAATTGAAGAAAAATTATATACAAAGAATTAGATGGTAGTACCAGTGGTTGAGGTGTCACCCACTAGATGACGAACCACCTGGGTGGGCGTGAGAAAACAGGAGAATAGAACTGAAAGACTAAGGTGATGGTGGAACACTCTAAGCTTTAAATAATTCCAAACTTAGAGTATTGCACCATCGCCACCAGTCTTTCAAAGGTAGTACATATAATAGGCACCATAAAAACAAATGTAGCGTTTCAGGCACTAGATTGGAGTCACGGGTGTTGTAGCCGTACAGGATCTGAGAGTAGTCGGGAGGAAGTCAGAGGTCATTAACAGGTAGTCCCGGTTTGCAGTACAAGGGAGGAGTCCAGAAGTGTAATCAGAAGGCAAGCCAGAAGTCAATATCAGGAGGAACAGAGGAGGAACAGGCAAGTGCTGCTTGATCAAATGGTGCTGCGGAGCAGGATAATAACACACGGAGGGAGTGGCAGGGCCAGGCTTTTATAGGAAGTGCAATCAAGACAGAGGCAGGGTCAGGACGAGGAGGCAGGAACTAGGTAACTGGGATCAGGGAACAAGGCTGGTCCACAGGCTGGATTGCTTAGTAGTGACTGAAGCACAGGGGGTTTCGGGTTCGATTCCTGACACCAAATGTCCTTCCGTCAGAAGTGTCATATAGCCTGAGGTACTGAATAAGTTCTTGGTTCATGCGCTCAGTCTGCCCATTAGATTCAGGGTGAAAAGCCGTGGAGAAAGAGAACCCAACACCGATGTTTTTACAAAATGCACGCCAAACCGGATGACAAACTGAACCCCTCGGTCCGACACTACGTTGTCAGGAATGCTGTGTAAACGCACTACTTCCTTGATGAAAATGGAATCTAATTCGGGAGCCGACGGTAACTTCTTTAGGGGGACAAAATGTGCCATCTTAGAGAACCGGTCAACTACCACCCATATGACAGAGTGTCCCTGTGACAAAATCAATGGACAAATGCGACCATTGTCTGGATGGAACCGGGAGTGGCAGAATCGGCCCCTCGGGTCGTCTCTTAACATTCTTCCCTCGAGCACAAACTGAACAGGATTCAACAAAAATTCTGACATTCCGGACCATCTGCGGCCACCAGTACAGACGTCTGCATAATTCCAACGTGCCACGGATACCAGGGTGACCCGCCAAAACAGATGCATGGACCTCCCCTAGGACAAGTAAACGCAAGGCACTGGGTACAAACAATCTCCCTTCGGAAAGGGCACTCGCAGCACCATGTTGGGCCACAAGAATTTAGCCGGAGATGTCTGACAACAAAGCCGCCACCAACATCCCAACATCTCTCGGGTTGAGAATCCTCTTGTTCAGGCGCCCCAAAACTACGGGATAGAGCATCGGTCTTGACATTCTTCGAGCCTGGTACATATGTAACTACAAAATTAAAACAAGAAAAAAATTAAAATGTCGGGCATTTAAGCGCTTAGCAGACTCTAGATAAATCAAATTGTTATGATCCGTAAAAACAGTAATCTGATGTCTGGCCCCCTCCAGGAAATGCCTCCACTCCTCAAATGCCCATTTGATAGCCAGCAATTCTCTATTGCCAATATCATCATTCCGTTCAGCCGGACTAAACTTCCTGGAGAAGAAGGCAGAGGGCTGAAGAGTAGAGAGAGAAGCAGATCCCTGGGATAGGACAGCACCCACACTATGCTCGGAAGCATCCACCTCCACAACAAACGGACAATTGAGATTAGGTTCTACTAGTACCGGAGCAGTGGAAAATGCCTTCTTGAGGCGTGCAAAGGCTTCCTTAGGCTCGGGTGACCAGACATTTACCTCAGCGCCCTTCTTGGTAAGGTCTGTCAGAGGTTTGGCCATGAAAAATTCCTGATGAATTTACGGCAAAAAATTGCAAAGCCTAGAAAGCGTTGCAGAGCTTTTAAATTGGTGGGTTGACACCATTCAGTTATGGCCCGAACCTTATCTGAATCCATCTGAATAGCAGAAGGCGTTATGACATACCCCAAAAAAGAGATCTCTTGGACCCCAAATTTGAATTTCTCCAACAAATGATGCTCTCGAAGACGAGAGGGCACAACACGTAAATAACTCAGATGCGTCTCCCAATTGGGAGAAAAGATTAAGATATCATCTAAATACACCACCACAAAAGTACCAAGGATATCATGAAAAAAAGCGTTTATGAATCCCTGAAAGACGGCCGGGGCATTGCATAATCCAAACGGCATCACCAAACACTCAAAATGCCCGAATGGAGTATTATTCCATTCATCCGCTTCTCTGATTCTAATCAGGTTGTATGCTCCCCTAAGGTCGAGTTTGGAGAACCATGTAGCTCCCACAACTTGATTAAGGAGATTGGGGATCAGAGGAAGTGAGTATTGATTCTTCACAGTAATCTTGTTTAACGCTCGATAACCAATACAAGGCAGGAGACTACTACTTTCCACGAAGAAGAGCCCGGCCCCCGCAGGAGACTCAGACGGACGAATATGCCCCTTGGCCATACTCCTTCATGGCCTCCCGTTCGGGAATGGTAACATTGTTAATTTTCCCCTTGGGAATCTTACCCCCAGGAACGAGGGTTTTACAATCCCATTCCAATTTTACAATCCCATTGCCTGTGCGGGGGCAACACTTCTGAGAGTCGCTTGGAAAATACATCAGCAAACTCCTCTAAGTATTTAGGCAGGCCAGAAACCTCACAGCTGGAAGAATGTAGTTGGACAGATGTTAAATGATCTCCACAGCCCGCTCCCCACTGTATCAACTCAGAGGCTGCCCAATCAATAACGGGGTTGTGACCACGGTAACCCCAAAATGATATCAACTGATAAATTCTCCATGACTAAAAAGGTACAGGTCTCAGTATGTAGGGCTCCCACTGAGAATGCTAGTTCCAGTGTGGTTTTCTTAATTAACCCCGCAATCAACGGGGTGGAGTCAATCCCAGAGACCTGTATGGGAGGATTCAGGTCCCGCAATTCAGATGCAAAGCACTTGACAAACTCCAAATTTACAAAATTGTCAGCCGCCCCAGAGTCAATAAATGCATGGCCGTACATTTGACAGGATCCAAACGTAATGGAGCAAGGAAGAAGCAACTTGGAATTACCTGGAAGTACCTGAGCTCTTATGCGATCCCTCCAGACATTGCCTAGGAGTGGAAATTTTCCTGCAGATGTCTCTTGTCACAGGTGGCGACCCGATGTCCAGGATCCCCACAGTAGAAACACAGCCTGTTCTTAAGGCGGAATACCTTACAATCTGGAGATGACATGTACCCCAGTTCCATGGCTTCAGTGTGGTTACTGGGTAGAACAGGATTCTGTTCCTTCGGTGCGGGGGAGGAACTAGTAGATATAGGGTTGAGTCTGGCCCTAAAACGACGGTCAGCCCTAACTGCTAAAGTCATGGCAGTCTCTAATGTCTTAGGCTCAGGATGAGACAACAGCAGGTCCTTTACTGACTCAGACAACCCGAGGAGAAAGAAGTCCTTTAAGGCCATTACACCCAGAGTCAACACAGAACTGTCAGAACTGGGAACAAAATTCTTCGGCTGAGCTCTTACCCTGACAGAGACTTAACAATTTGAAAACCGCATAGCCTGCTCGGTCTGGTTCATCATATATCTGACCCAAGGCTGCAAAGAAAGCATCAAAAGTTTGACGAAAGGGTGATTCGGGTGGCAATAAAAAAGGCCCAATTTTGTGGATCACCCCTTAAACGAGAGATAACAATACCCACCTTCTGGTAATCCAACCCAGAAGAGTGTGGACGCAAACTAAAGTATAATTTACATCCTTCACGAAAAGCAAAAAACGCCCACCGGTCACCTGAAAAGAAGTCGGGAAGTGTAGCTTTGGGTTCGCATATCGATACAGGACCATGGGAAGTCACCACTGGGGCACCAGCTACAACTTGCTCCTGGTCGACAAATCCTGTACCACATCAGTCAAAGTTTGCACCTGTTTAACCAATGCAGACACAGCCTCCATAGCCGGGAATACCTGGGACTGGAAAATACAAAAACTTGAAATTAGTACGGCCAGTGTTTCTGTCAGGACTGGCTAGAAACCAGGGGTTACGGAAGTCCCTACGCCAGCCCTCTTCCGTGTCATTGCCTACTTGCCCCCCTGGGCTAAGCCCCAGGGCGACAACTGAGTGACGGTCCCTACTCTGCAATAACCAACTGGAGACAACTAACAGCAAATAACAGACCAAAGCACAGACAACCTCAGAGTCAGGGAATAGCCGTGTCAACCCAACCGGGAACGTCAGGCCGAGGGAAAGGATAAGCTCATAGTTAGGGAATAGCAGAGTCAAAACTAGAGGCAGAACAGATATCGTAGGTGTTAGCTGGACAAGACCAAATGAAACACTGGCACTGGGATCCAGTATCAGACAGGCTAAATACAGAAGACCCCGCCTGGAGCGGGGCGGAGCAAGATGATGCGCCGGCCGGTGATGTAATAAATCCGGACCCTTCCTGCCATGCCTCCTAACAGAAGAGCCCCGAGCCAGGCCGGGACGGCCGCAGGACCCGCACCGCCGACCAGCCCGAGCGACCACCAGCACGGGGGAGACCCAAGCGGAGATGCCGCAAGACCGCCAGCAGCACCAGGGAGGACAGCACGCCCACGCTGAGCAGCGGCGCCCCCAGCGGTGAGCCTCTTCCTAACAAGGAGCCTATAACGATGGCACCACCTGTCTCCGGATGACAGACAAAGAAATAGTTGTAGCTGTTCGTGCTTGTCAGGCAATCAGACAATCCTCTCTACTGGTGGTCTGTCAAGGGCGTCCTCAGCCCCCTCTCAAACTCTGTTATCTGGGTGAAATCTCTTCTCTACGTCGTAGAGGCGTCTAGTGGCCAACAAGCTCTACACAAGCGGAAGAAGAGGTCACTACACACAAGGAGCCTCCGAGAGCCTCTTATAGGCCAAGGGGAAACCACTTTTAGGGCCACAGGTCTCATCTAATCGCATCACAACTCTAATCATTTGCATATCTAAGATGTAACTGAATGCCGAGTTTTGTAAATGATGGATTGTTTTTTACAAAGAGTTTACATTAGAGGTTATTAAAATGCAAATTCTCCATAGATTATAAAATTATGATAGCGCAACAACTGTGAATGCAAATAAGGCCAGCCCAGATATCAGCTGTTCACTGTGGGTGTGTTCTCTTGGCAAACAGCAGATATCATCAGGAAGGCTGCAGCTGGTTATACATTAGTGGCCACTAGAGGAGAAATGTAGTATTACAAGTCAGCCATTCAAATGTAATTTAAATGTAACTATGTAATTCATAGACCCAGTTCTCCAAAGCATGAGCACTCTTGTCTAATGCCAGGCAGACTAGTTGGAGGAACAAGAATGCTAAAATCTTGTGCTAGGCGGTAAAACAAAGCATGATACACAGACTGGCCCCTTTATTAGAGCCCCCACCCCTCCCCCAATTGAAGCTACCAAGCATGGCAATTCTCCCCATGACCCCGGAGTGCAGCATGAAATCACATGATAAGTTCTCTGTGCATAAGTTTCGGTGTGAATCCACATTAGATGGGAAAATCCAGTGATCTGAGCGACTTGCAATGAGGCCAGGTCATCGGTGCTAGACTAGCCGGGGCCGGAATGTCACTGTCGTAGGGTTTTTTTTTTCTGTAATGGTGTGGAGAGTACACAAAGAATGGCGTGATCAAGAAAAAACATCCAGTGAGAGGGGATCCTGCGGATGGAAACAATTCATCACCGAAAGGGGTCAGAGGAGGATGTCAGGAATCGTTCTGACCAACAGGCACTGCACAGTCAGGAGCAGCAAAATACAATGCTGGTGCTCCAACTATTGTGTACATATACACAACTCGCTGTTCGTTACAACGGATGTGCTATAACAGCAGACTACCAGTTCCAGCACCATTGTGTCTGGGAGAAAGAGAAAGATGAGACTCCAGGGGGGCAAAAGAGCCCAAAAATTGTATCACTGAGCAGTGGAAAAACATCTCCTGGTGATATAGATCCAGATTTCCGTTTGGCACAAGCAGCATGAATCGCTGACCCCTTCCTGTCAGCTGGTCAGAACATGTCAGCACCTCCATCTATCATGCGGCAACTACAAGAAGCTTCCTGTCCGCAGGGGCCAATATTCCTGCAGAACGAAGTCATCACCTGGTGGAATCTACACCACGACGACCTGCTGCGGTTCTAAAGGCCAAAAGAGTCCAACACTCTACTAGATGATAAAGGGCCCTTCAGTGTACATTCTATCATCGCCTTAATTCACCCTTGCAGCAAATGAAAACAATGAGAGATTTCACAGCTGAACTGTTGTCACTAGTGCGGTCTATCCCCCGGGTGTATTTACTCACTGCGCAGGACCTGGCATTTACTAGTCTAGGTAAACAGAGTCAATCAGGCTATAACACACGTTGGCACAGTTCAGAACCGATACGGAGGATCGGTCCCCGGAGGCTTCCAGCCGGAGGAGCTCCTCAGACAGATTGGGCATTGCTATACCCAAGGGCGGCTCTCTAGGCTGGAGTCCAGCGGGGAGGATGTGGTTGGCCCATTGGTCATTCTACCTGATACACAGTGGAGTTGTAGCTCCTGTAATTCCCAGGTTTAGGCTCTGGAGGACCAAATGTTTGTTGTAAAACTTGTTTCTTTACTTTTGGAGCCCAACATGGTTGCAAGTAAATCAGCAGACTCGTATACTGCATTAGAGGTCTCAGCTGGGTAATGCGCTTGCTGATCGGAGTAGCGGTACCGCCTGCACCTCTAAGCTTGGCCTCAGTGATACTCCAACCGCCCGCTGGACAGATACTACAGTGACTGGCAACTGCAAAGTTCACTAAATGCAGGGAGTCTCCTCAGTTCTCAGGTGGGTGTCACATGGGGGTAAGCGCATTGGGTGGGGAGTCTTGTTTTTACGTCGAAAAAATGACATAATAACTTTATTCTGTGGGCCGGTACGATTACTGCAATACTAGATTTATATAGTTTTGTTTTTGAAAAAAATGAAAAAATTTCTGCCATCTTCTGACCGCCATTATTTTTTTATTTTTATGTTGGTGTATTTGTGTGAGGGCTCGTTTATTGTGGGACATCCTGCAGTTTCTATCCGTACCATTTCAGAGTATATACAACTTTTTTGATTGCCTAAGGGCGTGACCAAAAAAAAAAAAAGCGCAAATCCGGCATTATGTATTTTTTTCTCTGATGACGTTTACTGTGCAGGATAAATAATTCGGTACTCATAGATCGGACTTCTACAGATGCGTCGGTACCAAATATGTTGGCTTTTATTTCATTTAGATTTTTTTTTTAATTAAAAATATATTTTTTTTAAATCTTAATATCCATTAATATATACGATAATATTTTTTTCACTTGTTTTTACTGTTTTTTTAGGCCCTCTTGAACTTACAATCTCCTACAGTATAATACAATACCATAGTATTGCGTTATACTGTATTCTGGTAGGCGTTCTATCACAGGCACGTCTTAATAGGTGATGATTCATGGCAGCCCTGGGAGCCTTCAGAAGACATAATAATAATAATCTTTATTTGTATAGCGCCAACTTATTCCGCAGCGCTTTCAGGCATGGATAAATGCAAAACAATACAACAATTGCAACAATTACAATGTGAGGTACATTGGGTTAGACACAAATGGGTTGGGGGTGGTACAGGAGGTGGGGAACACAGGCAATAGGAAATTTCATGTACAGATCATTTATCAGAAGGCAAACAGGGTGGGGCACCATAGGGAGGGGCGAGGGACGATGTCAGGAGATTTGGTATGCTTCCCTGAAGAGGTGCGTTTTTAAGGCACGTCTGGAATTTCGTGCATCGGGAATTGTCCGGATACCTTGGGGTAGAGCGTTCCAGAGGATGGGTGCTGCTCTGGTGAAGTCCTGTAGGCGAGCATATGAGGTTCGTATTACAGGGGTGTTTAGTCTGAGTGTGTTAGCCGATCGGAGTGAGCCGGGTGGGTGGTCTACAGACAGTAGGGAGGCGATGTATGGTGGCGCAGCGCCATGCAGAGCTTTGTGAGTGAGGTACAGGAGTTTAAATTTAGTTCTGCAGTGGATGGGCAGCCAATGCAGCGACTGGCATAATGCAGAGGCGTCTGAATAACGACTGGATAGAAAAATGAGTCTAGCTGCTGCATTTAGTATGGATTGGAGTGGAGTGAGTCTAGTACGGGGGAGGCCATTGAGTAGCAAGTTGCAGTAGTCAAGCCGGGAGTGGATGAGGGCAACCACGAGCGTCTTTAGCGTATCCGTGGTTAGGAACGGACGTATTTTAGCAATATTTCTGAGGTGCATGTGGCATGTTTGGGCCAGAGATTGGATATGGGGGGCAAAGGAGAGGTTAGAGTCCAGTGTGACCCCAAGGCATCGGGCATGCCGTCTGGGGATTATGATGGTGCCAGACACTGGAATGGAGATGTTGAAGGGAGGTCAGTTAGAAGGTGGAAAGACAAGGAGGTCAGTTTTAGAGAGGTTTAGTTTGAGAAAAAGGGAGGACATAGTGTTAGAGACAGCAGACAGACAGTCGGTGATATTTTGGAGGAATGGTCCAGAGATCTCACGAGAGGAGGTGTATAGTTGGGTGTCATCAGCGTAGAGATGGTATTGGAGGCCAAATTTGTGGATGGTTTGTCCAATTGGGGCAGTATAGATAGAGAAAAGAAGGGGACCAAGGATCGAGCCCTGGGGTACCCCAACAGCGAGAGGAAGTGGAGCAGAGATAGAACCAGCAAAGGAAACACTGAAAGAGCGGTCAGAGAGGTAGGAAGAGAACCAGGAGAGAGCAGTATCCTTTAGACCAATAGAGTGGAGCATAGTGAGAAGGAGATTATGGTCGACAGTGTCAAAAGCAGCAGACAGGTCAAGGAGGATTAGTAGGGAGTAATCACCTCTCGACTTTGCAGTCATCAGGTCATTTGTTACTTTTGTAAGGGCAGTTTCGGTCGAGTGTAGAGAGCGGAAACCAGACTGGAGGGGGTCGAGGAGTGAGTTGTCAGAGAGAAAGCGAGTAAGGCGGGAGTAGACCAGGCGTTCCAGTAATTTGGAAATAAAGGGGAGGTTTGAGACGGGTCGGTAGTTGGCAGCATCAGTCGGGTCCAGGGTTGGTTTTTTAAGCAGAGGGGATATAATGGAGTGTTTGAATGAGGAGGGAAAAGTGCCAGAGGTTAGGGAGAGGTTGCAGATTGTAGTGAGGTGAGTAATGAGAGCTGGGGAAAGGGACCGGAGGAGGTGAGAGGGGAGAGGGTCGCTAGCGCAGGTGATGGGGCGGGCAACGGAAAGTAGCCTGGAGACTTCTTCCTCTGTCGTTGGTTCTAGCGTAGATAGTGAGTAGGTGCTGGGTGCAGTGCTGATGAAGCTGGGATCAGGGCTAACCATGCAGCTTTCAGAGATTTCTTTTCGAATGTGGTCGATTTTTTTCTTTGAAATAGTCAGCTAGTTCTCAAGCAGTCAGGTCTGTCGCAGGGGCCTGTTCCTTGGGGCTGAGGAGGGAGTGAAAGGTCTCAAAGAGTTGTTTGGGGTTGTGGGATAATGAGGAGACAAGGGAGGTGAAATAAACTTGTTTGGCATGGTGAAGGGCTAGGTTATACATTTTAAGCATGAATTTGAAGTGGAGGAAGTCAGCTGGCAGCTTTGACTTTCTCCACAGCCGCTCGGCGCACCTAGAGCACCGCCGGATGAAGCGCGTTTGGGACGAGAGCCAGGGTTGCCGTGGTCTGCGTTTGATGGCTCGCGTCACGGGCGGTGCCACTTCATCCAGGGCACGGCTGAGGGTGGTGTGGTAGTATTCGGCTGCCAGGTTAGGGCAGGGGAGGCGAGAGATAGGCGATAGGGAGGACTGAATAGTTTTGGCAAACTGTTTAGTGCGGACAGACTGGAGATTCCTAGAGGTGCGATAGATAGGAGGGTCAGGAGAGATGCTAGGGTGCCTGATGGAGAAAGAGAAGACCCCCAGATATCACAACAACTGAACAACATTTCTTAATCACATTGCAAGGGGGCCATTTTGGACCCCTGAACACCAATCAGAGCATTTAAATACTGCTATCAGAATTGTTATTACTTACTTTGAGCCCTACAATTTTTATTTACCTACTAGCATGCTTTTCGCCGAAAAAGTGCATTTCTGACGTTCTTCTTGTGGGATAAATAATGCATTACTTTGATAGATTAGACTTTTATGGACGCACCAATACCAAATATGTATTATTTGTTTTATTATTTAGATTATTTTATTATAAATATGGCCCAAGGTTGTTTTTTTTTACTTTTTATTACTTTTTTTTAATAATTAGTAAAACTATATTGTTCTTATTTTTCCTTTTTTTTAGCCCCCTAGGGGACCACAACTAGTGATGCTTTGATTGCTCCTGCAGTTTAATGTAATGCCATAGCATTACATCATACTGTGATCTAACAGGCAGTCTATCATGCCACCCCACGGGATGGCTGGATAGGCATTCTGACATGACAGCCATGGGGCCTTTCAGAAGGCCCCTGGCTGCCATGATGCCTGCATGGCTCCCTGCGATCTCCTCAGAATGGACAGCAGCATTTAAAGGGTTAACCGCTCCAATCAGGTTTCTTCCCATCCATCTCTTCCTACCTTGAAGGGTAGTTAGGGTGCCCGGGTAGGGCTGTCAGAGCTGGGCCACCAACTGGGAGTCGCTGAACAGAGTGGTGTAAAAGTGCGCACTGGAGCTCAGAATACAAGATGGCACCCGCTCCCAGTGCCAGCGGCATCCCCTCTGCCAAACGCTGGATGCATCCTCTGGGGAAAGTGGAGAGTTGGTCCTTCTATGCCCGCACCTCGCCGAGGGTCACATAAGATGACATTGCGGGCCGGGTTCGGCTACAGGCCTTGACTTTGACATGTGCTTTAGCGCTATATTGTTGCTGTTCATATACCTCCATTGCATTTACGCCGCTGGTTTCTTTCACTTTCAGCCGTCTTTTCCTTCTAGTTCTTGTAAACATTGCTACTATTTGAAAAGTGCAATTGTTTGTCATTTGGCAGCGGACTACATTGGCAGCCAGCACAGCGTAAGACGGCTTATCCAGCTGCTTTGCAACAGGCGTGTAGAGTTATACCTTCTCCAGTATTAGTCACTGACTACAGCTTTATTCTGTTGATACGATGTACTCTGTGGGGGCTGCAAATGTGAGTATTAGTTGTGTCCTTTTTATAATGTATCTCTATGTTCTGATGTGATTGCTATATGTGCTGCTAGTTTGGGTGAAACATTGCCTTGTTGGTTGAGTTACTTCATTTAATATGTGCATTAATCTGACCGACTGTCGTATGCGGTGGCCCCCCTAGACCATCGCACCAGCAGGGGTCCATGTGCTGCTCCACAGCAAAGGCAGGATTGAGGCGCTCACCCTGAGGTCTCCAGACATGAACACGGCCGTCGTCAGCACCCAAACTAAACCTGGATTTGTCGTTGAAGACAAACGGAGGTGACGGTGGGTGTCAAAGGCCGTATATGGGCGCTATGAGACCAAATGTCCTTCAGCCAAGTGCCTGGAAATGGTTCTGACGGACACAGGGGTGTAATGATGGCGCCACTAGTCTCTGGATGGCGGATAAGCGAAAATGTTCTAGCTGCTTGAGCTTGTCGGACGATCAGACGTTCCTCTCTACTGGTGGTCTGTTGGGGGGTACTGAGCCCGGTCACCTTGTGTGCCCTCACACATCCACTGGTCCCAACACATCCTAACAGTCTGGTCAGACGCTTCTCTCTACTGGTAGTCTGTCGGGGGTCCTGAGCCTGGTCACCTTGTGTGCCCTCATACATCCACTGGTCCCAACACCTCCTAACAGTCTGGTCAGACACTCCTCTCTACTGGTGGTCTGTCGAGGGTCCTGAGCCCAGTCACCTTGTGTGCCCTCACTGGTCCAAACACCTCCTAACAGTCTGGTTAGAATGGCCCGGTGGGGGACAATTCATGGATACGACCATCCAGCTTCTCACATCCCAATAATGCGCCCCTCTCAAACTCTGGTAACGGGTGAAATCTCTTCTCTGCGTCGTAGAGGCATCTAGTGGTCAACAAGCTCTACACAAGCGGAAGAAGAGGTCACTACACACAAGGAGCCTCCGAGAGCCTCTTATAGGCCAAGGGGGGAACCACAAATCTCATCATTTATATATCTGCCTGAGATGGAACTGCAGGATGGGTTTACAGCAAAATGACAACTTCTTCTGGGAATGGGATTTTTTTCACAAAGAGTGTATATTAGAGAATCATCCGCACAATTATCGGTTTGTTCTAACTACTAAAGTGTAATGTGTATGATGCGGAATTCCGCACCGTGAATTCACCCATCCTCACCCGCGGCATGCTCTATTTGCAGTCAATGGAAGCCGTCCGTTCACGCTATCTTCCGCTGTAGCACAGCGGAAGATAACGTGAAATCGCCTCTCCGCCTACCGCCGCCGCGTCATGTGACGTGGCCGGCGTGTCACATGACGCAGCGGCGGTGGGCGGGGAAGCGTCATGTGGGAGCGAGGACGCTGGATCCGCAGGTAAGAATTCCGCAGCGGAGCCTGTCACGGCCGTGTGCAGCCACCACATCTGAAACCATGTGATGCCATAAAATAAACTCCACAACGGTGTTCACGTAACCCCACCACTGCACTCTGGATACATTTTTCAGCTTTTTTTTTTCTATCTTTCACTTGTACTCGGCGAACACGCGGCGGGTTGGTGAGTTTTCCCTCTTTTTACTATATCTACAGTAATTTTTGACATTTATGTACTTATATATTTAAAGGGGTTGTCCCGCGCCGAAACCGGTTGGTTTTTTTTGCATAGGTCCCCCGTTCAGCGCAGGACAAACCCAAGGGATGTGTTGAAATTTAAAAAAAAAATTTTACTTACCCGAATCCCCTCTCTGCAACTTCTTCCTTCTTTTCCTCCAAGTTGGCCGCGGGGATCTTCACCCACGATGCACCGCGGGTCTTCTCCCATGGTGCACCGTGGGCTCTGTGCGGTCCATTGCCGATCCCAGCCTCCTGATTGGCTGGAATCGGCACACGTGACGGGGCGGAGCTACGTGATGACGCGTAGAAGGGGGCGGAGCCAGAACGCAGCTCGTGCCCGGACCGACCAGAAGGGAGAAGACCCTTCTGCGCAAGCGCGTTTAATTGGGCGATTAGACGCTGAAATTAGACGGCACCATGGAGACGGGGACGCCAGCGCAGGGAAGGTGAGTATATAACTTCTGCATGGCACATATTTCATGCACGATGCATATTACAAAGTGCATGTATATGGCCACACAGAAGTGTTTGTCATCGCGGGACAACCCCTTTAATTACTATACTATTATTACTATATATATATATACTGTGTGTATATATATATATATATATATATATATATATATATATATATATATAGTGCAGTGCACAGAAGGGCCTATAGAGGGCTGCAGACAGGACTTCTGCTGCTAGGGTTAAAACCAGGGGGTGGAGCAGGAGCCAGATAAAAGCCAGTTCCTGCCAAAAGCAAGAGGGGGAGAGGACCAGTGCAGCAGAGCTGAGATGCTGCAGGCTGGTGGCCTAGCAGAGACCAGAGTATGACAGGGACGACAACCCTGGACTCACACCCAAGTTGGGAGAGACGTTGGCTGAGAGAGCCAGATTCGTGGAGCTGGTAGGGCTGCTAGCCCAGGGTCTAGTGCAGACCAGGAGTTTGACAGGGAAGACGACCCTAATTGGAGGCTCTAGTACCCTGTTGTACTGCCTCTAGCTTTGATGCAAAATGTGATACGTGTGGACATGGAGGCTCTAGTACTCTGTTGTACTACCTCTAGCTTATATACAAGAAGTGATACGGGCAGACATGGAGACTCTAGTTGCCTGTGCCTGTTGTACCCCCTCTAGCTTGGATACAAGATGTTCTACAAGCAGACATGGAGGCTCTAGTATCCTGTTGTATCGCCTCTAGCTTGGATACAGGATGGGATACAGGCAGGCTTGGAGGCTCTAGTACCCTGTTGTACTGACTTCAGCTTGTATACAAGATGTCATACAGGTGGGCATGGAGGCTCTTGTACCCTGTTGTACCGCCGCCACCTTGTATACAAGATGTGATACGGGTGGGCATGGAGACTCTAGTACCCTGTTGTACTGCCTCTCGCTTGGATAAAAGATGTGATATGGATGGGCCTGGAGGCTCTACCTGCTGTACCGCCTCTAGCTTGGACACAAGATGTGATACGGGTTGGCATGGAGGCTCTAGTACCCTGTTGTACTGCTTCTAGCTTGGAAACAGGTTGTGATACGGGCAGACATGGAGGCTCCAATGCCCTGTTATACCGCCTATAGTTTGTATACAGGATGAGATACAGGCAGGCATGGAGGCTCTAGTACCCTGTTGTACTGCCTCTAGCTTGTGTAGAAGATGTGATACGGGCAGGCATGGAAGCTCTAATACCCTGTTATACCACCTATAGTTTGTATACAAGATGTGATACGGGCAGGCATGGAGGCCCTAGTACCCTATAGTGCTGCCTCTAGCTTGGGTAAAAGATGTGATTTGGGTGGGGATGAGGCTCTAGTATCCTGTTGTTCGCCCTATAGCTTGGATACAAGATGTGATACAGGCAGGCCTGGGGGCTCTAGTATCCAGTTTTACTGCCTCTAGTTTGGATACAAGATGTGAAACGGGCGGGCATGGAGGCTCTAATACCCTGTTATACCGCCTATAGTTTGTATACAAGATGAGATACGGGCGGGCATGGAGGCCCTAGTACCCTATAGTACTGCCTCTAGCTTGGGTAAAAGATGTGATTTGGGTGGGGATGAGGCTCTAGTATCATGTTGTTCCTCCTCTAGCTTGGATACAAGATGTGATACAGGCAGGCATGGAGGCTCTAGTCCCCTGTTGTACCGCCTCTAGCTTGGATACAAAATGTGATATGGGCAGGAATAGAGGCTCTAGTACCCTGTTGTACCACCTCTAGCTTGGATACAGGATGTGATACAGGTGGGCATGGAGGCTCTAGTAGCCTGTTGTACCGCCTCTAGCTTGGATACAGGATGTGATACAGGCGGGCATGGAGGCTCTAGTAGCCATGCTATACCGCCTCTAGCTTGGATACAAGATGTGATACAGGCAGGCATAGAGGCTCTAGTACCCTGTTGTACCGCCTCTAGCTTGGATACAGGATGTGATACAGGTGGGCTTGGAGGCTTTAGTCCCCTGTTGTACTGCCTCTAGTTTGGATACAAGATGTGATATGAGCAGGCATTAAGGCTCTAGTATCCTGTTGTACCACCTGTAGCTTGGATACAAGCTCATTTACTCCCATTTGTATGTGCTTTTTTATTTTTCTTGCCCAGATGTAGGACTTGGCATTTCTCCTTCTTAAATACCATTCTGTTAGTCGCTGCCCACTGTCCAAGATTTTCTAGATCTTTTTGAATCCTCTCTCTCTTTCCTAGTGTTAGCTATTAGAGATGAGCGAGCACCAAAATGCTCGGGTGCTCGTTACTCGAGTCGAACTTTCAGTGATGCTCGAGAGTTCGTTTCGAGTAACGAACCCCATTGAAGTCAATGGGCGACTCAAGCATTTTTGTATATGACTGGTGCTCCGCTAAGGTTTTCATTTGTGAAAATCTTAGCAAATCACCAAAGTCATGTAAAAAACACAGAAATGGATAGGGCAGGCAAGGAGCAACATGCAGGGCTGCATTTCGGGCTCCGAGGTCTCACTATTAAGCCACAATAGTGACAAGAGTGAGACCCCCCCCCCCCCCCCTGTCAGCATAACGATCGTTCTCCTCTGCCACAGTATCTCTATCCCTAATTATGCCCACTTGTCAAACTTTAACCCTTTTCAATCCACTGTCTGACGTCTAAAGACATTAGGATTTAAGGCTGTACAGCTCCGATGTTGGAAGACGTCCGTTGGGGTTCTCTTACTGTATATTGCCAGCCTCTCTGCTGTCGGAGCCTATCCAACGTGTGACCTCATGCAGTACTGGCTTTAGCCAGCATATAGCGCCGTTGTATAACAGCAGATAAAGCGTAAGCCCCCTAGGAAAACCAGGATACAAATTGGATTGGAAAGGGTTAAAATCAATTACCAAAAATCAGAAGCCCATAAAGTTTCATTGCTTCATATCTTGGTTGGGCTTTTTCATTTCACTGGTCCAAAAATTCTATAAAATATCTGGGCATTCATACCAAATATCTATGGTATCTATGCAGTGAATTATCCTCCTGTGTAATATCAGAAATGATTTGGAAGCCTGGACAAGGGGACATTTTTTCCTGGCTTGGGAGTTGTTCCATATTCAAAATGAACATTCTCCCTTGGATCCTATATTTTTTGCAGGCTGAATAATAACCATCTCTTGCTTTTTTAAGATGTTACTGTTCATTCTCACTAAATTTATTTGGATGGGCAAATCCCCTCACATAGCATGCTTTACACTCGTGCGGTCTAAATTGGAAGGTGTCCTGGACCTTCCAGACTTCATAGATTATCACTAAGCCTCTCATTTGCTGCAAGTCATTGACTGAAACAGTCATAAGGACTTCAAATGCTGGGTGCCACTGGAACAAGCGTCATTGCCTCTACCCCTGACAGGACTACCATGGTTGCGAAACGGCATTTCTCCAGAGGCCATGGCCCACACTACCTTTGGTCCAACTTTGAAAGTGGTCTCTTGAGTATTTTCCAGATTGGAATTTCCCCTTCTCCCGTTCCTCTTTTTTTCAATCTTTCCCAGCGGGACTGGAGAGGGGGTCTTTCCATCAGTGGTTCACTTGTTGTGGATACTGTGCCCACCACGTTCTTCAGGATGGGTCTTGGTTATTGCCAAGTGCACTGACTGCAATCTCCTCGCTCGGCTTGGCAGATTCTCCAGCTCCAAAATTTCTTTACATCCTTACATCCACAATTAGGGTTCTTTTGAGCTGTGACACCTTTTGAACAGTGTAGAGAGTTGAATGCATCATTGTCATCAATTCACTCCTCCAGATCATTTATAAAAATGTTGACCAACACTGGGCCTAGGACAGAGCCTTGTGCTACCCCACTTGATACATTCTTTCACTTGGATATGCAGCCAAATATAACCACTCTTTGAGTACGATCACTCCGCAGTTGTTAATCCACCTAACAGTTGCCTTGTCAATCCCATATGTGGTCATTTTTTCAATAAGTATGGTATGAGATACTTTGTCAAATGATTTACTAAAGTCAAGATATACCATGTCCACTGCATTTCCCTGATCAACCCAGTCAGTCATTCTGTTATAGAAGGAAATTAGATTCATCTGGCATAACTTGTTTGTTACAAACCCATGCTAGCTCTGGTTAATTACTCCATTTTCATCCAAGTATTTGCATACATGCTGTGTAATAATTTGTTCAAAGATCTGTCCCGATATAGAAGTCAGGCTCACAGGCCTGTAGTTTCCTGGATCCACTTTCTTCCCTTTTTTGAAGATAGGGACAACATTTCTCCTTTTCCAATCTTCTAGGACTTTTCCTGTTCACCAGGAATTTTCAAAAATTATGGCGAGTGGTTCAACAATTACCTCTGCTGCTTCCTTTAGTATTTTTAGGGTGTAATTCATCTGGGCCTTGGGACTTGAATTCATTTAAGTTAGCTAAGTGTTCCCTCACCATCTCTCTGCTTATAGATAACCTGCTTTATTTTATTCCCCCAATAGTAGAGGGAAGTTCAGTTGATGCTCCATCAACTTTCTGAGAGAAAACAGATACAAAATAGGAATTTAAAAGTTCAGCCTTCTAAACATCATTCTTAACCAATTCCCCTTTTTCATCCTGTAAGCATCCAATAGCATCTTTGACTGTTCTTTTGCTTTTGACATACCCCCAAATCCTTTTTTATTGCTTTTGGCCTCTGTTGCAAGCCTCAATTCATTATTCGCTTTATCTTTTCTGACACTTGCCCTACAGTTTCTGCAGACCGCATTATATTCTTCTTTAGATATTCCCCCCTCTTTCCATTTGATAAACATATTTTTCTTCCTTTTTAACATGTGTGCAAGTTCTGTGTTCATCCATCCTGGTTTCCTTAAATGCTTCCCATTCTTCCTTCTTTTAGGGATTGTTAACGATTGTACTTTGAGAATCTCATTTCGCAATATTTCCCAACCTTCTTGAAGATTTCTGTCCTTAAGAACATTCAGCCATTGGATTCTTCCTACCCTCTTTCTGAGTTCATTAAAATCTGCCTTTCTAAAATCCAACCTTGAGGTCTGAGTTTTCTCAAATGTATTAATTAGCTGTATATTTTCACCTGGTCTTTCACTTCCTGCATTGTTCTAGTTTAAAGCTCTCCTAATGAGTGAAGCAGAGCGACCACCAAATATATGCTTACCTGTCTTTGTAACGTCCACCCCGTCTCTAGCGAAGAGTCCATCATATAAGTAATTCACTCCATAGTCTAGGAATCCAAATCTTTGCTGATGGCACCATCAATGTAACCAGTTGTTCACCTCTAGAATCCTGTTCCATCTTCTTATTCCATGGCCATCCACTGGGAGGATGGATGAGAAGACCATCTGTGTTCCTAGTCCCTTCACCTTCTTTCCGAGGTCTTCAAAGTCTCTGCAGATAGTTGCAAGGTCCTTTTTTGCAGTGTCTTTGGGGCCTACATGTATTAGTAGGAATGGGTGGTGTTCTGTATGACTGAAGAGTCTTGACAGTCTATCAGACACACCTTTGATTTGTGCACCTGGAAGACAGCAGCCCTCTCATGAGGTGTATTGCCTGAGATGTAACTGCATGAAGGCTTTTACAGCAAACCGACAACTTGTTCTAGGGGTAGGATTGTTTTTGACAAAGCCTGTATTGTATAACAGTATATCGGAAGCTTTTATCAGGGTACTTCATAGGATTGTTATTTTGTCCTTCTGGTATGAGTTTTCAAGCACAGTATGACAGTATTTTGTGAGTATACGTGTATGAACACAGCAGATGGGCACATACTGTACATGATGGAAATATTTGGCAACTATTATTCTGTATATGTTATATACTTTCTTTCTAATGATGCTATATGCTGTCAGTGATTGTGTGGATGCTTAGCATATATGGATAAAGAGAATGTATATGTAGGTCTATAATACGCCTGTTATATATACTACTGGATATTTAGGTGTAGGCATTTGACTCTGTCATTTAGTAGAAGAGTTCACCATGTTTATAGATACTTTCACTTTTCATAAGCTGGAAGCTCCCCCTTCACCCGCCTCTGACTGACAACTTCTCGGTATTAGCTTGGATTCAGAGAAGTCAGCAAGAAGAGATTGGTGGGCGGGGAAGCTCCCAACTCATGAATAACACATTTTCCTGGACTGATTGCACCCTAATTTACATGGAATATGCAACCACTGCCCAGCACCCCTTGACTTGTGCCCTTCTCAGGATAAGCTGCTGTGTGTACATGAGGAGCAACACTATATCTGGCCTTTATATGACTTGTTTCCTACTTATGAGCAGTTTTCCCCTCTGCAGACTCCATCTCTAATCTTCAGTTCTCTTTGAGCTGGTAGATGTAAACTGCTGCTATGATGTCTTCTGTATACTGCACATAGAGAAAAGCAGCAAACCTTCACACAGGCGTATTTGCACACGTAAATTTTGCACGCACAATACGCAGAGCATAGAACCCATTGATTTCAATAGGTTTGTTCCCATTTCCTTATTTTGCAGGCGCATTTCTTGCGCACACAAAAGAATAGAACTTGTTCTATTTTTGTGCACATTTGCACACCCAGGGTCCCCATAAAGTCTATGGGAGGTGCGCAAATGAGCATGCAAATGTCTAATATGCTGCGTAGAGATGAGCGAGCGTACTCGGAAAAGCACTACTCGCTCGAGTAATTTGCCTTATCCGAGTATCGCTGTGCTCGTCCCTGAAGATTCGGGTGCCGGCACGGAGCGGGGAGCTGCAGGGGAGAGCGGGGAGGAACGGAGGGGAGATCTTTCTCTCCCTCTTTCCCGCCCGCTCTCCCCTGCTCCCCGCTGCGGCTCACCTGTCAGCGGCAGCAGCACCCGAATCTTCAGGGACGAGCACAGCGATACTCGGATAAAGCAAATTACTCGAGCGAGTAGTGCTTTTCCGAGAACGCTCGCTCATCTCTAATGCTGCGCAATTCCATGAAATAAAGAACACCTATGGATCTCATTAGGCTAAATATCCTTTAATATCAGGGTGGGGCGTGTTGCACGCGCATATGAACAGGCCCTGTATGTGCAAAAAAGTACAGTACAATGTACAGACATGTGTGCAAATCAAGCTTGTTTAAGTACGTTGCACTGAAACATGAACATTTGCACATATGCCCATGTGAAGCTGCCCTAAATACCGCTTTACATGGGGCGACCTGCTTTTATACAGGAACGATCATCGCTAGTGAAAAGAGGTGGAAAGGACCGAAGATTAGTCTGCCCTACTCCATTCATGGTAAACAGGCAGTCATTAATAAGTGAACGACTGCCTGTTTACACGGGCCGATCCATTGTACAGTTTTCTGCATACAGAAACTGAATGATGAATTCTCATTCATCATTCAGTCGGGGCATGTATTTACACTGAATTGAATGATTTATTCACCTGTGTAAAAGGCCCTAGCTCTCTAAAATACACCCATAAATAAAAGCATGATAGAGGACACTGAAGAAGTACTGAGCAATGTAGATGTGATTTCAGTAGCTGCAAATAACTTACTATTAGTAACAGCTGCATCTGTGTGAGTCTCCCTACTCCTCATCTCTCAATAGACTTCTATGGGCAGCATGAGTAAACTGGAAAATAATGCCTCTTTCTCTCACTTCTTGCTCTGTAACCATTGACTGTAGCGGTACTGTTGTATTATGTCAACAGTGTGATGCAGCAGCAAAAAAGACAGACACAATTCTGGGGTGTATTAGGAGAAGCATAGAGTCTAGATCACGTGAGGTAATTATCCCCCTCTACTCTTCCTTAGTCAGACCTCATCTGGAATACTGGGTCCACTTCTGGGCACCCCACTTTAAAAAAGACAGACAAACTGGAGCAAGTTCAGAGAAGAGAGTTACCAAGATGGTGAGCGGTCTGCAAATCATGTCCTATGAGGATCGGTTAAAGGATCTGGAAATGTTTAGCTTGCAAAAAAGAAGGCTAAGAGGAGAATTAATAGCGGTCTACAAATATCTGAAGGGCTGTCACAGTGCAGAGGGATCAGCCCTATTCTCTAGGAAAGACTAGAAGCAATAGGATGAAACTGAAAGGGTGGAGACATAGATTAGGCTGGACAGACATCTGTATGTGATGATTTAGTGATCCTGCACTGAGCAGGGGGTTGGACCCGATGACCCTGGAGGTCCCTTCCAACTCTACCATTCTATGATTCTAACCTCCGCCAATAAGCAAAGTCTTGTGATGTTTGGACTCCATATTGCAATGCAGCGCCACCGCCCATAAGAAATCTCTCGCTGCATTGCAGTCCCAAGGGTTTTACAGTAAGCGAAGCTGTTATCTGGGAGGATATCACATGGTGGTTGTGCCACTGCTAGGTATCATCTGCAAGAACAAAAAAAACTGCCAAACTGCTCTGACACAAAGCGTTCACCTGTGGGATTTGATGTAGTCATCCTGTAGATTATGGCGTCTGATAATTGCTGCACCGTTTCCTGTGTGCACTTACATGACAGCAATAAATGATATATGATTGTTGCAGTATCAGCCCACACTTTTCTCATCCTCGGGCAGTTGTTCAGATCTAGATGCACAATCTGCTGTGCACCCCACGTATACAGGTGGTCACATAAGATCTGAAGCAGATACAGGTGGAATTCCCGTTATTCAGTTATCAGTGAAAGAAAAGGGAAGATTGATATACATATATATATATATAGACGCCAATCAACAATATGTAACATTAAAACTACTGACAGTTGGAGTGAATAGCGCTGAGTATCTGGTGACAATGGGCCTCATGTGTCAGAGAGTGTTAAGGCAGCAAAAATGCACTCCTAAGCTCTCACTCACGACCTGAAGGTTGTGGATTCAATCCGCGCTTGGTTCAGGTTGCCGGCTCAAGGTTAACTCAGCCTTCCATCCTTCCGAGGTCAGTAAAATGAGTACCCAGCTTGCTAGGGGGTAAAGATGACTGGGGAAGGCAATGACAAACCACTACGGAAAACCTTAGGTGCTTACACCAGGGGACTTTACCTTTACCATCTGGTGACAATGGCACCTGTCGGGGCGACTGTGACAAGGGTTGAACTGTGACGTGTAGACGACTGGTCGGAGTGTCTCTAGAATGGCCAGTCTTCTGGGGTGGTCAGTACCTGCTAAAAGTGCTCCAAGGAAGGATAACCGATGACTGGTGATAGAGGAGGGTGAATACTAGTCCTACTGGTCCCATCCCATAGAAAAGGACAGATTACTGATAAAGTCCTTTCTGTGGATAATAGAAAGGTGTCAGCTCTCACAGGACTTGCAGCTCCTTGTGTATGGGGTGTAGCAACGTGGACCGTTTATAGTGTCAATGTGACCCTTGTTTATCACTAGAAGTGTCTACAGAACTGGACCAGGGTGTAATGGATGAAGATGGCTTGGTCAGATGGACTGTGTTTTACATCATCTACAGAGATGTCAAAATGAAAGAGCCCATCGCAGGGTGATATTTGAGCAAAAGGTCACAGCAAAATGGGGTGGCACTATTATGGGGTGTTTCTAATATATAAGGGCGGAGCTAAAAATATGCAGATCCCTATATTAATATTGAAGTTCAGATCAGACCCCTAAATTAATTTCAGATCTGAAATGAATATATTTAATCAAGCTGATTAAATATATTCAGACCTCTGACCTCTAACTTAAAGGGGTTTTCCAGCCCTTGTTAACCTATCCTCATAATGGGTCATCAATAGTTGATCAGCTGAGGTCCGCCACTTTGGGATTCTAGCCAATCAGCTGATGCTGCCAGTTCTGATATACACTGGGTTGCAGCAAAAGCCGCTGCTCCGACCTATAATTGCAGGATAGGGCCTCATTGAAAACAATGAGCTGTATATTGGTGCTGACAACACAGCTGATCAGCCAGGTTCTCCAGTGGTGGAGGCCAGCCAATTAATTACTATTGACTTATCTGGAGGATAGGTTATCAATAGTATTTGTGCCTGCAAAACCCCTTTAACTCAAACCCCAGACAAGACCCCTTGAATATATTGTTTTCAGACCAGATCCCCTAAATACAGTCAGACTCCAGACCTGTGCTGACCCCAGACCAGACCCCAGACCAGACTGACCCCAGACCAGACCCCAAACTTTATTCAGTCCTCCGATCAGATAAAAAATCATGTTCAGTCTCCAGACAAGACGATACACTTACCCTCCTTACCCCTGTATCTTGGTCAGCTCCGGGCACCGCTGCACTTGGTCTTGATGCCATCCAGAGTCAGGATGTTGTCTGCACCTCCATATATCCTGATACTTGATGAAGTCAAGACAAAGTGCAGCGGTGCCCCGAACTGAAGAAGAGCCAGGAGTGTAAATGTACAGGTCCCGATTTCTTGGAGTAATTTTATCTTTTCAGCTGCCCCTGCGCTCTAATTCTAGTTTCGCTCACCAGCAATAGAGTGAAAACCCTATATCACAGGCTGATTGGGAGAGAGAGGATGAAAATAGGCTGACCCCCTGTAAAAAAGGATGAGTTTATAGGTTTGGATGTAGATGGTCAGGTGCATCACTTACCTGGGGATTACACCTGATGCACTATGGGAAGAAGATGAGCTGGTGGAGGCAGTGTGATGGGCAATATTCTGCTAAGTACTTGAATCCTGGCATTGTGTGGATGTGACACGTACCACCTACCTGACATTGTATAGACAGGTACCATCTTCATGGCAGCGGGATTCCCTAATGGCAGCGCCCTCTATCAGCAAGATAATGCACCAGAAATGAAAGTGATGACTTCTGCACATTTCAATCTGATCAAGGACACAAGTCTTATCCATGGAGGCCGCACTGACTAACGCAGAGCTGTAACTAGAAGCTCTTGGGTCCCATTCCAAAATCTGTGAGGCTAAGGCTCGAGGACCCAGTACTAACTGCTAACCCTCCAACCCCTATAGCTACGCACCTAGATTAACGTATGGGAAGTATAGGATCTGTTGCTGGCATCTTGTGCCAGGTTCATCACCAACAGAGGTCTTGTTATTTCCTTGAAAATGGGCCGACCACCAATATGACCACCATTACAGTCTCCATGGACTTTCCAATACTTCTCAATAGGAAATCTGCTAGTTGAAGGCGTTATCCCAACAGGGCGAGCGCTCTTCACATGTCCTATTAGGGCATATGGATGTCATAGTGGGGGGTCTCCAGCTTAGGAACCCCTTTTAAGTGCCAGGACAGAAAGCTGCTCTGTAATTGCAATTCCTGCTCCATTGGAACCAGCACATTCATGCATTACATTTAGGGCTCACTCACACAGCCTATTGCGCCAGCAAATACGCATGTAAAATGTGTGCTCAATACGTATTTTATGACTATAATGGTGCATATTATGCATCAAAATAGGACATTCTGCATTTTTTTTCATGCATGAATGGCTGACATGCAGTGCTACAATCTTCCTGCAGAAGGCACTGTAGGGAAAATGTGTAGCTGGTGCCGGCTTCCAAAAATGGTAGCAGATGATCTTGGGAGTGCGGAAACCAGGACTTGGTGTCATCAGATAATCGGCGCACCTGCTTCCTTTTGAAAAAGGGTTTTCTTCAGGAGTTGCTACAGAGATTCGAGACTTCTTCTGGCAAGGCTCCTTGAGAAATATATGCAAATAAGTTCCTCTCTGAAAGGAGAAGGAAAGTCTGAGGAAGTGCAATCATTTTACTTTCTTCATGGCAGTATATGGTATTCTCTCTTTACATTATGGGAGGAGTTTATCTGCTTTGAAAGTCCCTGGGAAATGGAGAGAATTCTAAAACTAGAGGTAAAAGTAGTAATAAGTCTGCTGACTTATACAACAAGTGCAGATGGATGGCCCAAGACAGCAAAATAGTGGACAGTAAAATAAAGGAAGCACAAAGCAGAGAACTCCTCGGTTATCACACAAGACTGTGCTAATAGTGAAACACACCGACATATATAATAAGAGCACCTACACTTCACAGTCAAACCCTCAACCCCAGCCACGCACTCAATATCTGCTCTACTAATAGTATGCACGTGAATTAAAGGAACATTCTAAGCTCTATGCCCAGATATTAGCTATTGAAAAGGCCTTCTGTCATTTTTGACATTGTGCAGTGGTCCAGGTTTATACTACACTGAAATCAATGGATGCTGAGCCTCTGTATTATGGACAGAGCTGTCTACATAGCAGGCCGATCACCAGCTGATCAGTAAGGACCCGAGCAGTAGGCCCCCGCCAATCGACCATTGATAACCTATCCTGATGATTGATTGTAAAGTCCAGACAACTGGATGCACACTGGCAGAGAGATTTGTGTAGTTACTGCTGATGTGTTTGAGCTCACAGAGCATTGTATACACCAGATACAATTGTATCCACTTCGCAGCTGAGAGCAGGAATAGCTATGTACAATGTATCAGTCTGGAGTCTGGGCTGTTTAGCTCACAGAGCATTGTCTACACTGGATACAATTGTATCCACTTCTCAGCTGAGAGCAGGACTAGCTATGTACAATGTATCAGTCTGGGTTCCAGGCTGTTTAGCTCACAGAGCATTGTCTACACTGGGTACAATTGTATCCCCTTCTCAGCTAAGATCAGGACTAGCTATGTACAATGTATCAGTCTGGAGTCCGGGCTGTTTAGCTCACAGAGCATTGTATACACCGGATACAATTGTATCCACTTCGCAGCTGAGAGCAGGACTAGCTATGTACAATGTATCAGTCTGGGGTCCAGGCTGTTTAGCTCACAGAGCATTGTCTACACTGGGTACAATTGTATGGACTTCCCAGCTGAGAGTAGGAGTAGTTATGTACAATGTATCAGTCTGGGGTCCAGGCTGTTTAGCTCACAGAGAGTTGTCTAGACTGGACAGGCATGCTGTAAGGTATACATATGTGAAACATAATGTATTTTAAACCACAAGTTGTCCCGCAAAATAAGAGCCCACACACAGCACAACTGACAGAAAAATAATTAGGTTATAGCAGTCCGACCATGGCAGAAAGCTATTTTTTTAAAGATTATATGATTTTTTTAAAAGTAGTGTACAAAAAACAATTATACAAATTTGATATATCCATAATCATATGGACCAACAAAATAAACAGTTATCATACTATTTTTGTGTTACCGTAAAAACAAGTCCTACCAAAAAACAGCGCAATGTATAATATGGTACCATTAATAAATATACTTTGTCGTACAAAAAGCAAGTGCTCTGACAGTCACGTCTATAGAAAAATAAAAAAAGTTGCGACTTTTTGAAAAGTGAGAAGGAGGAAAAGATAAAAACAAAGAAACAGCAATGGCTGGCTTAAGGCTGGCTTCACATTGGCAAGATTCTCGTGCGAGATTTGTGCGATCTGAATGGGGTCATACACAGGAGTGATTTTCTTCTTGATTCGCATTTTTTCCTGCGATGCAGAAAAAAATCTCGGCATGCCCTATCTTTTGGCGTGTCATCGCTAGGTGCACGCGAGTATGATGCAATGTGAGGTCTCCCCAATGAAAACAAAGACCCTCCACGATCCGTGTGAAGTTAGCCTAAGAGGTTGATGTGAGGTGGAATTGTCGGACTCAGGCATTAGGTATATTGTTCCTGTTCATTTTGATCGTGCAAAACAAAATGCAGCATAAATACAGAACTGGAACCAAGCTCAGTACTGAACTACAGCTCCAGAACTGGGTTCATACCATAAATATAGAAGCAGGCTATAATATATAGAGCACCAGAACCGGATTCATACCATAAGTATAGAAGCAGACTATAATATATACAGCACCAGAACAGCTCAACAAATGAATATGGTACCAGAACCAAGCTCATACAATAAACACAAAACAAAATGCAGCATACTCTACATAAATACAGTACTGGAACCAAGCTCCGTACTGAACTACAGCTCCAGACATGGGTTCATACCATAACTATAGAAGCAGGCTATAATATATACAGCACCAGAACTAGGTTCATACCATAAACATAGAAGCAGACTATAATATACACAGCACCAGAACAGCTCAACAAATGAATATGGTACCAGAACCAAGCTCATACAATAAACACAAAACCAGAAAATGATACAGACAGCACAAAACCTACTGTTTTTCCTTCCCCACCAATCTGGTGTTCTGCTATACGGCCTCACCAACCTGCTATATGCCAAAAGGGTATTCTAGGTAAAATGGCCTACGAGTCAGTACTCCGTTTTTTTAAGTATTGAATAGCATAGTTGACTATGTTATTCAATGTGGAGGTATCTTGCAAAAGAAAAGTGTACATTTTTCAATAATAGGAGCCTATGAGTGATGTATGCTAAAGGGATGACTGGGATCACTGGATGTAGCCAGGTGAAGAAAAGTCCACTGAGCTGCTGCAGGTTACCCCACATGCAAATCTTTAGTAAATACTTTGCATTGTGTGTGACATGGAGATAACACCCCTATTCCTGTTTCCTGTTGCTAAAATAGGAGATCACTGTTCACAGCCGGTAATCAGCACCACCATCTATATCTGAGACAGATACATTCTTTGTTTAAAAAAAAAACACCCCCGCCTCCAAAAGAAGTTGTCGTTTTTCTGCAAGACTCGTCTAGCAGCTCCATCTCAGGCAGATATACAAATGATGAGAGTTGTGGTGATTAGATGAACAGTCTTGTCACCTGAGGCCCTAAGGCCGCCTGCACACAGGCGGAAATCCCGCCGCGGGATTTCCCGCGGGATTTCCGCCGCTGAAAGTCTGCATAGGAGTGCATTACAATACGCACTCCTATGCAGACGGCCGCGGTTTGGCCGCGCGAAATCTCGCGCGGCAAACAAACCGCGGCATGTCCTATTTTTGTGCGAGGCACGCACTCACCCGGCCGCCGGCTCCGGTCTGCGCATGCGCCGGCTGCACGGCAGCCGGCACATGAAAGAGCCGGGGCCGCCAGGCTGCAGGCTCTCGGGTCGGGTCCCGCGGCGAGAATTCTCGCTGCCGGATCCGACCCGCTCGTGTGCAGGCGGCCTTAAAGTGGTTCCCCCCTTGGCCTATAAGAGGCTCTCGGAGGCTCCTTGTGTGCAGTGACCTCTTCTTCCACTTGTATAGAGCTTGTTGGCCACTAGACGCCTCTACGGCATAGAGAACAGATTTCACCCCATTACCAGAGTCTGAGAGGGGGGCGCATTATTGGGATGTGAGGAGCTGGATGGTCGTATTGATGAAATGTCCCCCACCGGTCGTTCTGACCAGACTGTTAGGAGGTCTTGGGACCAGTGTATGTGTGAGGACACACAAGGTGACCGGGCTCAGGACCCCCTACAGACCACCAGTAGAGAGGAGTGTCTGACCAGACTGTTAGGAGGTGTTTGACCAGTGGATGTGTGAGGGCACACAAGGTCACTGGGCTCAGGACCCCCTACAGACCACCAGTAGAGAGGAGTGTCTGACCAGACTGTTAGGAGGTGTTGGGACCAGTGGATGTGTGAGGGCACACAAGGTGACCGGGCTCAGGACCCCCAACAGACCATCAGTAGAGAGGAGCGTCTGACCAGACTGTTAGGAGGTGTTGGGACCAGTGGATGTGTGAGGGCACACAAGGTGACCGGGCTCAGGACCCCCGACAGACCACCAGTAGAGAGGAGTGTCTGATCAGACTGTTAGGAGGTGTTGGGACCAGTGGGGGCACGCAAGGTGACTGGGCTCAGGACCACCAGTAGAGAGGATCGTCTGATTGTCCGACAAACACAAGCAGCTCCAACTGTTTCGTTGTCCACCATCCAGAGACAGGTGGCGCTGCCGTTATACCCCTGTGTCTGCCTGAACCGTTTTTCAGGCATTTGGTTGAAGGACATTTAGTCTCAGGGCCCCCATGACATGTACTGACTTTGGTGTTGTGAACGATGAAACTGGACTCTACGGAGTGGAACCGGGTTGCCTTCAGCGATGAATCCAGGTTTAGTTTGGGCGCTGACGATGGCCGTGTTTGTGTCTGGAGAAATCAGGGTGAGCGCCTCAATCCTGCCTTTGCTGTGGAGCGCAAACTGCCCCCTGCTGGTGTGATGGTCTTGGGGACCATCGCATACGACAGTCGGTCACCCCTAGTATTGGTACGAGGGACAATGACAGCTCAGCGATATGTTCAGGACATCCTGCAGCCACGTGTGTTCCTCTTTCAAGAGGCTTCCAGCAGGATAATGCTCGGCCGCACACAAGGGGGTCACAGGAAGCCCCCACAACATTGTCACACCTCCATGGCCGCCCGGTAACCAGATTTATCACTAATAGATCATGTATGGGACTGTCTGGAATTTATTTTGACAATGAACATATATACTCTGTAATAACAGGATGATGTGCTGGGCGCACTGTGCAATCAGACATGTTAGTTGGAGCACCAGCGTTGTATTTTGCTGCTCCTGACTGCGCACCAGCTGTTCGTCAGAACGATTCCTGACATCCTCCTCTGACCCCTTTCGGTGATGACTTGTTTCCATGCACAGAATGCCCTTTTATTGGATGTATTTTCTCTATCACACCACTTACGGTGTACTCTCCACAACGCTGAAAGTCGCTCACATCGTTAGCTTTTTCCATCTAATGTGGGTTCACACTGAAAGGGATGCATGCTAAACTTGTTGCATGATTTTATGCTGCACTCTGGGGTTACGATTCTAGTTTGTATGCAGGGAAGCGCCAAGCATTGGCAGCCGGGGACTATAATAAAGGATCGAGGGCTTTAATAAAGGCCTTGGGGATCTGATAAAGGGGTCAGTCAGTGACGTGTATAGAAACAAATCCAAGACCAGTGTTGTTGTGCCGTCAGTGAGAGGGAGACAACATGAAGCACGCAGCACCTCATACTGAATGCACAACGGTGGAGACATGAAGCCAGCTGTGTGTAACAGCGACAACTCTGCAGTAGTCAGGAAGTGGCTTCAATCATCACGACTGTCTTCAGGTTTACACCGACTCGTCATAACACTTTATTTTAGTACATTTCCCCTCTTGATATTCATCAGAGCCAGGTAACGTTCCAGATGATTTGGAATTTGTCACTTTTTAAAGGGAATGTGTTACCTGCTTAAAGCACCATAAACCTATGTAATGGCGCGGTTATCACAGGTGATAGGGAGCCGGTGGATGTATTTCTTATACTCACCCGCTTCCTGTCTCCCACAGTGTCCGCCTGTAAAATCCTTGCATCGTCCGAGGATGCGACTCATCTCAGAGTCCCATGCGCGCGCTTCCTATACAGTTCAGTGTTAAGGACTTCATTCGGGTGTTTGTTTTGGAGCCGATAACAGAAATCCTGTCCAAATGAATCCATCATATGAAGAACCGAACAGTGCCATACCACCTTGACTATAATGGGGTTTATCTAGTTGCCATTATGCTGTCCAGCATATTCCCAGATGAGCAGTATGCTGCGATATTTGGTCCAGGGTTTTGACCCAAATGTTTTGTTCTGTCGTGGACAGATCAAAACATTTGGGGCAAAACACAGACTGTTTGCTGTAAGGGCAATTGGTGTCTCACAGTTGATCCATTAGAGTGGGTCAGCCCAGCCTCAATTAGAAAGGAGTTCCACATTGGCTAGCTTCTCTTGAAATATTATTGGCTTCTGCAGTGTATTGCTGGTTATAGCGTAAGATGTATGCATTTAAATCCAGTATTCCTTGTTTATTTCAAATGTCTTGTTTTTAGCCTTTTCTTGTCAAGGTGGTCTTGTTCCTTTGGTTACTTCGTAGCCTTGTGATTTTGTCTGCTCCTTCCCTTTTGTATCTGTCTTTGTCTAATTTCATAGTTCAGCTTTGTTTTGATTTTCCTATCTCTTGGTTTTAGTGCCCTCTCATTGTTTCTCATGGATAGTGTTTCAGACAGGGTTTCCACTAGTTATATGTGAGTGTTACTCAGGGACAGCGGTGTCTGGTGTTAGGGTTAGTTTCAGGAATAGTTTAGGGGAAGACATATGGAAGGGTACAGTTAGGGTCAGTTTTTTGGGGGTTTGCCATTTATGTTTTGATAAACAATCTACTTCATTATTTGACTGTCATCTGCATCATCATCTATTTACCATCACCATTTATTCCAGTCATCTATTGCTGAGTTTCTAGTCTTGCATTTGTGTTTCCTCTTGATGTTGATACATGATTTACAAATTTGTTCATGTAGCTGTCCGGTTGTTACATTATTCAGCTCAACTGTATCAGATAGTGTCATTATGCTTGTACCCAGTGAAACGGAGAGCGGCACTAATCTTATACAACCCCTATAGATTGAAGAACTCTGTGAACTAAAAATTTTTTAAACTAGTTGGACATTTGAACAACTTCAATACTGACACACTAGGACTCATATTCTGCAATGCCCTGTGCACTAGCCATTAGCAGTCAAGTACTGTGATGTGCCTGGTGTTACTGCAAATTGGTAGGCTGGAACCCCCTCCCTCTCCTGCAGAAGGGACATTTCACAGGTGGCTGTGAAATTATGCCATTTTTCAGGCATGTTCGTGTGGAGTTTTTGCGCATTTGTGCATCCCCATATGACAAACTTTAGAGAGTATGTACAGCTTTAAGATCTGCCCTAGGGTTGGGAAAGGTTGTTTTGGCATCAGAGTCAAAGTTTGCAAATTACTTCCTCATGGTATACCCATGCAGACAGCCAGGTACCTCATAAGAGAAAGTCAGCCACAAATCCCCATAGCTGTGGCAGCCAAAAATCATATTTTCTATTTTGCCAGTGACATAGCCACATGAAATGTTTTTGTGTACCAGAATGAGTTGTGCTTTTCAATTGTACTATATAAAGAGGTATTCCAGTCTTTTTTAAGTGATGACCTATTTTCTAGATAGGTCTTCAGTTGTTGATGGACAAGGGTCTGCCACCGGGACCCCAGGCCATCAGCTGACTGTCTGGCCCGCTCTCCAGTGCATCATGTCGGACATTGTCATCAGTGGTCAGCGGAGGAAGTGGAAGCCCTGGCTTCACTCCCATTGAAATCAATGGGAGCGCACGCTGCTCTTACACTTCCTGTTCAGGACAGGACCAGACATCCTGATTTCAGTGAAGCCAGCGCTCCCACTTCCTACTTTGTCCATCGATAACGACATCCATCCCACTACACTGGACTGCGGGCCAAATGATTAGCTGAGGGGTGCAGTCCCAAGTAGAAGGCCCTTAACCATCGACTACTGATGACCTATTCAGGGAATAGATCCTCAGTTTAAAAAAATCTGCAATATCCCTTTAATGTATCGTATGAGGTATTGGAAAACTTAGCAGAAAAATTATGGGGGATGAATTCGGAAAAAAAAACACAAAAATTTGCCATTGAAGGTGGGTGTTTTTACGGCATTCATGGTGAGGTAAAAATGGCGTCTTATCTTCATTCTGCAGGTCAATATGATTATGGCAGTACCAAATTTATATAGTTTTTTTATGTTGAGCTACTTGAAAATAATTACCTTTTTTATGTAAGTTGCTTTGTCGCCATTCTCCGATCCCCATAACTTTTTTTCTTTTTTTGTTGATGTTGCGGTGTAAGGGCTCATTTTTTGTGAAGTGACCCTCAGTTTTTACCATTTTGTGCTATATGCATATTTTGGATGACTTTTTATTAATTTTTGTCTTGGAGTTGGGGCGACCACAGTGTGCAGTTCTCACATTGTGTATTTTTGCTTGTGACAACATTTACCTACAATATACGGGATTCAAAAATACGATATTTTAATAGATTGGAACTTTACAGATGAGCCAGTACCGATTATGAACAATCCTTTTTTTGTTTACATTTTGTTGATGAGACAACTGGAAAAATTATTAGTTTTTTTGTTAAATTTTAATTTTGTATTTTTTTGTAACAAAAATGTTTTTTTCACTTATTTTTAGTCCCACTTTGGAACTGGAATGTTCATTGTTCCAATGCTTGTACAATAGACTGCAATACTTTAGGATACAGGTAGGGCTTAGGGCGCATTCAGATGGCCTTATGTGAGTTGCGCTCAGGAATTTCTGGCACAATGTACATCGGACAGCATGCGGACACCCGTCCATGTGGTTATCTAATCTGTGGGGACAGCAAACATTGACCAGAATAGGTCAATGTAAAATACACAGACAGCACACAAATGGGAAATTAGGACTTAATAGGAAAAAATCCATGGCAGGCCTGGGAGCCTTCACTACGCTTTAGACTACCATGGCACCTGAACAGCAGTCTGCCATCTTGTCATGGGGAGGCAGAAAGGGACAGAGGGACCTCTCCTTTTTTCCAGCCATTTAACCCCTTAAGGACATGGCCCCCTTTTTTTTCGATTTTTGTTTTTTCCTCCTCCCTTTTAAAAAATCCCAACTTTTCTTTTAATTTATCCATCGTGGCCACTGTCTCGGGGTTGTTTTTTGCAGGACGAGTTGTATTTTTAATGGTACCATTTAACCCTTTCCAATCCAATGTCAGGCCTGCCCCGACATCATCATTTCCCTCCACAGCTCCGATGTCGGGGCAGGCCTGACACTGCAGTGCAGGAGTGCATCTGCACCCGATCATCAGACACATCGGGTGCAGATGCACTCTTGCACTGGTCCTCATCAAGGACCCCCAAGGACCCCCGAGGTCCTCATCAAGGACCCCCTTCTCCTTTACACATTACATAGTGCTCAATTAGCGCTATGTAATGCACAGAGATTCCGGCCGGCGATCATGTGATTGTTGAGTTACCTGACCCGCAGCGATCACATGAATGCCGAGCCGGGAGCCTGCACCGTGGGGGGAATGCCTCCCGGCCCGGCGATCATGTGACTGCTGGGTGCCACTTGACCGGACAGGTAAACAGGTCCCCCTACGGTGCAGTGAGCACCTGCACCCCCCTGAACTCTGTCAGTTCAGGAGGGTGCAAGGAAAATTTATTTTTTCTTATCCATTCTCCCCAGCTCCAATTTATTTGGAGCTGGGGAGAATGGATGAGAAAAAATAAATGGATTGGAAAGGGTTAATGTACCATATAAATGACTGAAAAAGTTTTTAAGTGGAGTGAAATGGAAAACAATAATAATGCATCCTGTTTCTACAGTGTACACATGGCAACAAAAATGACATGATAATCATATTCTATGGGTCAGTACGATTACTACAATACCAAATTTATATTGTTGTTTTTTTTCGAAGATATTTAATTTTTTTAAATCTTCTGACGGCAAGAACTTTTTTATTTTTCCATCGACTTAGTTGTGTGGAACATTCTGTAGTTTCCATTGTTATTACATTCGAATTTTTAGGTCGCTTTTTATTACATTTTTTCTTGGAGACGGGAGTGACTAAAAAAGCACAATTCTGGCGTTCTTTATTTTTTTTTTCTGACGACGTTCACCATGTGGGGTAAATAATGCATTACTTCTATAGATCAGACTTTTATGGATGCAGCGATACCAAATATGTATTTTTGTTATATTATTTAGATGATTTTATTATAAACATGACAAAAGGGTTTTCATTTATTTATTTACTTTTTTTTAAATAATTAATAAAAAAATGTTCAACTTATTTCTACTTTTTATTTGAGAACCCAGAGGGATCAAAAACTTGCGATGCTTTGATGGCTCCTGCAGTATGATGTAATGCCATAGCATTACATTATACCATGGTCTGGTGGGCAGTCTATTAAGCCATGCCATAGGCATGGCTTAATAGGAATTCTGTTATGACAGCCCTGCAGACTTTCAGAAGGCCCCTGGCTGCCATTATACCCGCACGCCACCCCACGATCGCATTGCGGTGTTCCGTACTGGATCCCAGAACATTGGTCGGGGCATTTAAATGCCGCTGTCAGAATTGATAGTGGCATTTAAAGGCTTAACAACTCAGATGAGCACCGTGGCTTATCAGAGCTGTTGCGGACGGGAGTCGGCTATAAGAAACAACCGGCACCCACGTCGTATGGAGCGAGATCGCCCCGCTCTCTCCCTTCAAAAATACCCGGAAGCTGCAGAACATAACTCTACCTTTTGTAGCATTAACGGGTTAAATTCTACTGCCAGCATTGAATAGTTAATACATTGACTGCCACACCAGGTTTTTTTTTCATGGGGCCATGGTGTTGTTTGTTGTTACAAAGGTAAAGACACATGTGAGTTAAATGTAACTCACGAGGCCCTTGGCTCAAAACTAGCGTGAGTTAAAAATACAACTAATGTGACAAAAAAGGTTTGGTACGGTGTTAGCCAGTGGAGTAAAGTGTGATTGTTCTCAGTAAGAGAAACCAAGTATCTTGTAGAAATGATACCTTTTAATGGCTAACAAAAATACATGATGTTACAGCGAGCTTCCGGGATATCGCCCTATTCGTCAGACTAATGACTGAAACTAGTTTGAATGGCACATAATTATAACCTATAGATGCAGAAGGGAGGGGGGACACCACTCTTGATCTAAATAAATGTTCACACACAGAAATTTGAGACTTAACCCTTTCCAATCCACTGTGACATCTGAAGACATTATGATTTAAGGCTGTACAGCTCCGATGTTGGAAGACGTCTGTCGGGGTTCTCTTACTGCATCTTGCCAGCTTCTCTGCTGTCGGAGCCTATCCAACGTGTCATCTCATGCAGTACTGGCTTTAGCCAGCATATAGCGAAGTTGTATAATGGCAGAAAAAGAGTGAGCCCCCAAGGAAAACCAGGATACAAATTGGATTGGAAAGGGTTAAAAAACACAAGACAGTCTGAGCAGAGAGACAAACACTAAATCAGTCCACTGAGCTGAGGAATGTGACATTTAGATCAAGAGGGGTGCCCCCCTCCCCTCTGCATTTGTATGTTAAAATTATGTGCCATCCAAACTAATTTCAATCATTAGCCTGACGAAGGGGGCGATATCCCGAAAGTTTGCACTAACATCATGTATTTTTGTTAGCCATTAAAAGGTATCATATCTACAAGATTACTTGGTTTATCTAGCTGAGAACAATCACACTTGCCAGTAAATGGGTTAAATTCTGTATTTTACAGTTGGCACCTGCAATGTATGGAACAGGCTCAAATACTACTATGTCACCCATGTACAGTGGATGTCAGGAGGGGGTTAAAGATGCAACATTTTATAGAAAAGTCAAATTTTCATTTTATTTTGTGTTGCACTTTAAATTGCATTAGACAATAGTAAAAGCAAATGAGCATACGTAATATAAGACAATTCTGGGGGTGATAAAGAGTAATTTTTGTCCTAGGGTAATTATTACAATAAATCATATCTACATAAAAAAAACGACATTTTCTGATAGAATTAAAAAGGATTAGTAATCACTTGGCTGTACAGGAAGATACTTCATCTAGAAACTCTACCAATCAGCTCTATTGCAAGCCTCAATTCAGGAAGCCTTTGAAATAGCTGTGAGTTTGTGACAGCAAAGTGTAGCAACTTCTCACTTCACTTCGTCTTTTCTCTATGCTTGCAGGAAAAAGGCACAAATGTGAAGTCCCTCACGGCGATGTTTAATGCGCCATCCAGTTCCATGGAGGGAGCTGAGAAGTCCCCGGGCCATCCGCCGTTAAACTCCTTTCAAATACGAAGAGCAGAATTTGCAAGAGGTAACGACTCTACCCCAGGAACCTTCCCCAAGAAACCTCTGCAGGTTCCCAAATCTGCATCTGATGAAGTAAAACCCCCAGTACTAAGATCGGCAGGTTTTAATAGAATTGGGAGTTCTATTAATGTACCAAGTCCAGACTCGGACATAAAGCCTACATTTCCCAAACCATCTGGATTTAAGACTTTTGAGCATCAGAAGGATGAACCCAAGGTGCCATTTCCAAAACCCATTGGCAGTAAACCATTTCCAACAACTAATTCTTCCCAGAAACATAAGTTTGGGGTCAAGACACCTGTTCCAACTGAGCCTAAAGAAGATGGCGAAAAACCAGCTTTCCCCAAGCCGTCAGCTGTTAAAGCATCAGAGAATGAATCTAAACCCCACATACAGAGGAAGCCGCCATTTGGGGTGAAGCCTACAGTGAACTCTGTGGGGTCCCTGGGTGAAGCCACAGTCAACAAGCATGGTTTAGTCTCAAAGACCTTCTCAAATTCCTTAGAAAATAAACCCTTAAAACCAACGAAAGAAACAACAGAAGAAAATCCGGCACCGGTTTCTTCATCTCAGGCCTTTCCAGGAGTGACATTAAGACCAACCGGGATTAAACAATTGCAGAGCCCATTTCTAAAGCAAAACACAGATGAGCCGAATGACAGGACAAAGCAAAGTACACCAGTAAAAGCAACCCATGATGGAGGCAACTCGCTACCTTACATATCAAAATATCCAAGAACCCCATCAACGAGTCAGATGACCGGCGCCTCGGACAACGTAAAAGAACAGAAGGATTCATCGGAACCCAGAAGAAAACCCCTACCGACACCTGCTCAACTGGGCCCTCCACCTCAAAAGCCAACGAGACCTCCTAACGTAGACATAGAACGTTTTCGAAATGGAAAGACGATGGGTAAGTTTGATTCTCGTGTTTCGTAAGTGATAGAAGCCTTATGTAAGCATAAAAAAGTATCAGAAGTATGCAAAAGTTTAGTTTCTATCCTCTTTCTATGCAAAAAAAGTAGCTTCTAGTTTGTTTCTAGCTAAAAATTGTTGTTTCTACGAAAATGTTATATTTCTATTTTGTTTCTATGTAAAATTTGTGTTTCTAGTCTATTTATATTTATTGTTGAACATGAAGGGTTTCTATAACCGAAAAGGAAACATATCTTTCAGTTCCTTAGTAGGAAATTTTTCTTATTAAGGGCAAAAAGATGTTAAAGAGGTATTTTCCATCCGGGACTTTTATACATATCCACAGAATATGCCATCAAAGTCCAGTAGATATGAATTGTGTCCCATCTCTAGGACCAGCACCTATCTTGAGTCCCCACCTGACTGTATGTGGTGGCCAGGGGTGGTTGGACTGACAGAAACAGCTGAGCAAGCTTTTTTATAGTTTCCAAAACGGTGAGCTACACGGTTTCCCTAAGGCCCCTTGCACACAAGTGTATGCATATGGGGGGTCAATTTATACAATATGGCACCTCATTTACATATCCCATGATTCTGGTTTATCCAATTTGTGCAATCAAATGATCAAAAAGTTGCTTTTACCAACATTATGTATCTATAGTCTATTATATTGCTACTATTTTTTTCCTGGTGACAACTGACATGGCCACCATAACAGTTCCCACACTGGTGAATTGCATTGATTGGCACAAACCCAAACCGAGCTTTTAGCAAAGTTCCTCCCCAAACAGGGTTCTATTGATTTGGTTTGCTCCACACTAGTCCTGAACACTGTCTAATAGCCATAAAAGTCTTGTATAATACTCTCAAAGTGTTATACGGGGCTTTTATGGCTTTAGACACCGTTATACACTAGTTTTGGAGGTGTAGGTGAACTTCCGGTATGGTTCTAACTAGTTTGAACTAAACCAAACTTTTTGCAAAAGTTGGGCAAACCAGCTGAACCGAATTTTGCAAAAGTTTGCTCATCACTACTGGTAAGTATAGGAGGAGTGTAGATTGGGCCACCACAGGGAATGATACCAAGCCCCGAAGCTCTAGATATACGGAACAAATGCTGCACATAAAGACCTAAATGAGGATGCGTTATTTAGCCATTACTACTAGATATATCGCCAGCTTTAGGTGCAGTTATCTACTACCGTGTTTCCCCTGAAAATAAGAGCCTGTCCTTTAATAATTTTTGCCCCAAAGGAGGCACTAAGTCTTATTTTTGGGGAATGTCTTATTATACTTACCTAGCAGCCGCGGTCTGTGTCTTCCCACTGGAGCTCCGGCGTGCTTGCTTGCAGTCCTCAGCTACCAACAGCAGATCACTTCTTGGTTCCGGAATTCATAAATCTGGCTTCCAGGAAGTGATAGTTCTGATTAGTTCTCGAGCGCTGCCAGCCAATCAATGCAGCACTCAATAAACAATGCGATGGCTGTGATTGGTTCATCAAGCTCTGTGGTAATTGGCCTGGCAGCACTCTAAGAACCACTCAATAGTCATTGCGTCTTGGAGGCGGGACTTTTGAATTGGCTGAGCGGCGGTTTCTCCTCGCTCTGCAACATTGCTATCATTGCTGGAGATGCAGAGATAAACGCCGCTGAGCCAATTCATAAATCCCGTCTCCAAATGCGAAGGCTGTTATTGGTTCTTTGAGTGCTTCTCAATCAATGCAACGCTCTAGGAACCAATCGCAGCCATCGCATTGTTTCATCGAGCGCTGCATTGATTGGCTAGCAGCACTTGAGAACCAATCAGAGCCATTGCTTCCTGGAGGCGGTTCAACCCTGAGGACATAGTTATTCAGATTTCCTAAAGGAGAGTGTGGTAACTCCTGCGAAGACTCAAATGGTGGCCATGTTTGTTGTCAAATCCTTTCCCAACAACAGATTAACTAAAATATAGCTGAAGAGAAGAAGACGACTCAAAAAGTTACTTGCTGCTGATTTTTTTAAACTGTTAAGAAAGAAATACACTTTAGAAAGTCCTGTTTTCTAGTTTGCCTTGTTAACTTTTGCTTTGTTTGCTCGTTGTTGGAACTTCCTCCACTTTGTATTGTGCATTGAATGTTATACGTTGTGACAGGCTAGAGCACACTAAAAAGAACTGTTTTATCTCTGCACACAGTTCTTCCTGAGTAAAAGCGTTTGTCACACAAAGAGATCATGGTGACAATACATGGAGGCTATCTAGTTACAGCTAAGGATGATCTACACAGTAGTTACAGCTAAGGAGGATATTTACGGTAGTTACAGCCAAGGAGGATATTTACGGTAGTTACAGCCAAGGAGGTCTTTCCCACCAAATAATGGGACAAATAATGTTCCCGGCATGCTGATATTGCAGTTTTCACTTCTCTGTTTGAGCAATCAGTTGGATATTTTCTAGCTCTGAGATAATGCTGTAGAGAAGAAGAAAATAGAGAGTTAAGCAGATGAGATGTGTGAACTTGGGCATCAGTAGGTACAGTAAGACATAGGACCAGTTTCTTATGCAAGGTTGGCCTTAGGGGTGTGCAACCTCTACAACTGCACAAGATGCATAACTTGCTACTAATGAAAGGGGCATCATCGACTCTGATGACCTGTGAAGAGATCTAGATTACAGAGCAATGGGGGGGTCTAAAGTGTGCAGCAAGTTCAAATGGCCTGGCAAGAGTGGGAGGTGGAGTGAGGCCCAGTAGTTCAGGGGACCCATGTGAGAGCCAGCAGGGATCAGCGGACCAACATTCCTGGCTGAAAAGAAGGGATAGCGGTCACTGTGGCCCAGAGCAGCAGAGAACCAGCTCTTGTGAGAAGAGGGAGTTTGCTCTATTATCACAGATGATATAAAAGGGCTGCGGTGATGACTAGGCCACAAACTGAGCCAAGATAACTAAGCCACAGACCAAACTGGGTGCAAAGGAAGCTGAGGCTACTGAAAGAGGTCAGGGATCGAAGAGAAAGATAGCAAAAAGGGTTAGTGCCACTAGGTCCATGAACACAGAAGTCCATGCTTAAGTCCGTGCATCAGCTCCTGTGTTCTGTGGAACCACGGGTTGGTTAATGCCCTGGGTGAGTGGACACCACCATGAAAGAGGCCCCTTGGGTGACAAAGGAGCCACAGGCAGGTTGTTAACTGGGAGGCCTGCGGGGGTCCATGGCTTTGCACTCAACTCACTATGTAGTTGCCACTGGGTCAATCCTTGGGACACAGAGTGGAAAACATTCAGGTCCTTCTGTAGGGTCCTTACCATGACTTCTGGCACCACATCATAGGTACCAAACCCAAGACCATGACTGGTATAATGGGCTTGGTCCCAAAGCTGGCACCAGGTTGACAGCGGCCTCCAGCAGAATACCAATTGAGCATATACAGACTTGGTGAATGGTTCAAACAAACAAGTCTTTTTATTGGTGAGGAACTCATGATACAATGTCCAATCAGACAGCCTCCAACCCATCGAAGGTAGAAGCGTCAACTGGAAATGTAGAGACAGCAGATACTGGAACCAAACTGGAGGGCACTTTAACTCCAAATACGAATACTGCAAGGAATTCCCCATTGGTGAGTGGTACAGTCTTCTCACAACCACAGCCCAGATGCCAGACTGTGGTGCAACACTGTGCCAGAGGGCCTGAGACAGCAACCAAACTGGCAGCGATGCTTTCTGACCACATGCACAGCTATCCATACTTCTTATCCTCCGTCAGATGGCACATACATGCCTTTTATTGGGTGTGTGTAGTCTTGGCATCTGCATGCCCCATGTGTCCAGCTGTAGCCAATCACAAAACAGCTATATAAACACATTAGGAATCTATAATGTAATAACATCATTTAACCTATAGAGTTCAGGCTATATTCACTGATCCTATCAAACAAGGTGGTTACTTCATAAACTACCAACAAAGGGGTGCAGAGGGCACCCTCCTTACAGCCATGTGGAGAGTGGACCCTGAGCCAGAGCAGCCACCATTGTCATCGCCCCTATATCAGGGAGGTCCCCCTTGATACTAGGCATTAAGTAGAAACTGCTATGGTGTTCTTGTAGAAATTTTCCCCCTCAAGGCAGTAAGACCTGTGGCTATTCAGACTGTTCCCATTACGTTGCAAGCAGTGTGCCCTCTTATGCAGTGAAACTATGAAAGTTTTTATACAGTATTTGCTTTAACATCTTGCCTGTTTTACTGCCATGCCGTATAACACCACACCTGCACCTTATATATACATGCCCAGCTACTGAATGTATGTGTCTCTCTCTTCTGCCTCTTCCACCTACACCAAGCCCAAACTTGAGCTACTCCTGAATATGACATAATCTGGTTGCACACAATGTTTGACGATCATAGAATGGTAGAGTTGGAAGGGACCTCCAGGGTCATCGGGTCCAACCCCCTGCTCAGTGCAGGATCACTAAATCATCCCAGACAGATATTTGTCCAGCCTTTGTTTGAAGATTTCCATTGAAGGAGAACTCACCACCTCCCGTGGTAACCTGTTCCACTCATTGATCACATATTGTGCAAAACTACTGGCACATATTGTGCAAAACTACTGGCACTTGCTATTGCTGATAAAAAAATAATTGTTAGACTCTGTTCTTTGGTTGCCAGATGGCACTGTCATTTGGATAGTGTAGTTGGGCACTCCATGGCACGCCATAAGGGGGTCAGTTAAACCTGGCTATGTCTGACAGACCCACTGAAATAAAAGGAGTGGCGGTGTACGTGTGCAAAGAACGCTGTCTTCATTGAGCAATGCTCTTGACCGCAGTTCACAGGATTGGTGAGGATCCCAGCCACCGGACCACAATCAAACAACAAGCATAGGGATAACTTGTTTTCATGGGGTAACCCCTTTAAAAGCACATTCCATGCAACACTGATACAATATGTTAACTCTCCTTCAACTTTGAGGTTCCTTTATCCCATTGACGACCACCTATACCCCTTTTTACAGCAATTTCTAAGGGAAACAATTTTACAGTGCTGCATCAAAAGCCTGGCATGGGTCTCCCGTGCCAGAAACAGCAGGGGCTTTGCAGTCTAATGCTGATCCCTAACGTTTAACCCTTTACATGTCATGGTCAATGTGATTGCGGCAAGTAAAGGGCTGACAGAAGGAGGAGATTCCCTCCCATTGGACCCCTGCGATGTGATCATGAGGTCTCAATGGGTTGCTATGGCACCCGGAGGCTTGAAGTTGGTCTCCAAGTCTGCCACCCACAGTGTCCTATAATGCTCAGCCTCTGCCTGAGCTTCAAAGGCCAACATGATACACTGTAATACTTAGGTATTGCAGTGTACTATAAGAATGATCAAAAATGATGATATTCAAATCCTCTAGTGGGATGAAAATAAAAACTTTAAAAAGTGTGACAGAAAAATAGCAAACAATATTAAAAAAACAAACATTAAAACCCAACCTTAATTGAGCAGGGTCAAGATAAACTCACAGTTGAATAGGCTGCCTTTCCTTCCAGTTTCCACAGGATCTGCCCTGGCTTAGACTCCTCATTAGGTAGAGATGAAAAAGACTCCGCTCTCCTTCAGCTCTCCCCTCCAGTTGACTTCCCGACTACACTCCATCTCTGGCTCTTCTCAGGCTTGACTCCACTCCTAGCTGGACTTTTTCAGCCTAGCCTGGACTAGACTAGTCTGCACTAGACTAGCTTACATCTTCCATCATCATCCCATCATCATCCCCCTAACCACACCCAAGTGCTGTCTTTTATACCTCCCCACCAACCAATCCTGGACTATGGGGAAACCTTCTACCCAATCCCAGGACTAACTAGGAATGACTGATAGGTAACAGAGTGGGTTAAAAAAGAGAAAAAAACGTTAATGGGAAAAAAACTAAGGGGTCTTTGAAAGTGGCAATAGAAAATAAAAAAATATATATATATTTAAAAACAAGTCTGAAAGAGTTGCAAAAAAAAGTTATATAAATTTGGTTTTAATATAATCCTTGTGACCCGCAGAATTAATTTAATATATTTAAACCATATTCTTACTTGCCTCTAGAAAAAAAATTGAATAAAAAGCAATCAAAATGTTATATATTCCTAAAAGCTGAATAAACGAAGACTAAAGTTCAGCCTGCAAAAAAACAAGCCTCCTTGGAGCTCAGTCAATGGAAAAATAAAAAGCTATGGCTCTTGGAAGGCAGCGACACAAAAGCAAATCTTAAAAAAAAAAATGTAAAAATCTTTTTTATGTACAAAAATTGAAGAACATAAAAATCTGAAAAAAACTTGAATTGTGCCGACCCATGGAGTAGTGTATCATGTTATTTCTTTTGCATGCTGAACATCGTAAAATAAAATACAAAAAACAAATGGCGGAAATTTCTTTTTTTCCAAATTCCCCTAAAAAAAATAACTAAGGGTGGATTCAGACGACCGTATATCGGCTGGGTTTTCACGCCGAACCGATATACGGTGTCCTTGTCTGCAGGGGGGAGGATGGAAGAGCCAGGAGCAGGAACTGAGCTCCCGCCCCTTCCCCGCCCCTCACCACTATTTGCAATGGGAGGGGCAGGGTGGGGGTGGAGCTAAGCGGCAGTACTTAGCTCCGCCCACATCTCGCCCCTTCCTATTGCAAATGGTGGCAAGGGGCGGAGAGGGTGCGGGAGCTCAGTTCCTGTTCCTGGCCCTTCCATCCTCTCCCCCCCTGCAGACAAGGACACCGTATATCGGCTCGGCGTGAAAACCCAGCCGATATACGGTCGTCTGAATCCAGCCTAAAAGTTATACAATACATTATATGCACCCAAGAATTATGCTAATAAAAATACAACTTGTCCTGCCAAAACAAGCCCTCATACGGGTCTGTCAATGGAAAAAAACCAAAAAGTTTTGGCTTTGTGGGACGAATGAAAAATTAGTTGCTGAAACAGGTTTCAGTACTAAGGGGTTAAGTGAAGACATGACGCCTCATCTGCCAGTCAGTCCTGTTCTGCTTCTACTACAATAGGTAATAGGGAGACTATTTGGCCATGTGGAAGAGAAGCCGGCACCCTCTCGGCTGTAGCACCTGCTATACTGGTAGTTGTGCCAGGGTGATTGTAGTCAGCTGTACGGCTGGGACGGTGGCCATATCGGCTTTTACACAATTTTCATTGCAAAGTACGACGGCCTGACTTTGCTCAGTTTTGGCGTGTCGTCATCCAGCGACAAGTTCTGCTATCCGCAGCACTTCCTTATTTCTCTGCCGACAATTCCTCAGGCTGTTTTGTATATAAACTTCCCATTTCTGTGCAATGCTAGAAAGTAAATGAGTAACAGAGAATGCAACTTTCATCAGGTGTCACGGGCCTCTTCGGCTTAGTGGGTGCAACACAGTGCGATAGAGTAATTCTGGGAAATTGCAGCTCACTGGACTTTGCTTATCTAAACAAAAATAACTTTTGCTTGTATTGTGCCAACTTATTCCGCAGCGCTTTCAAGTAATTTATTTATTACCCCCCCACCAAGCTGGGTACTCATTTTACTGACCTCGGAAGGATGGAAGGCAGAGTCAACCTTGAGCTGGCTACCTGAACCAAGAGGGGATTGAACTCGCAACCTTCAGGTGGTGAGCATGAGCTTAGCACTGTATACTGCTGCCTTAACACTCTGCACCACATTCAGATGGCCGGGTGCACCATATATAGGCCGCACCCCAGAATTCCATCACCTGAGGAGAGAGAGTATAGCGCTGCTAAACTCCCTCCGCCTCTTTGCCGAATGATCGCAGCCATAGAAGCTCTCAAAGAAGTCCATGAGATATTTAGCGCTAGCCATGCTGAAGTCCCTCCCCTTCCCCTTGCCGGCAGATCTCTTTATATAACGGGAAAATGTTTTTAACATTTTTTTTATTAAACTGTTTGCTTTTTTTCAGTCTTCCTAGCGGACTTGGAACAGGCGATGAGCGTGCCGTCACACGGGACGGAATATTCCACAACAATGTTGCAGTTTGTGCTCCCTTGCGGAATATTCAGCACCGAAATCAACTTTCTCTGCGTGTGCAAAAAGTAGGACCTGTTCTTTTCTCTGCGTATTTGCTCACTAACGGCGTAAATACGCAGTATGCTGCACAAAGCCACGGGAAAATAACCCATCTGGACCTTATTAGGCTTAAATCAGGGCAGGGGTGTTTTGCGCACGCAAGTGAACATGTCATGCATATGCAAATAATACAGTGCTATGCGCGGATACGCGTGCAAAACTGACTCATTCGTGCGCAAGTATGTTGCGCTGAGGCCAGCATATCTGCGTATATGAACATCTGAAGAAGTTTATGCAGGGTGCGCAGACATGCATGAGGATGCGTGAAACAACGCACAATTCCATGAAACAAAGAACACACCTAGAACTCATTAGGCTAAATAGCCCTTTGAAGTGGGGGCTGTTCATCTGTCACACGTGAACAAACACACCCGGTGTGCTCAAAAAGTACAGAAAAATACGCCAATAGATACGCAAAAAAGACCAGCTCAGGGCTCCTTTAGACTGGCGTATTTTAGCTGAAGAAATATATATTTTGCGCACATTTGCGCAACAAAGAGCTCCACCTCGTTTGGCTTAATAGCTGTTTAAATCAGGGTGGGGGTGATTCCTCCACCCATGTGAACTAGCGATGCCTGCGCAAATACGCACAGTATTGTCGCAGGTAGGCGCACAAAGTACCCGCATTCAGGGCGCAAAAAAGTTGTGCAAAAGTGAACGCGACCATCATACGTCGTGTGAAAAGTTAGGTCTTGCCCTCTCTTTTGCCGTGATGCGCAGCAAGCTCCCATAGACGTCTATGGCAGCAGGAAAGAAGGGAGGGAGTTACCCTGCCTACAATGCTGGGAAAAGAAGACAGCTCGCCCTAATTAGGCATTTTTATGCCATTCCTAGGATTTCTGTCAATCGTTGCTTGCCATCGCTTCTGCTTATTTTTTTACAGCAGCGCCCGGTGCGAATGGCCTTAAATACTTGAATTAAGATCTGGACCCGATCGTGTCAAAAAGTCATTCATGCGAATATAGACTGTGTACAAAAATAGGACGTGCTGCCATTTTTTCACACGACCAAAATGCGCCTAAAAAATGTGCTCGTCTGAATAACCCAAAACCAATCTACGGGTTTTATTCTGTGCGCATTACGACACGCAGAGCAATTATACCCGTGCGAATGAGCCCTAACTTCGATCCTTGATGATCCGTCAATCCCCGGGTCATGCTCGACCCTCCGGGTACAACACAATGGCTCAGTTTTGTCTGCGGGGTCCCTTTAAGAAGATCTATGAGAAAATACTGCCATCTCCCTTCACAGATGACTGTGTGGTTGTAAACGTTCCTGCGTTGTGGACGCAGGTGACAAGCCATCTGTAATACGGCGTCAAACCCATTTACACTTTTTTATGTTGACGCCATATTTATATCGTTTTATTATATTTTACTCTTTTTTAAAAAGGTTAAAAAAATCTTTGCCTTGTTGCCACATTCTGAGACGCTGAGGCTTTTTATTTATTTGTCGATGGGCCGGGGAGAGGGCTTGTGTTCTATGGGGTGAGCTGTAGTTTCTATTGGTATCGGGGTGCATTTAGTTTTTATTCCAATTTCGAGGGAGCAGAGATGACAATAATATTATATTTTATATTATTTCGGACTTTCGGTTATGGCAATACAGTAGTGACTAGAGATGAGCGAGCATACTTGATAAGGCAAACTACTCGAGCGAGTATTGCCTTATGTGAGTACCTGCCCGCTCGTCTCTAAAGATTCAGGCACCGGAGGTGAGCGGTGAGTTGCGGGAGTGAGCAGGTGGGACCGGGGGGTAGAGAGGGAGAGAGATACCCCCCCCCCCCCCCATTCCTCCCTGCTCTCCCCCGCCGCTCCCCGCCCCCCTCCGGTGCCTGAATCTTTTGAGACGAGCGGGCAGGTACTTGCATAAGGCAATACTCGGTCGAGTAATTTGCCTTAGCGAGTACGCTCGCTCATCTCTAGTAGTGACCCTCAATCAGTAGTTAGGGTCCCTCCATCACTTGTAAGCCTGTTTGTCTTTGTGTGAGTGACATCGATTTTGTGTAAGTCTGATTGTCTCCCTATACTGAATGGGGTGATGTGATTAATAGTTTGGGAATTGGGGGAGGAGTTTTAGAGAAAGGTGAGAGGAGAAGTAGTTGGTGGTCGGTGCAGGAGGTGCCACGCTCATGGCTCTTCTGCTAACAGGCTTGTCCCCTCCGGGGATTAGAGTGCAGAAGATGCTTTCTAGGGGATGGTGCTGGAATGTACGTGCCACACACTCACCCGCTGAGCCGCATCTACAGAGGAAGCGCCAAAACCTCGCTACAGCTAGCATCAGTTGTAAGAAGCCATGTAACACAACAGTGGCTGTCCCAAGAGAGTGTCTATCAGATAGCAGCATCTGATGATATGTTTGCCCTGGGGAAAAGAACTTTCTGTTCTTCAAGTATGTCAGGAAACGTAAAAAGCTCAAATCTGTTCAGAAGCCTCTATTTCTGTGTTTAAAAATATTGGAAAATCAAAGTTAAACCAAGCGTAAAAGGAAACCGCCATGTCTCCGGTTTTGAAAAACATTTTGTTTGTGGATTAATTTATTCATCGCGAGTTACTTGTCACTTGTCTAGGGACACTGGCGTCACGACGACAATCTAGAACTAATCTGTGGAATCAAGCCTGCTAAATCTTATCTCCCCTTATCTCCATAACCCCACAACAACCATGTCACGGGGGAAGGGGAGGAGCTCAAAGGACGGTGGGAACTTCTTTCCTCTGTCTAACCACTTAGATGTCAATGGCAGCTTTTGACTGTGATATTGTCATAAAGCGTGAGCTGTGATGCGACAGACACGTGCTGCTGAACAAACTATAGTTTCCACTGAATCAAACTATTTGCCCTCTGTGCCTGGAGAAGAGTGCTTACTGCCTTGTGCTATGTGCTGGTCCTTGAATGCTTTGAAACCAGACTGTCAGAATGCTACCACCACCTAGAGCTCCTGAATGGTTTGTCACCTGGCCTCCCAGTCTCCTGAGATGGCAGTAGCCGCTATACCAGTGGACTGGTATTATACAATTCCTGCAGCTTTGGCCATCCCTAGTGGCTTTCAGGGACTGAGCCCTTTGTGGGAAAGGAGAATCGCTTTCCTTCCAGTCTTGGCCCTCGGGTCATCAGGGCAATTCTGGTAATCTCTTAAGCACTGCCTTCTCCGAACATGGGGGCAACACTAGTTGCTCCATGCTCACTGACCACTGCCATGAACTTCACGTCCTCCTTTACTGGTCTGCCACCCAAAACATGTGTTGCGGAGTAGTACATACACACACACGTTACTGCTCCTGGCCTCTGTGTCTGGTACTGGAGCTGTGACTCAGCTCTAGCCCTTTTAGATGCCCCCTTTAGCTCTTAGGTTCACGTGAGTGAAGGACTCTTCTCCCATGCCTTTGCATGGGTCTCTTCTACAGTTGCACTGACTGCATGGGCAAGCACATCCACTGTATATATGTGGCAGTAATGGTAGTGCCAGTTGCATGAATAGGTAGAAGACCTATACCTAGGCTTTCTTTCAACCAGGAATTCAGCCCTCGTAAATACTCTATACTCTGAACAAGGCCAAGTGGCATGCTGACAACCATCTGGTACCCAGCACATGTGCCAGTAGCTGAACTTGGCCTTCTGGTCCCCAGTGCACAATAAGGGCCCCCATTTACCATTTATAACACTGGTGATTTTGTATGGGGCAGAAGGACCTTTGAGCGGCTTCAAACACCAGGACCCCGACGCAACTTCTACTGCTGTACTTTCTATAGCCCTGGTTCTCTGCACTCTCTTGCTGCATAGCTAGAGAAGAACGCTCAGGAATTAACAACCATATTGCAGATTTTTCACATACTCTATTTTGAGTGGCTAAACAGGAAGAGAGGAGGCCGCAGTGCTAACAACCACAGTCCTGTAACAAAGATAGCCTCTGCATAAGGCCGAAGGCGCATGGCCATGGTGAGAGCTGTGCCCAAGTTAGCTCGCATCAGACACCCGTCCATCCACTGTCCAATCTACATGGACACTGCACATTGACTTATTCTCCTCCGTGAAAACTGAGTAGGCAAGAATAGGGAATGCTGTGCTTTCCATGTGAAAAATTATAACCTCATAGGCAATAATCCTACCTCCTAAGTGTCTTTCTTTTGTAGGGACAGTCCCTATTTGCGACCCCAGTACCTCTGTCCTTCTTTGGCCTTTAAACCAATAAGGACCAAGCGCCATAAATTTATGGCGCTTGGTCCTGGCCTTTAATCTTGGCCAATAGTAAAGCTCCTGCTCCTAAAATGTAGCAGAAGTAGATTGGGTGCTCGGCCGTTAGTCACAGAGGAGGACCCGAAGGAGAAGGCAGAAATGGCTAAAAATCACTTCTGCCTTCTCTCTTGCAGGCTGTATAGTGCTTAATGAACACTATGTAGAGAATAGAGAAAGCGGAAGTGTCGCTTCCGCTATTTGACTCAGCGATCACATGATTGTCGGGTGCCCCCTGCCATGGCAGAGTTGCAGGGTCTTAGCAGACGCACACCAGCTCTACCAGTGACTACCCTTATAACAAGGGGTTGTTTTTCCCCATAACTGGGGCTCCTATGGATGTGACTCCTATGGATGCTTCAGCTACAGTGGAAAAGTGTGAAATTAAAAAGACAATGCGAATGACCCCCAGAGGTCTTATATGACATCATGGGGGACATGGACATAGATGTTAAAGAAATAGAAGACCTATTCCAAAAATAAGTTTTAAAATAATTACAGAATAAAATCAAAATATATACTGTATGTAAAAAAGAAAACGAAAATACAGCCATATGGCTTCAGCCTAAGTGATAGTCATCGCATCCACTGTGTCAGTGCAAGGAGGGAGCCTAGGTTTGAGTTTGTGCTGTAATGAGCTCTGTTATGGTTCCTATAGTTATGAAATCTGGATGGTATATGGGAGACCTCTACTGGTTGTCATACATTACTGCAGTTTGTGCATTTCTCTATGAAGAGTTGTATGTGACTTCCCATTGGCACGAGAGGTCAAGTAAGAGATCTGGAGGACCTGAGATGATAGAGAGCTGCAAGCTGAAGAGCAATTCCAGTGGTACTGAGCCTTAAGAGAGCCTGCAGTGCCGAGAGAGAGAGCTGCCAAAGGAGTACAGAGTCGGCTTAGGGGTTTATTGAGGATGTGTGCTTGAAAATCTATGCCTGTTAGAGAGGGACTATAGCACAAGAAGGGAGGCAGCCAGTGTTTGATAAGTGCATCTCCATAAAGCGTCACAACCAACGTCGCTGAGAGAACAAAGCTGCAGGGACTACAGCTAGAGAGACTGCCACAAAGGAATTACATCATCCTGCAAGTCTGCAAATCAAGGTACCAGCAACAGATAGCCAAAGAACATCACCTACATTATGGTACCAAACAGTGGAGATAAGTAAGTGAGGTCGGCCCTCAGCAAAAGGCCCAGCGTGTCCACACAGGTAGTGACTTTAAAGCAGGCCTGCCTGTTAAAATATGAGCGGAAATCAGAGGAACACATATGTCCATTCACCAATTGCAGACAAGGTATTGGATGGCAGTTGTGTTACTTTCAGACTGTGTGCGGGCGACCCACATTGCTGGGTTAACCTGTTGGGTGGTACTACAGCGTGATCTACAGTGAAGTGTGTTGCTGATCTCTTTGATGTATAACAGATTGTCGCCATCCCCCACTTAACAGAAGCTTCTATGACAACTTCATCTACAGGTTTACCAGAGACGTATACAAAATGAAAGCTGCGCTGTGATTGGTTGCTAGGGGCAGCTAAGACCATTTTTCTTTAAGATAGTTTCATAAATCTCCCCCAGTGTCCCCATAACAGTGACTTCACCGGAGTTTCTTTTCAGGCTAAAACATCATCTTACTAACCACTTCAATGCTTCTGCGCTACGTGAGTCCTGAATAAAGTTGTAGAAGTGGAATCACTTAAAGGGGTTTTACAGGCAGCGCCTGTTGTCAGTACTGGGATACACCGGGGACGGAGCGGAAGCCACTGCTCCAAGTCCTGTGTAGTGGTCAGCACTTGTAATTGCAGGTGCAGTTCCCATTGATTTCAATAAGAGCTGTGCCTGCAGTTTCGAGTGCCTGCCACTACACTGGTCGGAGCAGTGGCTTCTTCTGTGACCCCGGTGTATACCGGCACTGACAGCCAGCATTGTCTGTAAAACCCCTTTAATTTGAATGGTCCAGACCAAGATGGAAGGTCTACAACTGGTGAAAGGGAAGAGCTGGATTCTGATTGGTAGCTACGGACAACTGCTCCTTTGCTCCAGTTGTAACCTATTGTTTGACTCCTAAACTAATATTTGTGATGAAGCAGCAAATTGTGTATATTTGATTATGCAAACCATAGAAAGAGGAAGGAACAAATTGTGCTAAATGTGCAGCAAAGCCGATAGCGATCTAGAATAATTGTACGGTCCTGTTTGTGTTCGTCAGTAATTGGTTCAATTGGCAGCCAGTAATGGGAGAGGGTGGGATGGGGCAGGGCTTAGCTCCGCCCCCGCACTGCTTCTCCCATTGCCAACAGCGGCAAAGGGCGCTGTCATTGGCTCCCATAGGAGTCTATGGCAGCAGCCGTAGTCCAGCCTGGAAGATAGTTTCAGGACTATCTTTCCTGCCCGGCGTAAAAGCACCCGGTCGGGTGCTTTTACACCGCAAGAATACGCCTGTGTGATCTGATGCATTGGAATCGAATGCATCAGAAGGTAGCGTATATCGACTGTCCATGAAAACGCCGGCCGATATACACCCGTGTGAATAAGCCCTAAATGACATGATACATTTTTTCTGTGGGTCGATGCGACTACAACGAAAACAAAATTATATATATTTTTTAGGTTTTTCCACTTTTGCACAATAAAAAACATTTTTTGTTGCAGATTTTTTTTTTTGCATCGATTCATAACTTTTTTCCATGGGCGGAGCTCTGTGAGAGCTTGATTTCTGCATGATGAGCTGTAGCTTTTATTGATACTACAGTGGGAAATTTTTTGGCTCCGTTTTTGAGTTTTTGTTTTTTTTACAGTTTTTGCTCTGCATGTTTAATTTATTGTTCAGTTTGTTACGAATACAATGAGACAAAATATGTTTATACAAAGGAGGGGAAAGTGTGGAAAAAATGGGACTCTTTTTTTTACAATTTTATTTTTACATCTTTTTTTACTATTTTTATTGATGTTTTTACATTTTTATATCGCTATAGAATCAGAAAAGCCATGATCACTATGGCATTGCAGGACTTCTGTACTGTGAAGCACTATCCATTACAATAGTGTTATGACATTGTGGAGGGACAATGACATCACAGCATGCTGGAGGGACAATGACATCACAGCATGCTGGAGGGACGATGACATCACAGCATGCTGGAGGGACGATGACATCACAGCACGCTGGAGGGACGATGACATCACAGCACGCTCCCTCTGTAAACCCTTTATATGCCGCGATTAATATTGATAATGGCATGTAAGTGGTTAACAGCAGGGATTGGTGTTCTTAGGCTTCTGAGAACGCACCCCCCACAGGATTTAAGTTTACATCCTGTTGCGTTAAGTGCCACCCAGCTAGGACATAACTTACATCCTGTGGCATCAAGGGGCTAAAGGGGTTATCCCACCAAAAACATGTACCACATCCACAGAATAGATGATAAATGTCTGATTGCTGGGGATTTCTACTACTGGGACCCCCAGGGATCACAAGAACACTACACCCCTTAACTAATAAAGTAGTGGTGTTCATACATGATCTCCACTCCATCCACTGTCTATGGAGATAGGTAACTACTGCAGACCACTATTTGCCTCAGTCCTACAGACGTGAATGGAGCGGTTGGTCACACATGCACACCCCGCTCCATTCACTACAGGGACTCGGACTGCTCTGTTCTCAGAGTCGCTAGGGGTTCCAATGGTCGATTCCCCAGTGACCAATCATTTATCCCAGGTCGCTCTTGTCACGGCGATAGTAGCTGCACATTTACGGTTGACAGAAGGGTGTTTTAGGGTTTGGTAGTGGTCACTATATTTTTATGTTTAGAGTATTCATCATATTGATTAATAAAAGGTATGTTTTACGATTTTTTTTCCACTGATCCACTGACTTTTCTTCAGTGGACATCAGAATCAGGAGGCAAATAAAATACAGGGGGTGGACAAAAATATGGAAACACCATACGAAAAGCATGGGATTTTTCATTTAAAAAGCTTTTATTGAGGCAAAGGAATCGAGACAATGATGGCATTGGTATATGGTTATGCAACAAGAAAGGTTATGACCAAAGATAACATCAGAATATAATTGCTGAGCAGCCCTAATGAGCATTCCAGAATGATTCCTCTACCAGTTATTTACTGAAAATCAAATAATTAAACAGGGTTACGTCTAATCTTATAAAAGAAACCATAAAACTTGGGATAAGGGAGAGGAAAAAGGGGGGAGGGTGAGACAAAAGGAAGAGGTGGATCATGGGGATGAATATAGTGAAAGCCACCCCTCATAGGGACAAGGTGAGAAGAAATGGGAAAAGTTGGGAAAGAGGCCAGAGAGACACATGGTCAGCAAAAGCATGGGATTTTAATCATTCGCACTAAGCTGCGCTTTTGACCCCCGCTTGGCTGAGAGCTTTCCTGACAAATTTGTGTTAACTTCACCTCTTGCCCTGCTCTGGGTGGTTTTGGGAGCCTGCTGATAACAACATCTGAGTGGCTCAAACCCCTGACCAGTGGAAACTTGTTGTTCAGGCAGATGTTTACTTCTGCCCGGCAGCATCTGTGTCATATAACCTCCACTTAAAATCGGTCTCTACATGTCTTATTGAAATCTGATTTATAATCCCATGTAACTTAAGGCATCTATTTCATATGATGTTTCCATATTTTTGTCCATCCTCTGTAAATTATATAAGGACAATCATCTTAAGCACATTATAAAACTCACGCCGGTGAATCATGTATGGTACATGCCAGAATGTGGATTTTCCCATAAACAGTGTTTCCATTGTTGCACCGCATATTAACACAATTATGGTGTTATGTTTACTTAGGTAACAAAGTTGCAGTCAGTGAACAGAAATCGTCTGCTCTGTCCTCCGCACTGCCGCCGCCGCCACCACCTGCGGTAAAATCTCCACCAGGAGCTCCACCTGTTCCCAGTTTACCTCCCAGAAACATCAGGTATCAGCTTCTTATTTCTCTATTTACTGGGCCTGCCTTCACCTTGGGCAAAGATTAGCTATGTATGTACATGCTCTGTCCAATCCCCAAAACTGCTGTTTTCACGCCGCGTACAGTAGGAAAATTACCTGTAACTGCTCCGATGGGTGTTTCAGTTTGCAAGACTGGTGCAGGCTTTCTTGCTCCTCCATCAACCTAAAAACCATCACTTGACTCTTGATTGACATCTCCTCCTGCTCCCTTGAGCGTAACAACCAGACATTGGAACAGTAATGGATACGAGGCAACATAATAAAATTATGAATGCAAATTTAGAACTCAGCATTAGATGACAGGGGCAGAAGGTCATGGTAACCAAATTCTGGGTATTAAGATGATGATAATAAAAAAACTGACAGTGGAGACTAGAGCAAATGGAATGCAAAAGAAATAACCAGAAAAATCGTATCCCTAATGCTATTTCGCTCTCTAATCTCTTCCGAACACTGCCCTTAACATCAGACACCACTGTCCCTAAGTAGCCCTCAGTTATTCCTATTGGTGAATCTTACCTGAAATACTGTCCCTGAGAACAAGATAGTACTAAGACCCAGACAAGATGCCAAATAAGCAACCTGAATAATGAATCAAGGTTAATTAGAAGGAACGAGCAGACAAATAAACTACATGGCTAGGAAACAGAATTGGACTAGGAGATGGCCATAGGAAAAAGAACAAACTAGACCAAAACAAGGTACTAGAAGTTAAACAAGGAAAACAGGATATCAATGCACATTGTTACTGCAATCACCAGCAACCACACTGCAGAAGCCAGGGACACTGAAAGGAAGTCTATCTAATGTGAACTCCTCCCTAAATGAGGTTGGCTGAGCAATGAGGTCAGTTCAACCACCCTAATGAATCAGCTGTGAGAATAGCTATATAGCATGTATCCCAACTACGAGTTAGAAAGCAGAAGGTCAAGAAGGAGACTTCTTTCTGGTCATATACTGGAAGATCATTTCAAATGTTGGCAACTATGGACAATGTCAGTATTCCTGTAATTGTTTGGCCTCCTGCACACTAACGGATTTGCATTGCAAACTCTGGGGGTGGATTCTGCCTCCGGATTTCGCAGCCAATCCAGCCAATAGGATGCTATGAGAATGTGCAATTTCCTGCCCATGAGCGGTTTTGTGCGAACTACGCACGGCCGGCTTCCATTGAAGTCAATGGAAGCCGTCCATCCCGCGGCCATTCTGCAATCATGATTGCAGAATGGTCGCGGGAGCTGCGTCATCACCATAGCGAGGGTGCGGCGTCCTCTGTACTCCGCATGTGCACCGGCACATTTGCAGCAGAGGAGAAGACCGGCGGAGAGGGACGCTGGCGTCACCAGCCAGGCACCGAGTTGAACTTCGCTGTGGCAATCTCGCATGCAGGGTCTGACCTGCCCGTGTGCAGGCGGCCTTATATGACTTTTCGCCTATGGGAATACACTAAGGTTACAGAACCATTGCAATTACTCACACATTTACTGCAAGAATCCCTCAAACAAAAGTCACTATGGCGGCCATGTCCACAGGTCACAAACCCACACAATTGTATATACATATTTGTAAGCTCAGTTGGGAATTGCGGAAGAGCAGGGTGCATTATTAGAAGAAGAATCAGATTGTAAGATCCAACTGCAACCTCAGAATGAAGCAACATCTGCAGAAATACTTCACAAGAGCGCAAAAGAGGAAGATGGGTTGTGTAGCGGGCACAGGGCGCAGCAGAAATCAATGACTTTACAGCCTCGGATCCTCAGTGTCCCTAACGGGAGAACAGCAGTGATTAGAGAAAGCCCCTTACATAGACCATAAGTGGCTGCAGCAATGACCCCTTACTGCAGCAGTCATCAGCTCATCAACATGGGTCCAATTCGGGGACCCCCAAATGTAAGAGGCCAAAGAAAGTTTTTAGCAGCCAGACCTTTCCCCTGCAGGGACCGCAATGTATGAAGGGCATCCAAGTTCTAAGGTCTCCAGATTTTGGGGGCAAAAATTACTTACCCAAAAAAGCTCAAAGTATTGTCATAATCTCCCGTCAATATCAAAAACATGATTACCTGCCCGCTGCAAACACTTCTTTAGGGGTCTGTTTTGCGCATAGGAAAAATTATGTTAGAGCGGCATGACTGCGAAACATGCGACCACCCTGTTGTACTGCCACTAGCTTGGATACAAGATGTGATACGGGCAGGCATGGAGGCTCTAGTACCCTGTTGTACCACCTCTAGCTTGGATACAAGATGTGATACGGTGAGCATGGAGGCTCTAGTACCCTGTTGTACTGCCACTAGCTTGGATACAAGATGTGATACGGGCAGGCATGGAGGCTCTAGTACCTGTTGTACCGCCTCTGGCTTGGATCGAGATGTGATACGGTGTGGGATTGGATGCTCCAGTTCCATGTTGTACCACCCGTAGCTTGGATACAAGATGTGATACAGGAGGCCATGGAGGCTCTGGTACCCCGTTGTACCAACTCTAGCTTGGATACAAGATGTGATACTGGCTGGCATGGATCTAGTACTCTGTTGTACCGATCTAGCTTGGATGCAAGATGTGATACGGGGGCATGGAGGCTCTAGTACCCTGTTGTACCGCCTCTAGCTTGGATACAAGATGTGATACTGGCTGGCATGAAGGCTCTAGTACCCTGTTGTACCACCTGTAGCTTGGATACAAATTGTGATACAGGTGGGCATGGGGGCTCTAGTACCCTGTTTTTCCACCTCTAGCGTGGATGCAAGATGTGATACTGGCGGGCATGGAGACTATAGTACTCTGTTGTACCGCATCTAGCTTGGATACAAGATGTGATACGGGCAGGCATTGAGGCTCTAGTACCCTGTTGTACTGCCACTAGCTTGGATACAAGATGTGATACGGGCAGGCATGGAGGCTCTAGTACCCTGTTGTACCACCTCTAGCTTGGATACAAGATGTGATACGGTGAGCATGGAGGCTCTAGTACCCTGTTGTACTGCCACTAGCTTGGATACAAGATGTGATACGGGCAGGCATGGAGGCTCTAGTACCTGTTGTACCGCCTCTGGCTTGGATCGAGATGTGATACGGTGTGGGATTGGATGCTCCAGTTCCATGTTGTACCACCCGTAGCTTGGATACAAGATGTGATACAGGAGGCCATGGAGGCTCTGGTACCCCGTTGTACCAACTCTAGCTTGGATACAAGATGTGATACTGGCTGGCATGGATCTAGTACTCTGTTGTACCGATCTAGCTTGGATGCAAGATGTGATACGGGGGCATGGAGGCTCTAGTACCCTGTTGTACCGCCTCTAGCTTGGATACAAGATGTGATACTGGCTGGCATGAAGGCTCTAGTACCCTGTTGTACCACCTGTAGCTTGGATACAAATTGTGATACAGGTGGGCATGGGGGCTCTAGTACCCTGTTTTTCCACCTCTAGCGTGGATGCAAGATGTGATACTGGCGGGCATGGAGACTATAGTACTCTGTTGTACCGCATCTAGCTTGGATACAAGATGTGATACGGGCAGGCATTGAGGCTCTAGTACCCTGTTGTACCACCTCTAGCTTATATACAAGACGTGATACAGGCATGGAGGCTCTAGTTCCCTGTTGTACTGCCTCTAGCTTGGATACAAGATGTGATACAGGTGGGCATGGAGGCTCTAGTACCCTGTTGGACCACTTATAGCTTGGATACAAGATGTGATATGGGTGGGCATGGAGGCTTACAGATTCTGTATGGTATCCTGCGGCATATTGCTCTACATTAGCTGTAACTGAGCCTCTTGATCGTGTACACTCGTAGGCTGTGGAAGTTGGCCTCCCAGATGGTCCCATACATGTTATATTGGTAATAAATCTGGTGACCGGGCAGCCACGGAAGTGTGACAATGTTGTGGGGGCTTCCTGTGACCCCCTTGTGTGTGCAGCTGTGCATTATCGTACTGGATGCCTCTTGGAAGCCGCCATGAGAGGAACACATGTGGCTGTAGGATGTCCTGAACATATCGCTGAGCTGTCATTGTCCCTCGTACCACTACCAGTGGTGACCGACTGTTGTATGTGATGGCCCCCAGACCATCACACCAGCAGGGGGCAGTGTGCCGCTCCCCAGCAAAGGCAGGATTGAGGCGCTCACCCCGAGGTCTCCAGACACGAACACGGCCATCATCAGTGCCCAAAATAAACTGAGATTTGTCACAGAAGACAACCCGGTTCCACTAGACAGCATCCAGTTTCATTGTTCATGACACCACTGCAAATGGAGGCGACAGTGGATGTTAAAGACCTACATGTAATGGGCAATGGGAGACCAAAGGGCTTTCAAACACAGGGGTGTAACGATGGCGCCACCTGTCTCTGGATGGTGGACAGTGAAACAGTTGGAGGTGCTCATGCTTCTTGGACAATCAGAGGCTCCTCTCTACTGGTGGTCCTGAGCCTGGTCACCTTGTCTGCCCTCATACATCCACTGGTCCCAACACCTCCTAACAGTCTGGTCAGACGCTCCTCTCTACTGGTGGTCTGTCGGGGGTCCTGAGCCCGGTCACCTTGTCTGCCCTCATACATCCACTGGTCCCAACACTTCCTAACAGTCTGGTCAGACGCTCCTCTCTACTGGTGGTCTGTCGGGGGTCCTGAGCCCGGTCACCTTGTGTGCCCTCACACATCTACTGGTCCCAACACCTCCTAACCGTCTGATCAGAACGGCCGGTGGGGGACAATTCATCGATATGACCATCCAGCTTCTCACATCCCAATAATGCGCCCCTCTCAGACTCTGGTAACGGGCGAAATCTCTTCTCTGTGTTGTAGAGACGTCTAGTGGCCAACAAGCTCTACAAATGGAGGAAGAGGTCACTACACACAAGGAGCCTCCGAGAGCCTCTTATAGGCCAAGGGGGGGAACCACTTTTAGGGCCTCAGGTGACAAGACCGTTCATCTAATCACCCCAACTCTCATCATTTGTATATGGAACTGCAGGGCAGGTTTTGGCAGCAAAACGACAACTTTTTCTGGGAGCGGGGTGTTTTTGACAAAGAGTGTATTTGGGTACATGGATGGGTGGTTAGCACAGAAGTTGTAAAAAAAATCATTGCCATTCTTATTGCAGAGACAAAACCTTTATATTGTCTACTGTCCAATAATAGATGGGTACTAAGAGTTTTGAAATTGAAGAATAGCCCCATCTAGTGGTGAGGGGAAATATTACTGCTAGAAACTGTAGTAACAAATGGATATAGAGTCATTGGACTTTTCTCAGGTAAAAGATGCCTGAATTGGTACACGATTAATGAGACGTTAATATCCATTATAGCTGATAGACATAATAACTTATGAGCCTAGTGATTTCATGGGGGGGCCGTGGTACGTGGTCCTTGGCCACATCATCGCCGTTATCCAATGGATAACAGTGATCATGTAAAAGAAAAAAAAGTTAAAGTTTTACCTCCCCTCATGGATCCGATCTATGAGGGTAGGTGAAATTACTTACCTAGGGCCTCCGGCGATGTTCCCTGATGGGATCTTTATCCACAAACCTTTCCCCAGCTTTGGCGCATGCATCCGTTAGCAATATGGCGGACGCTAGCGCAGAAGCTGGGGAGGGCTTGGGAAACTTACATACACACAGAAGATAAGGGCCACAATGGGTACATGTCTGAGCACAGGACAAACAGGGGGATCCATTTTGGGGCGTCAATCCTCATTTTCATGTGCACTATAGAACAAAAAAAACTGTCTTTAACCCCTTCATGACGCTGCCCTTTTTTTTCCCTTTTCGTTTTTTCCTCACCCCCTTAAAAAAATCATAACTCGTTTATTTCTCCATTGACGTCGCTGCATGAGGGCTTGTTTTTTGCGGGACGAGTTGTATTTTTCAATAGTGCTATTTAATGTACCATATAATGGACTGAAAAACTTTAAAAAAATTCTAAGTGGAGTAAAATGAAAAAAAAACGACATTCCGCCATCTTTCAGTGCGTTTTGTTTCTACGGCGCACAAACTGCAACAAAAACGACATGATAACTTTATTCTATGGGTCAGTACAATTATTACGATACCAAGCTTGTATAGTTTTTTTTTACTGTACTACTCTTTTTTTTTTTCAAAGACATTTAATTTTTTTCAATTATTTTCTGTGGTCATCTTCTGCGCGCAATAACTTTTTTATTTGTCCGTGGATGTAGTTCAGTGATGGCTCATTTTTTGCGGGATGTCCTGTAGATATACAGTGATGACACAGTACAGGGATAACATACACAGTGATGTCACAGTACAGAGATAACATACACAGTGATGTCACAGTATTAATATACACAGTGATGTCACAGTACAAGATAACATACACAGTGATGTCACAGTATTAATATACACAGTGATGTCACAGTACAAGATAATATACACAGTGATGTCACAGTACAAGATAACATACACAGTGATGTCACAGTATTAATATACACAGTGATGTCACAGTACAAGATAATATACACAGTGATGTCACAGTACAAGATAATATACACAGTGATGTCACAGTGTAGACACAAATAAAACACAAGAAATTCAATAAAAATGTAAGAAACAGCTAAATTACATAGATGATTTTAAACCTCACTGAGACGGATGAGCTGTGTTGGGAGATATGACTGACATGGGCAATTAATAGAAAGCAGTTAAATATTAATAATTCTTTATTACCCCACAGAAACCCAAATGAAGATTACAAGAACGAGGACGGTATGTATGGGAGACGCTTATTATTGCTGGATGCATACATCCGTGTTTGGGTGTTCAGCTCATACAGGTTGTCAGCGCTGATCTTCTCTAACGTGTGTGTGGCGGTGCTCCTAACTGATATTTCTAGGATATTATATCTCCTGAGCCAGTGCTCAATTTCCCTAAATACCTGCTGGAGGGATGCTGAAACATTGCAGGACACTCACTGAAATGATGCATACACTGCAAAGACTGATACATTGTACATAGCTAGTCCTGCTCTCAGCTGAGAAGTGGATACAATTGTATCCAGTGTAGACAATGCTCTGTGAGCTAAACAGCCCCGACTCCAGACTGATACATTGTACATAGCTAGTCCTGCTCCCAGCTCAGAAGTGGATACAATTGTATCCAGTGTAGACAATGCTCTGTGAGCTAAACAGCCCAGACTCCAGACTGATACATTGTACATAGCTAGTCCTGCTCTCAGATGACAAGTGGATACAATTGTAGACAATGCTCTGTGAGCTAAACAGCCTTGACTCTAGACTGATACATTATAGCAAACTAGCACAGAGATTTATACAGCTTTGCTCTTAATATTACATTGTTATAGTGAGTGAATCGTTTCATTTATGTTGCTTTTTGTATTATATCTTGCAGGATCTATTGCTGATGAAATAGTAAGTATTACTTCTGTGAAGAAAAGACATTTTGGGGTACTGGTGGGGTATGTGTTATATTTAAAGTAACGGCACAGGATTAGAAAACACGGAGTGCCACACCTGTCTACTGGTTGTGTCTGGTACTACACTTCAAGCCCATTCATTTTAATGAAGTTGAGCTGCAATACCAGGCGCATCCTATAGACCGGTGTGACGCTGTTTATAGAAGAAAGCAACCGGATCTTTCTAATGCTGTACAGCTCCTTTAAATGTTTATAGATCTTTAAAAAAATGTTACAATTTCAGATCGCCATTACAAACTTATTGAACCCCTTTAACAAAGAAGACAATTATAACATTCCATATATTATTATACAAGGGCAGCTGGCTGATCTATAGAGGAGTTTACCCGAGAGTGAAAGCTGGATGAAGAGCTAAGGCTGCAATGTCATCCATAGATCCCGAAGACATGAACATGTTTCTTCTGAGACAATCAATAGAATCGAGAGCCTCCTGTCACGGTGGAGACAGCTACACATGTACTATACAGACAGTGACATGCGTGTAACTAACTGACGTGTATATAACCCGGGACATCAAGAGCAAGGCTGACGGGAAACACTGAGACAGTACAATGATATGTGACAGGGAGCGCTGCTGCTGCTGACTTAATCATGTCAGGGAAGACAGAGACTGACACCAAACTAAACCTCGGGCGCAGCTCCCTCAACGATAGACTCGCCAATAAGTAGAAATTGCCCACTTTCTTCTAGTTAAAAGTTCTATTCAGCACTTATATCTACTCCTGGGAAAGTTGGGTCTCTGCCAGTATGACCATTATAGGTGTTGTTACAGTTCCCATTAGAGATGCCGCTATAGGGGTGTAGAGGTACTAATGGAAGGGGTTAAAGGGTTGCCTCCTTTTTCATCACAAACTATAAGATGTTTAAAAATGGGGTGTGATTTTGAGGGTGTGAAGAACTCTAATGTCCTTGGAGTCTAAGATACCAAAACATCACAACAACATCCCTGGTGGTCTAGAGCAGGGAATGAGGTAAAAAAGAACCAAAATAAGTCTTGTTTAGCACCAACTTATTCCACAGCGCTTTCAGGTAATTTTATGATTACCCCCCACCAAGCTGGGAACTCGTTTTACCAACTTCAGAATAATGGAAGAAAAACTAGTTCAAGAGATAAGCAGAATGACAGTTTTGAGAGATAATTTTGCATAAGGTGCTAATGGGCACTAATACCCATTAGTATTTTATCAGCTTCACTTGCATGCAAATCAGCCTCCAGAAGCTGTAGCAGAACTCAGCAGGAGATTTGAGCTCTGTAATTAGGTCTATTGTTCAGCCATGGTTGCTAAGAGAAAACAATGTAATCTCTAGCTTCCGTGTAGATAACAACATTGGGCTGTTTTCAGCCACAGGCCGCACAGCAAAAAAATACAATGTTATCTCCTGCTCCCAGCATGCGGGCTGCACAATGGTTTTTATGCTGAACTAAAAATCATCGTTCAAATGAAAAGTGCACAATGGTAGCATTTACACACGATCATTGCTCAAAAGCCATTGTTTTAACGAATTTGAGTGATAATTGTTGCGAGTAAAAGGGCCTTTAGTAATACACAGTTCTCACTGAAAACAATGAGCTATCCAGAGAGAGAGAGAGTGCCTGTGAAGGTGCTCTCCATAATAGATGAGGATCCTAACTGAGTTACCTTTAGAGTTGAGCGAGTATACTCCCTAAGGCACATTACTCGATTGAGTAGTGCCTTAGCTGAGTATAACCCGCTCGTCTCTAAAGATTCGGGGGCCGGCGGGGGGCGGGGAACGGCGGGGGAGAAACGGAGGAGAGATCTCCCTCTCTCCCGCCCGCTACCCCCTGCTCCCCGCCGCAACTCACCTGTCACCCGCGCCGGCCCCCGAATCTTTAGAGATGAGTGGGGAGATACTCGGCTAAGGCACTACTCGATCGAGTAATGTGCCTTAGCGAGTATACCGCTCATCTCTAGTTACCTTATAATTCCCAAGGAGTTTAAGTGGAAATTGTCTTAAATCCAGATTTTCTGTTTTACTCACATAAATTATTTTGAATGCTGTAGAGTGAAGAAAGCGATGATGACTGCTACGAAGGAATTGATGAGCTTAAGTAAGTACAGCGTATTTTTATGTCTCTGTTGTCAGGTGCTTATAGCATGCCATCCCACCTCTGTAAGGAGAGAATAACAATAGTATCGGGATCAGTGGGAGCGCTCCAACAGTACCAAATGACTTTATCAATATATGATTGTATGAAGTTATAAGGAAAAAAGGACTTACCCGGCACTGTGTGAGTAACCCTGTGAAGGGTTAACTCACTAGTGCCTCCATATCCGGGATAGCCTGTAGAAAAACTTCCTTCCCTATCCTGTCCGGAGAGCCGCTTGGATGTCTGGGGTCCCCAGTTACAGGGAGCCCAGTGTGCACAGAAGTTAAAAGAAAAAAGTATCCAAAGTAGCGCTTCACGGGATGAAGTTTGTTATTCTACACCTGGAAGGTGTAGGTTTTATTGCAATAAAACCTACACCTTCCAGGTGTAGAATAACAAACTTCATCCCGTGAAGCGCTACTTTGGATACTTTTTTCTTTTAACTTCACCTCTGTAAGGAGATGATAGTAGTGATCCACCAAAATAGAGATTTGCACTTTTAAGAAACTTTTAAAGTTTTAGCGGAGATCTGGTAGCGGAGACACTGTTGCAACGGGGGCCACAATCAAACAGTGGAGTCGGGGTGGCGTACAACATCAGTTCCAGCCCACGTGATTGCACCTTTGATGGATGCCTTGTCACTTGCCTTTTTCTTGTCACTGCAGAAGTTCCCTTAGGTGTTGTCTGTCAGGAATCCCTCAGTGTTTAGTGTTCCCTTCTTCTCTTCCCAGTTAAAATATCTCCTGTGTTGTATTAACTAATTAGCAGACAGGTAGATGTTTTCCCTAGTCAGCCAATCAGCCGTAATGGTGTTGTATTTATTCTGGGCCCGCCTCTATATGGGTGCAGGTTATTTTCCTCCCTGAGGTGTCTAGTGTGTCTGCGATCCTCCGCAGCTAAGTAACACAGGTGATTCTTCTACTGCGGGGTTTATTCATGTTAGTCCAGCTCTCATGTATCGATGTATAGCTAAAAAGATAGCATTTACATCTACTATATATCCTTCCTTATAGCACAACAGGCTGGGTACCAAGAACACCACTAATCAAAACTTTTGACATGTCATTCCCACTCCTACATGTCAAAAGTTTCTTCAAAGTGCAGTTGCTCTTTAGTCATTGTGAGCCTCTCCTTTTAGTGCTCAGCACAAGAGAGAACAAGAGGACAAGATTGAGAAAAAGCGGAAAAAAGAGTTGGAGCAAGCTAAGAAAGAGCAAAAGGAAAAAGAAAAGAAGGAGCAGGAGATAAGAAAGCGATTCAAGGTAAGTCCTAACAACCCTACTGAGTGTCATATAGAAAGTGTATACTCAAACTTAGTGAATGTCAACAGTGAACGCCATTTCTCTATTTTATCTATTTATTTAAAAAATTGTTTTTGGATTATAGGCATGTAGGGATAGTCACAGTTACATAATAACATCCTGTCTACCTGCAGCCACCACTAGGGGGAGCTCAGGAGATTACTGAATATACATTGTACTCTAGTAACACAGTATACAGTAATCTTCTGTAGAGTCATACAGTTACACGATAACATTCTACTACCTACAGCCACCACTAGGGGGAGCTCAGGAGATTGCTGTGTATACATTGTACTCTATAGTAACACAGTATACAGTAATCTCCTGTAGAGTCATAGAGTTACATGATAACCTTCTACCTGCAGCCACCAATAGGGGGAGCTCAGGAGATTACTGTATATACATTGTACTCTATAGTAACACAGTATACAGTAATCTCCTGTAGAGTCATAGAGTTACATGATAACATTTTACTACTTACAGTCACCACTAGGGGGAGCTCAGAAGATTACTTTATACGTATGTGGACCATTTTATGAGATTATTGGTGGTGTTACATAGTACCCCAAGTCCTTCTTATAATATGACTCCCTGCTTTTCCTGCAGTTAACCGAGCAGGTAGACGTCATTCATAATGCCAAGGCCAACATGGACTATAAAGGTGGCAAAAATGAACTCAGTTTTAAAAAGGAAGATGAGATTGAAATCATACGAGTTACTGATAATCCGGAAGGAAAGTGGCTCGGGAGGATGAATGGAAATTGTGAGTATCTGTCAGAGTGTGAACATTCCTCCAAACCATATGTGAATGCCCAGCAGAATAATCTAAGTCACCAGTTAGAGAGAAATGCCTGACTAAACCCCTGGTAACAGCTGAAAAATGGGAAACATTACAGCGCAACGCTGCATCACAGAGTATTATGTCTGACTCCTGCAGTGTGGGACCGCAGACAGAGGACACAAACGTTTGCTAGGACTACTGCTGTCCTTCTTTCCCCTCCCCTCATTTCTTCCTCCTTTGCTTCCTCTCTCAGCTCCTTCCTTCCTATATCTTACCTCCTTCTTTCTTTCCTCTGTTCTCCTTCCTTTCTCTCACTTCCTTCCTTCCTCTCTCTTAGTTCTTTCCTTCATTTTTCTCTCACCTCCTTCAGCACTCTTATCTCATTGCTTCCTCTCACTTAAAGGGGTTGTCCCGCGGCAGCAAGTGGGTCTATACACTTCTGTATGGCCATATTAATGCACTTTGTAATGTACATTGTGCATTAATTATGAGCCATACAGAAGTTATCAAAAGTTTTTCACTTACCTGCTCCGTTGCTGACGTCCTCGTCTCCATGGTTGCCGTCTAATTTTCGCCGTCTAATGGCCAAATTAGACGCGCTTGCGCAGTCCGGGTCTTCTGCTTTCTCAATGGGGCTCCGTGTAGCTCCGCCCCGTCACGTGCCGATTCCAGCCAATCAGGAGGCTGGAATCGGCAATGGACCGCACAGAAGCCCTGCGGTCCACCGAGGGAGAAGATGCCGGCGGCCATCTTCACCGGGTAAGTAAGAAGTCACCGGAGCACGGGGATTCAGGTAAGCGCTGTCCGGTGTTCTTTTTTAACCCCTGCATCGGGGTTGTCTCGCGCCGAACGGGGGGGGGGGTTGAAAAAAAAAAAAAAAACGTTTTGGCGCGGGACAGCCCCTTTAACTTCATGCTTCCTCTTACCTCTTTCAGTCCTTTTTTCCCCTCTCTTACCTCCTTCAGTCCTTTTTTCCCCTCTCTTACCTCCTTCAGTCCTTTTTCCCCTCTCTTACCTCCTTCAGTCCTTTTTCCCCCTCTCTTACCTCCTTCAGTCCTTTTCCCCCCTCTTACCTCCTTCAGTCCTATTTTCCCCTCTCTTACCTCCTGCAGTCCTTCTTTCCCCTCTCTTACCTCCTTCAGTCCTTCTTTCCCCTCTCTTACCTCCTTCAGTCCTTGTTTCCCCTCTCTTACCTCCTTCAGTCCTTCTTTCCCCTCTCTTACCTCCTTCAGTCCTTCTTTCCCCTCTCTTACCTCCTTCAGTCCTTTTTCCCCCTCTCTTACCTCCTTCAGTCCTTCTTTCCCCTCTCTTACCTCCTTCAGTCCTTCTTTTCCCTCTCTTACCTCCTTCAGTCCTTCTTTCCCCTCTCTTACCTCCTTCAGTCCTTCTTTCCTCTCTCTTACCTCCTTTCTTCTTCTCTCTCTCGCTTACCTCTTCCACTCTCTTAGCTCTTTCCTTCCTCTCTCACTTACCTCTTTTCTTCCTCTCTCTTACTTTCCATCCTTTTATCTTCTTCCTTCTGATTTTTTATTTATTTCTTCCGCTCTCTTACCTCATTCCTTCCTCTCTCTTACCGCTTTCCTTCCTCTCTTATCTCCTTCTGCGCTCTCTTACCTCATTCCTTACTTTCTTACCTCATCCCTTCCTTAGCTTCTTTTTTCCTCTCCCCTACCTCCTTCATTTCTTCAGCTCTCTGTTACCTCTTTTCTTGTTCTCTCTCTCTCTCTTACCTCCTTCCTTCCTCTCTTACCTCCTTCCTTCCTCTCTTTTCTCTGTCTTTTCCTTTCAACTTTCCTGTTTTTCTCTCTTCCTTCCTTGTTCCTTTCTTTTTTTCACCAATGTCACGTTTGATGTGCATCTTTTTATTATCACTGACAGTTTCTTCCTTGTAATACAATCTGCTGTTTCTCAGATGGATATATAAAAACGTTGATGGTGAAAGTAGATTATGACTCACTACCGAGAAAGAAGCCGGCAATGAATGCTGCTGTAGAGAATGACCAGGATATCTATGATGACGTTGGGGAGCAGGAGGCCATCAGCAAGTAGGAGACACATTTATCTTTTACTCCAATCAGAATTAAAACCATTTGACAATTTTTTTGCTAGCAGGTAGAAACATATTTTATAAAATAGTGACATGGTATAAGACTGGAGGGGCGGACGAAGGGGAAGACCGCCTAGACTAGGATAAATGAAACTGCAGAGAGGAATACAAAAGGGAAAACAGTGAAGACCTTGCCGGGCTCGGAGATGAGGAGGTGGTAAAAGGTGGCCAGATGGCTAAGAAAAGGAGATGGCAAATCATCCGGATATGTGAACATTAACCCCTTTTGTTACCCTGGACCACCAGGGCTATATTAATTCACCCCTTTGTCACCATAGATCACAAGGCCTATGTCATTAACCTTTTGTTACCCTGGACCACCAGGCCTATTTTAATTAACCCATTTGCAACAATAGACCTATTTTGCTTGCCCATTTGTCACCAGGTCCATGTTAATTAACCTTTTTGATGACCTAGACCAGTGAGCCCATATTAATTAACTTATTTGTAGCAGTAGACCACCAGGCCTATGTTAATTATTCCTTTTGTCAACTTAGATCACCAGACCTGTGTTAATTTACCCCCATTGTCACTCTAGACCACCAGGCCTATGTTAATTATTTTGACACTGTGGTTATTGTATTATATTTGACACTGCAGGGCGATATAATGTAGAAGTAATAACCTTCATTACTACTAGTATATAAACAGAATAACTCTATATGGTCAAAGAAAAGTCTCAAATATCTGCGGTATCTCAGTGTAAATAGTAGGTGGTGAACATGGCCAGCCTTAGCTATGTGGCCTGCCACCAACTTGTGAGGGGGCACCAGGCAGATGTAGGCTGTAGGGAATCAACACGTTTTGGTCCGCAGGTCAGATCATCTTCTTCTTCTGTATGGCATCATTTAGTGAAGTTACATGAATCATTCTCCTCTTGGCTCTGCCTCTACACCTCTGATGTTCCAAGGCTCTGCTATCAGCCCATTGGCACCCGCCACAACACAATTGCTTAATTCTACTACTGTATTTATGTTATGAGCTTGGTTCTGGTGCTGTATTTATGTACTGAAATTGGTTCTGGTAGTATATTTATGTTGTTATTTTAGTTCTGGTATTGTATCTATGTACTGAGGTTGGATTTATGTATTTATGTACTAAGATTGGCTTTGGGGCTGCATTTATGTTATGTTAGTTCTGGTATGGTATTTATTCTCTGAGCCGCTCTGGTGCGGGTATGCTGCTATTTTGCTGCTTTCTGCACAAGCAGAACACAGGCAGACCACCTATCAGTGCAAGAGATTTTTTCTCTTGTGAATTGGGAGCATTAAAAAAATATTCCTCATAGGGTGCCAAATATATATATATATATATATATATATATATATATATATATATATATTACAGTTTTAGTATTTAATTGTTCCTATTTCTTTCTCTTTTCAGTCACAGCCTTGGTGCAAATCCACGTAAGTACAACCATATGCATCTTTTATACTAATGGAAGCCAAGGGGGTTATTCTTTTACTATATACAACTTATAATGGGCTGAAAGACGTACAAGTTGCAGCGTAGTCACAGGGTGACATGTTCCCTTCTGGATTACATCCGTTTCTGTGAAACCTCTATGACAGCTGTCCATGTATACATTTGTTTCTACAGATTTTCCACCGCCGCCGCCCATTAATGAGGATGATGACATCTATGATGGTGTTGATGAAGGCCCTGCTGAAAGGTAGATAGTGGCCATTAGTATGTTCCTTTAAATGGAAGAATATAAACTTTTTTTAGACCTCCAAACCCGATGAAGGTGCCGATCCGTAACACGTAGTATTATTAAAGGTATTAAGTGAATCAGCCCTGTTTCTGTGAATGGCCTCCATCAGTATCTGAAGTATCCACTATTCCATCAGTTCCTCTGCAAACCTTTAAACCTGAGAGTGTGTGTGATGCTACACTCTCCATACCTGTGAGAAGGGGGCGGTCCTTTGCTATATGACCTTTACTACTGGTCCTTGATATGAAAGCCCATTGACTAGTTGCTCCACTTAAGACAGCGGTTGTGTTTAGCACCTATTCCCTGATGGTGTGCTTATTACTAGGGGTCTGGTTTATAGGACCACCCTCACCAAATGTTGTACAAAATATTTCCAAATGTTTTATGCCTTCAGCTCCTGTACAAATTGATGCATCTCCATGGTTACAGACTACAAACAAGCCCTGTGTAGTCGGATCCTGCAGTCTGTGAAATTTCCCCAGGAGACACAGAACCACAAAATTGTTGAATGTGACTACACAGGGTTTGTAGTCTGTAGCCATGGAGATGTATAGGTGTGAAGCTGTTGGGGCGAAGACAAGCTGCATTGCGACTTGCAGCGATTCTCGATTAACAGAGGGGGTCCCAGGTGGACAACCCTTTAAACCACGGTTTCCCTACACATAACAGAAGGTTATGGGACTTGGTATGTAATGTCTTAAATGTTAAAATTAAATTTTCTGTGTCTGTACCATTTAGTATTAACATTAAATGGGTTATCTTGGGATGCAAAATCCTTTTCTGCTTCCAGTCTGGTCCCATTATTGGGTCATGTGGTATGGACTCTCTTTGTGCCAGTCATGTTATCACAAGGGACTGGCTGTTCGCAGCAGCATAGGAAGGTGGGTGCAGCAGGTGCGGGCCGCCCCGGGCGTTATCACTGGGGGGGTTACAGCTCAGGTGTGGTCCTGCCTGCCGCATTCTCCGCCACTCCTACCTGCTGTTCCAGAGGAGCAATCCATAGAGGTGGACACTAGATGGAGGTGGTGCTGCTCAGGATTTCCACGACCTTGGACAGGAATGCCAGCACCCGCTGTGACTCTTGCTGCAGAAAGACCCACAGTGCTTCGGCCCCCTGGGTCAGCAGCTTCTTCAGTGCCAGGTGATGGGCTTCACTGTACAGGTCCGGGATGGGTGACGAAAAAACATTTTCTGCATCGGGTACCACCTGACCTTGCTATGCCACTGGCTGTTCCGCTCATTTTAATAACTACGCCAGCCCTGTTCTCTGTCTTTGCATTAAGATGAGCTGTACAGCCAGTCCCTTACAATGACGTGATACGATACGGCTATGGATTTTGCCTCCCTAGACAATTCCTTTAAATGAGTTGTCTGATATGTTAGCTTTGCTGGCAGTGGAAAGAATGATACAACAAAAAAGCATACTACGCGCTACTGCCTGATTCTCCAATGCCATCACTTCCATCCTGTTTTTACATTACATGCAGCAGTGAAGTGAGTGTCCCAACCAGGAATGGAATGTCATCAGTGATGTCCTGTATACAAGCCTGACCCTGCTAAAGGGACTGTCCGGTTATAAAACTATTGGCGGCCTGCCTTCAGGATAGCTCATCAATAGTACATCAGCAAGGGTCTATCACCCAGGACTCCGCCAATCAACTGTTCACCAGGCCAGTGTGCTAGTGCACTGAGCTGATTTCTGCAGGAAGCAGACAGCTCCGTTCTCATTGCAGTGGCTGTGCTTGGTATTACAGTTCCCATTGAAGTAAACAGCCTGCAATATGAAGCCTGGTCATTGCAGTAGGAATGCAGCTGTCTGCCTCCTGTTGAAATTAGCACAGTGCATGAGCGCACTGGCTCAGAGAGCAGCTGATCATCGGATGTTCCGGGTAGCGCACTTCTGTAAATCTACTATCAATGGGCTATCCAGAGAATAGGCCATCAGTAGTTTAAAACTGGTCAACCCCTTAAACTACAACCCAATGGGACCTGTATACTGGTCATTGGGGCCAGAAGACCTGGTGATGTCACAAGCCATGTGACATTTTGCCATAGCGTCAAACTCATGCAGTCTTAGCTGAGTAAGCAAATTTAACCCTCTCTGTCCCAAAATTAATGTTTGGGACAGAGAGGGTGAAATAAAAAAAAAATGGAACACCCCTTTAAACTGTGTATATGCAATAAAGTAGTGAAGTCAACTCTGTACAAACTAGAAGCTTAATTTCCACATAAGAACTGACGTCATACTCAAGAGTTCCTTTATTTTTGCCTCTGCACTTACATTGTCTCTCTGAACTGAACGGTTCATTCTACACACTGCAAAGCTCTGTACCACAGGAGGAAGAGAAAGGCGGCACGTCATTGTGGGGTCTCTTTAAGAAGCGGAAGGGAACAGAAATCAAAAAGAAACATGTACAGGAAAAAACAGAGCAAGATAACGAAGAAGCCGAAATGTCCTTGTAAGACTATAAAAGCTTCCCACTGAGAGCAGCTCTGCTAACCGCACCCAGTATTAATTCACTGGTGTAACCCGCCAATCAATACCAATCAATCTGCTATTAATCAAGTGCTTATCTATCAGATTAACCCGCCAAAATGACTGATTATACAAAGCTTCTTATAAACTAACAGAATGATACAACGGTACAAGGAAGAACACGTGATAAACTTGAGCGTCCATGACCATCATTGGCCAAGGAGTGTTGGCATCTGGAGGTCATTGGCTGTTGTGTATAGGGCTTCAGATGTTAATATCACCATATCTCTGCTCTGCATCTTATGAGAGGTGTCTAATGTCTGGTGTTGAGTGGTGTAGATATAGGGGATGTATGAAGTAGTGGTTTCCACCCAAGCTTCGAGGCCAAGGGGGAAACAAAGGTCCCTCAGCCACACAAGACATCAGTATATGGCACAGGTGAGATCTCTGTTACTAATTTTACACAGGTCCCACACACTTCATTATGCCCTATGGTATTTACCGGGCACAAAAAATTTGATCTGCATCACCCAGGTTGGTATTGTAGTTGTAGTTCCCAATAAACTCAATGCAATACTAACCTGGGCTGCTGCAACATGTGCAGAGCTACCTGCTTTCGGTGCTGTCTCCAATGAGAGTGGGTCCAATATCAGCTGGTGATCCCAACTGGCAGACCCTCACAAAAGGTCATCAGTAGTGAAGTCCTTGACTACCCCTTTAACATAGTAAAAGTCATTGAAAATCAAGTGAAAGGGTAAAAAAACTGTGGCATAGAAATAGTTTTTAAGAGTCAAGTTAAACTTTGCAACAGCTGTAGATCTAGGATGAGCAGAATGAACACTACGTCACTTTCACAAGCAATTTTATTGTTGTCCCAATATATATGAAATTGAAAACAAACCAAATTTGCAAATAATTTGACACATTTCCAATTGTTTCAGGTCTTCAGCTCCTATACAAATTGATGCATCTCCATGGTTACAGACTACAAACAAACCCTGTGTAGTCGGATTCTGCAGTCTCTGAAATTTTAGATTTGCATCGCTTTTGCTGGGGTCAAAGGAAACCTATTTCTTTCATACAACACAAAGCCAAGCAGCATGGAATATCTTTCAGTTGACCCATTGTCAGGTTTATTAGAGCGGATTCAGATGACCGTATATTGGCTCGGTTTTCACACAGAGCCGATATACTGTGTCCGCATCTGCGGGGGGGGGGGGGGGGGAGAATGGAAGAGCGAGGAGCAGGAACTGAGCTCCCGCCCCCTCTCTGCCTCCTCTTCACCCCTCTGCACTATTTGCAATGAAAGGAGGTGGGATGGGGGTGGGGCTAAGTGCTGAGAATTGGCCCCACCCCCATCCCACCTCTCCCCATTGCAAATAGTGCAGAGGGGCGGAGAGGAGGCAGAGAGGGGGTGGGAGCTCAGAGCACTGCTCCTGGCTCTTCCAGGCTTCCCCCCTGCAGAGAGAGACGACATATATCGGCTGGCCGTGAAAACCCAGCCGATATACATTAGTCTGAATCCAGCCTAAGAAGGTTGCAAGCAAAAAAACAAAACAAAGCAGGACCAAAAGTAAATGCTTGCCTGTTTGGCACTAACTATACAAAGTACAGTTCTCTCTATCAGCTTCTCCTTGCCAGCTTACAACACACACTTGGCAACCTTACAATACTCAGTTCACACTTGAGTCTCACACAGACAAGCTTTCTGTGTCCCCAGGAAGAGCAGCTGACTGTTCTCTTAGCTGCCTTAAATGTCTACCTTCTGGATTAAGTATCTAGCAGGTAAGACCCGTCCTATTACTACACATAGGAAAATATACCTCCCCTCTACAACCATGCCCGTATGTTTATCACAAGTCATACTCTTCCATCTACTAAATGTAAGTAATGGTGCATTACAAGAGACAACTATTATCCATATAGTCACTCGATACAGTGAATATAAGCAACAGTTGTTTCGTGTAAGTACGGCTACCAACCAGGTAACATGTGAGAATTTGTTCACTAATCACTTCGTTTCAGTTCCTCGAAAAAAAAAATGTCTGGTTGATTAGTTATGGTCTGCTGTAGACAGGTAATTGCCTGTCTTTCAATGACTAGCTAATAACACTGTAGGGAGGTGTGAGGTTCAGTGACCTGAAAATTCTACAATCCGACTACACAGGGTTTGTTTGTAGTCTGTAACCATGGAGATGCATTGGTGTGTGTAGAAGCCATGAATGATAGTAGACTTTTAATCTAGACCTGTTGCAAAATTGCTTTATTTTCACTTAAAGTGACCCACCTGTCCCAGGACAAAATTTTCACTGAGACTGGAGGGTAGTAATATTACCAGTCGCTCTCCTTTCCTGGTATTCCGCTCTAGGTCGGTCCTTCTTCAGTCTTCCAAGATGGCCGAACAGGTTTTCTGACTACTTGATGCATACTTGGCACCAGATGTGCATCAGTAGTCTAAGGAGCCTTTCACAAGTGCAGAATATTTTTGCAAGACGCACCTAAAGAAGCAGAGAAGAGTGGCAGGTAATATTACTTCTTCCCTGGGACAAATTTTGCCCCAAGGACATGAGGGTTGCTTTAAGGTGCAGTAAAAACAAAATTGGGATGTGAAAGGGGAAAATAGGTTCTAGGAATTTTCCAGTTACCTTAACTCACACCTGACCTCTGATCTCTGTGACTCTACTAACTGCTGAAATGTTCTTGTTTCCTCTGCTAGAATCTTTACATTTACACTATTTACACACTATGGGTCTCACTGGGCCGTGTCACCGAGAGCAACCAATCAGAGCTAAGCATTAATTTCTTAAACTGCTGCGGTGAATGAAAGCTGTGCTGTGATTGGTTGCTATGGTCAACAAGGACAGATTTAGTTTTGGCCAGTTTTGATAAATGAAGCCTTAACGTATGATTTTGCTTATGTCTATCCTTTTACTCTTATGTTCGCGCCATATTAATTACAATGAATATCTGTGTATTCGGTTACAAGAGTCTGCTACTGTTCAAATGTGACAAATCTGAAATTATATGCACTTGTGCAGCTAAAATACACTAATGTCAGACACAATCCGGCCCTAGAAGAAGTTGGCGTTTTGCTGTAAAACCCGGCATGCAGTTCCATCTCAGGCACATATACAAATGATGAGCGTTGTGGTGATTAGATCAGTGATGGCGAACCTTGTAGAGACCAGGTGCCCAAACTGCAACCCCAAACCCACGTTTTATCGCATAGTGGCAACACGCCAGGGGGCGGGGCTTATCATCACATATGATCTTACTTCCGTCGTTATAAAGAGGACAGGGCTACTTCACAATAGATAGGGAGGAACAGCCTGAGTTTTTTCCTAGCTGGAGCACCATTGGTGCCGTTTTTGACTAGAAATCAGACGTGTATCCACAGCTGATTTCATACTCTGCAGCGCCTCCCTCGCCTTCTTTGTAGGCATCCCGCTGTCAGCGCTCCCCGGCTTCTGGTTCCCAGCAGCCTGTAGTAGCCTCACCTGACCAGCATCACTTGACCAATGACGCCCCAACTCAGCAGGCCGCTGGGAACCGGAAGCTGGGCAGCGCTGACAGCAGGAAGCCTACAAGGGAGGCGAGGGGGGCGCAACATAGTATGAAATCAACTGCGGATACATGGATGATTTCTAGTCAAAGTCCTCACCAATGGTGTGGATTTTGACAGTTTTTTGGGATGTGGAAATGCTGCGGAATTTGCCATGGAAATTTACGCTGCGGACATTCTGCAGTATTTCCACCACGTGTAAACATACCCTAACTCACCTTAAGGCATACTGCCATGTGCAGAATGGCCTCAGTAGTAACAGTGTCCCCCACAGTGGCCTCAGTAGTAACAGTGTCCCCCACAGTGGCCTCAGTAGTAACAGTGTCCCCCACAGTGGCCTCAGTAGTAACAGTGACCCCCACAGTGGCCTCAGTAGTAATAATGACCTCCACATTGACCTCAATAGTAATAGTGACCCCCACAGTGGCCCAAGTAATAATATTAACCCTCTCAGTAGCCCTAGTAATAATAACCCCTCAGTAGCCCTAGTAGTAATAATAACCCCCTCAGTAGCCCCAGTAGTAATAGTAACCCCCTCAGTAGCCCCAGTAGTAATAGCCCCCCAACCCATACACTTACCTCTTCCTTGTAGTTAGCACTGCTCCTCCTCTTCTCCGCACTGATGCTGGGTGCACATACTGAAGGCAGTGTGTGTGCCCTGGAACACTTCCTCCTTTCTTCTCTCCTGCGGAACTAAGGAGGAGAGGTCAAGGAAGGAGTATCCCCGGTGCAAACACTAACGTCAGAGTGTGCACCGGGGATCAGCGCCACTAAGTGATTACCGGCCATGGTGAGCGGCCGTTGGCGTGCGTGCCAGCAGAGAGGGCGCCGCGTCCCCTCTAGCTAGTGTGCCATAGGTTTGCCACCACAGGATTAGATGAACAGTCTTGCCACCTGAGACCCTAAAAGTGGTTCCTCCTTGGCCTATAAAAGGCTCTCGGAGGCTTCTTGTGTGTAGTGACTTATTTTTCCGCTTTTGTAGAGCTAGTTGACCACTAGATGCCTTTATGATGCAGAGAAGAGTTTTCACCCTGTTACCAGAGTTTGAGAGGGGCGCATTATTGGAATATGATCAGTTACAAGCAATATGCTGCAGGATACTATATGGAACCTGTATGCCTCTTTGCCCACCCGTATCACATCTTGTATCCAATCTAGGAGCGGTTAACAGGGTCCTAGAGTCTCCATGCCTGCCCATACCATATCTTGTATCCAAGCTAGAGGTGGTACAACAGGGTACTAGAGCCTCCATGCCCACCCATATCACATCTTGTATCCAAGCTAGAGGTGGTACAATAGGGTACTAGAGCCTCCATGCCCACCCATATCACATCTTGTATCCAAGCTAGAGGCAGTACAACAGGGTACTAGAGCCTCCATGCCACCCGTATCACATCTTGTATCCAAGCTAGAGGCGGTACAACAGGGTACTAGAGCCTCCATGCACCCCTTTTCACATCTTGTATCCAAGCCAGAGGCGGTACAAGATCTCTCACCTTTGCAACCTGCACTTATGTTGAGAACAGGGATCTCTTGATGCTCATCCCGCATGGTGAAGGTGCTGCCAGATCCAAGCATAGAATGAATGAAGAGCGGCGCACGTATGTCTCTCTCTATTCTGGTGTATAGGAGTTACTGCTGTGCACTCATGCTCTCGGCTGTTGCTCTAACCCCATTAGTAGTGAATGGAGAGCCGCCCACATGTGCAGCCACCTTATTCTCGGCCACTTCACCAGATGAGGTGGGGTTCAAGGATCCCAGTTCATGACATAGGTGCTGATCCTGGAGGTGGGATCTGCAGTTATCAGATCTTTATGGTGTTTTCTATGTCTGAGATGGATTTACCCCATGCAATGAGATAAACCCTTCAGTTACTCTCATCAGGTTTTAGGCTTTTTCATTCTTTTGAGCAGTTTCTAAGTTATCATTGTGTTTTCCTTAAGTGACAACAAACATGCTGCTATTACCACTAGATAGACAGAACATTGATAGACGGCCGCTCTCCAGTATCATAGTGATGTTAGATCAGTGAGGCATGAAGAAGAGAGCGCCTCCTGTCTGTCACTATCATCAGGCAACACAATAAGCTCCATGTATAGTGCTTCAGCCATCCGAGTACCCTCCGCCAACCTGTGCAGGCGATGGATGAGAAGATCTTTTCATACCTCCAGGAAATGTGTGTGTGTGTGTGTATATATATATGTAGAAATATCACTGTCATCATATTAATACAAACCTCTCTGTATCTTCACAGGGCTAATTCTACCACTGGTAAGTAGCCGTGTGCTTAATATACACAAATCCTAATTGTGCCGCCCACTAGACAGAATAGTGCCACCTAAGGGCTTGTTTACATCTGCATTGGAAGCGCCTCATGGAGCCTGCAGCACAAAATGCAAATGCCAGAAGCAGAGGTGTAGCTAAAGGCTCATGGGCCCAGGTGCAAAAGTTTATCTTGGGGCCCCCCAACTTCTCTTAATCCCCTAATGCAGAGGCGTAACTTAAAGCTCCTGGGCCCCAATGTAAAACCTGTAACGGGGCCCCCAACTATAATGCTTTATTCATAGTACTGGCCTATATGGAGAAGAGAGGCATTATGGGCCCCCTAAGGCTCCTGGGCCCGGATGCAACCACATTCCCTGCATCCCCTATAGTGGCCAGAAGGCATGACTTAACTATACGGACCCCATTATAGTTATTGGGGATTGTTGGGTGTTGTTTGTGCCCATCGTGTTGGGAATTCAGCACTTCAAACATTCCCGCAATGGAGCTGAAGAACAGAAAACCAAAGTATAAGTGTGAACAAAGCCATAAGGGCTCATACACACAGCAATGCACAAACCCCATATAGCGCTACTCAGAGGGGCTATAGGTCTGTATTATGGACTCATAGGTGCTCTGCGGGCCACCATATGGTGCCTCTAGAAAGGGGAATATCTACATAATATGGTGCTAATAGAGAGACTTATTTGTTTTAATCTAGATTACAATATGACAGAGATGATGGGGGGGAAGAGGGGGTGAGATGAAAAAGAGAGGACAGAGAGATGCACAAAAAAAGACATGAGAGAAACCCATATTAGAGAGAATAAGAGTTATGAAAGAGATCAGACAGAGAGACATGACATAGATATAGGGGGTGGACAAAAATATGGAAACACCATACGAAATGCATGGGATTTTCATCATTAGCACTGAGCTGCCCTTTTGATCCCCGCTTGTCTGAGAGCTATCCTGCCAAATTTGTGTTTACTTCACCTCTTGCCCTGCTCTGGGTGGTTTTGGGAGCCAGCTGGTAACAGCAGCTGAGTGGCTAAAACCCCTGACCAATGGAAACTTGTTGCTCAGGCAGAAGTTCATGTTAGCTTGAGTGGCTTGGACATGTAGTTTTATGGGTTTCCATAAACACACCTTTACAGCTGTGGGATAATTGAGCTGGCTGTGTGTGGAGTTTCTCTAGCCAGCCAATGCCCTCTGGTCTGCTGCACATAGATACAAGCCCCTCTGAGGAGGATGCTGGTTATTTTACGCATTCTGTTTTATTCCCACTCAGAGCTGGGTGTTATGCTTGATAGTCTGAAGTGTGTCTCTCACCTTCCCTTAGGACGGTCTGGACACCTGTAGTCCCCGTCTGCATCTTAAGTGGACCCCCTCTCCCTTCCCCTTTGACAGGTATGGCCTCCAGATGTCTATCATGTATGGTCAAATAGGTGATTCCTGACACTGCTCCCTTTATGTTAGCGTGGTGGCTGACTCTCTTTCTACTTGGTGTGAGGACACTTGGACTAGCTATGACTTACTAGCTGTTTGCATGCGAGTCCTGAGTGGGGTTTCTGTTTTGTGTGGTTTGGGTTACCAGATGTGTGTTCAGGTGGCCAGACATGTGCTGTATAAACCATCCTGTTCTGTGTGGTATGCATTACCTGGTGTGTTGGTGTGAACAGTGACATGTTCTGAGTGTCTGTGCATTTGGCCAGACATGAGGTGTATGAACAGTCATGTTCTGTATGGGTGAACAGTGTCATGTCATGTGTTTTATGCTTCTCTTCAGGTACCTAATCAGGGTTAGCCAGGTCCCAGATGAAGACAGTGGGGCCGTCCTTATTAGGGCGCCTACCCCTCTTTTAGGCATGGGTGCCTCGCTTTCCCTGATTAGTAAGGGGAAGTGAGGGACAGGTTTCCTTCCATCCTTACCTGGAGTGGTGTAATTGGTCCTTGCAAATACTATGTCCGTTTCGCGATTAGTGTCCCGCACGGAAGTAACAGTTCACTTCTGCCCGGCAGTATCTCCACTTAAAATCGGTCTCTACATGTCTTATTGAAATATGATTTATAATCCCATGTAACTTAAGGTATGCATTTTCGCACATATTTTTGTCCACCCCCGTAGATAGATATTAGATAGATAGATATTAGATAGATAAATATTCTATAGGGAGATGGATATGAGAGATGTAACAGAGCTGACTCTGATGTTGCATTGTTTATATTGAGTTTAAGTTAACATTCTGGTTGTTTCTTTGCACAGAGTATGATGTGTATGATGATGTTGACGCCAGTGATTTTCCACCTCCTCCTACTGAGAGCAGGTAAGAAGTACATACGTGCCAAGAATGGATAAGTATGAGGGGTTGGGAGCCTCCTGTTTGAGGATTTGATAGGTAAAGCTGATGTTCTAGTGTCCCCCTCAGATCATCCAGCAGTGTATATGGGTACACCGCAGTATCTGCAGTTATCAGCTTCATCTATATTAATTTTTAGTGAGGATTGAATGACCAAAACTGTAGACATAACCCCACAGCCTGACATTTACAACTGCTGCTGAGTAAACATTTGGCCAACAGAGATCTCAAGCTTAAAGTCAGTGCCTATCCTCAATACCCCTAATAATAATTGGGAAAAGCTGCACTGATTAATATCTAATTACAGAGACCAAAATCTCCTAAATAGAATTACAATATACAATTCTGTCTCTCAGCAGCCACCACTAGGGGGAGCTCAGGAGATCACAGTATATCCATGCAGTTTTTTTCATGACTTTTTACATACAATTTTTTTTAGTTTACGAACCTCCATTGTTGAGAAATCACCGGATTTCAAGACACTGAAGAGGATTGAAAAGGAGGAGAAGGAATTCAGGAAGAAATTCAAGGTATACGGTTAATGATTATATAGAGACCATGTTATAATGTCTCCAAGGAGGTTCTGTATTATACATGTTAAGCAAGTTACTATACTGTATGCAAGAGGTGCAGATGCTGACATTGTTTTACACACTTCTTTACATTACTTCTGCTCTTAAAGGGATTTTTCAGGCAGCGCTGGGACACACCAGGGTCGGAGTGGAAGCCGCTGCTCTGACCCTGGTGTAGTGCCATGCTGCTGATTTGAAAATCACAGTAGATTTCATTAATTGCATTGCAATGAGTGAATTTCATGATGAAAATCCACACCATAATCCGCATGCGAATTTTAGTTTGACCTTTGGTGCAGAATGATTGCCCTCCTTAGACAGGGTCATTGTTAGAATTCACTGGATCCCATAGCAGAGTCTGATATTGTCTGCCAACTTGCTGACCGTAAACTGCACTGTAGTGAGGAAAAGACATAAATACCTTTATTACCAGGGGCGTAACTAAAGGCTCAGGGGCCCTGATGCAAAACGTAAGCTGGGGCCCCCCCTCTATCTGTATCTGTACCCGTACCCATACCTAAACCATGCTGCACAGAGACATAACTTGAAGCTTCTGGGCCCCAATGCAAAACCAGTAACAGGGCCCCCAACTATAATGCTTTATTCATAGTACTGGGCTCCCTATATGGAGAAGAGAGGCCTTATGGGCCCCCTAAGGCTCCTGGGCCCAGGTGCAACTGCATCCCCTGCACCCTCTATAGTTATGCCCCTGTTTATTACATTATCCCTCCAGCATTAGATTTTCAACCTGCCCTCAAAACTGCCTAGAAAGCCCCTTTTATGCATACGGTGTTTACATAAGCCCCTCTCCTTTCACAGCTGGATTGGCAGGACAACCCAACTCTTTGTATATCATATCATATGGAAGTAAAGAATACAGTAAATCACAGGTGGACTGATGTGCGATGGGTATCTTGCAGTGAACCATTTATATAACTGGGGACCCCATGACCACCCTTTGGTAACAGTGGTTCATGTGTATCGGATGGAGATGGTGGTATTGACATTGCAAGTCTGACCTATAGAACCTTGCAGGGATATTTGTGGTTCATTTTTGGGTCATCTTATGCATAAAATGTGTCCATATCCTGAAGGCATTTTCTTGAACAGTGACACCCCTTTCATTTATCCAATACCCTCTTCTAGCATTTGATAGGAGCATCTTAGGTTTCTGGTGGGATCGCCCTAATCGGGGCAGATATCCCAATCTGATAGTTTGCTGTAGGGCTAGAATAGGGATCGGTTAATTCCCCTTTGTTTTCTCACTTTCTTCATTCATTGTATTTTCATGAGACATTTTTTTATATATTTTCCACAAAGGTTATGTTTTAGCGGCAGTCCAACTGTGATTGGCAGGACAATCTTTGGATTTGAGCAGTAACCAAAGGATGGACTGTAATACAATATTACATACAATATACGTTTGCGCACTTTGGTACACCAAGGGAAAAGTAACAGGATTAAAACCTATTCTGACCCAGGGATAGCCTGACTGATGTCATTGATGCCAATATGAACATATCCTCATTTGTATAGTCGGATGGTGTTATTTATGTGTTATAATGGGATTGTACACTGAATGGCCCCTTAATTATAGACCCCGACCCTTTCACGATTTGTGCTTCTTTATATGCAAATTCTCACCGCGACCCTGGAGTGCGGCATAAAACCACGTGACAAGTTTTCTGTGGATCAGTTTCAGTGTTAATCCTCATTAGATGGGAAAATCCAGCCATCTGAGCGACTTCCAACGAGGCCGGGTCATCAGTGCTAGACTAGCCGGGATTTCACTGCCAACCGTGTGTGGTTTTCTCGTGTAACGGTGTGGAGAGTATAGAGTGAATGGTGTGATCAAGGAAAACATCCAGCGAAAGGGGATCCTGTGGACAGAAAGAACTAGTCACTGAAAGGGGTCAGAGGAGGATGTCAGGAATCTTTCTGAGCAACAGGTTCTGCACAGTCAGGAGCAGCCAAATACAATGCTGCTTCTCTAACTAATGTGTGTGAATGCACAACTCGCTGTTTCTTAGCTCGGATGGGCTATAGATGCAGACGACCAGCTCCAGCGCCATTGTGTGTAAGAGGAACAGGATGAGGAGACTCCAGGGGGCAAAAGAGCGCAAAAATTGTATCACTGAGCAGCGGAAAAACATCTCCTGGTCTGATGGATCCAGATCTCTGTTGCCCCGTGCTGATGGGAGGTCAGAATTTGGCGCAAGCAGCATGAATCGCTGACCACTTCCTGTCAGCTGGTCTGAACATGTCAGCATCTCCATCTAATCTGCAGCAACTACAAGAAGCATCCTGTCCACAGGGGCCGATATTCTTTTAGAATGAGTTCATCACCTGTGGGATCTACACCACCATTAATTGCTGCGGTTCTGAAGGGCATAAGAGGCCAACGTGCTACTAGATGGGGAGTCTGAAAATGGGCCGTTCAGTGTATATGTGTGTACAGTTTTGCAGTATTATCCTCATAACCGGCCCCTGACCCCTCCCTGTGACAACATCCTGTGTACTCCGATGGGTAATAATCAGATTTCTGTTCTATAGTTCACTGGTGAGATTCGAGTGCTGTCATCAGTCCAGGTGCTAGCCAACCTGGCAACCAAGAAGTGGGGATCCAAGGACTTACCTCTGAAGCCTGGAGAAATGCTGGACGTCATACAACTTGCAAATAATACTACACTTCTATGCAAAAATAACGAGGGCAAATGTAAGTACATATAGCGGCAGCACACGCAGATAGCACAGGTCGGCTTCATACTATTGGTGTAGGGTGATCCACTTAGTGTCAAGCATCGGGTGTGGATGTACTGTGATACAACCTTAGGACTACTCCTGAGGGTCGCACCTGGGGTTTCCTGATATTCACCCTTTAACTGCACCAATCATAATCTTATTTTGCTCTACAGGCCCCCAAGTCGTTACCCCAGAAGTAGTCTCAGTATGGCAGCACAAACTAGTCAGGATAGCGGGTTCGTGGTACTGATGGAGCAGGCAGAGACAATGTCGTGGCACAGAGCCATGCAGACATAGCAGGCCAGGGGGCAGGGCAAGGCAGTGGGCAAAGATAAAGTAGTCCAAAAACAAGTTGAGGTCAGGAGAGAAGAAGTCAGGAAAGCAGGGCAAAGCAAGCAGGGGTCAAAGCCAGTCAGCCATTGCTCAGGCACCTGCTAGCAGGGAGAGTGCCTAAAATAGTCAGAGGCTTGGCCGGATTGGCTGGGAATAGAAAAGCTGGGTGTGTTTAGTGGCCCTTTAATAGGAAGGCCAGTTGTTCACACCCTATAGGGAGCAGGAAAAAAACAGGAGATGCCACATCTGCAGCAGACCTCATGGAGGACATAGCGCTGGCTGCCACCAAAAGCAGGGGGAGGTATGGAGCTCGGTCAGCCATGACCAGACGCCATGACACTGCAGGAAAAAATCAACAAATGTAAGAAAGCTGCCTAAGGATTGGGGGATAACTTTATGATTGATGGGGAACTGATTGCTATAACCCCCACCAATCCCAAGAACAGGGGTCCCAAACGTACCCACATGAATGAAGCGGAGCACCGTCACTCCATTCGTTTCAATGGGAGTGCCAGAGACTGCCGAATTGTCTCGATGCAGTGGCAGTTGATACAGGTCAGAAGCATTGCAGCGCGGTACTGCCGGAGAGACAGGCAGAGTTGTAGTGAATATCACAGGCCAAAGTCAGGGCAGGAGAAGTTCATGCATGAACAGAGAGACAGGCAGAAGGTCAGGCAGGCAGCAGTCAAATAGAACGTGGTCAAATAACAAGCTGAGGTCAAGACAGGAGAAGTTGGTAAAGCTGGTGAACAGGCATGGTTCAAAACATGAGTCAGACAGGAATCTATAGCACCTCTGTAGACCTAAACAGAACCTATTGCTAAGGTATTCGCTAGTGGAGGAAGGAACCTTATAAAGTCCAGGAAGCATCAGAATTGGATGGGGACGGGTAAGCTGGGCGCGAGAGTTGGCATTTTAAAAGAGGGGCTACACACGCGTGCACACTAATAATGATGAAATATTCTTTACTTATATGGCGCCAACTTATTCCGCAGCACTTCCAAGCACAGGAAAACACAGACAATGCAACAATTACATGTGATATACAATCAGTTTGAAACAAACGGGGTTGGGGTGTTACAGGAGGTACAAGGGTGGGGGGAGAAGATGAGGTATGGAGGAGCACAGGCAGCACGGGAATTACATAGAGGTCTTATGCGATAGGCAGGGTGAAAGGTATGGGGAGCCATATGGAGGGGAAGGGGGTCTAGGTCAGGGGATTTGGTATGCCTCCCTAAAGTGGTGCATTTTTAAGGCGCGTCTGAAGTTCCGTGAATTGGGGATTGTCCGGATGCCTTGGGGTACAGCATTCCAGAGGATGGGTGCTGCTCTGGTGAAGTCCTGGAGGTGAGCATTAGAGGGGTGTTTAGTCTCAGTGTGTTAGCGGATCGGAGTGAGCGGGCTGGGTGGTGTATGGACCGGAGGGAGGCGATGTATGGTGGTGAAGCACCATGGAGAGCTTTGTGGATGAGGATTTTAAATTTAGTTCTACAGTGGATGGGCAGCCAATGCAGTGACTGGCATATTGCGGGGGCGTCCGAGTGATGGCTGGATAGGAAGAGGAATCTAGCTGCCGCGTTTAATATGGATTGGAGAGGGGAGAGTCTGGTGTGGGGGAGGCCAATGAGCAGCGAGTTGCAGTAGTCGAGTTGGGAGTGAATAAGTGCGACAAGGAGTGTCTTTAGCGTGTCCGTGATGAGGAACGACCGTATTTTAGCATTATTCCTGAGGTGCAGGTGGTATGGGTAGAGCAGACACCCAGGAGAACAGAGCTGCATCTGCTACACAAAATGGACAAGTGATGCAGACAGCCACGGGCAACAGGGAAAAGAGAGGACATGCGGCACCGATAGCTGCATCCAAAACAATTAGACTGCTCAATAAGCTTTGTAATATACCTTATAATAAGAAAAAAGTATCCTCATCCGCTTCCACATCCTGATCACCTGTGCTAAACTGTCCATATCAGCAACTAGTGGTGTGTTATTCCTGCTACTTAGTGCCTATATATGAGACTACATAATATGAGTTTTACCCATCTACATGAAACAGAAGTCACTCATTGATAGTAAAGCGACTGATGTATCAACATGCCATTTTTTGCTTGGTGTTGTTGCTATTTTACACGTTCGGATCATTGCAATTACTTAATTGAAAATGATATTTTTTCTTTCCCAGATGGTTATGTGTCCAGAAGCAACCTAATTGATAAGTAAGTATTGGCATCAGAGTGCTATAATAAAAGATTAGTGTATTCCATGAACCTAAGGCTCCGGTTTCTGTGCAATTCCGTAGGCGATTACATTATTCTGCGCTGCTAAGATGCTGGAAATGAACTGAAACCTGCTAGAATGGAGTACAAACCCTGCAACGTTGGTCTCCTTTCTAGTTTGGCAGTCTATGGTTCTATCCAGAGTTCCATCTGAATGCTGCTTTTGGCTTTTCAGACAGAACAACCAGGAGGAAACCATGAGCAGGGTTACTAACACCATGTATGTAGAGCCTTAGTTAGAACCGCAGGCACTGCTTGTGGTATCATATGGTGCTCCCTCAATATTACATTTCCCTTAGGAGCAATACTTCCATAATATCTAGTATGATGAATGTGCCGCAGTTTTGAATCCTCTGATGAATCTGTATGAAGCTTCTGTATACCTCCATGTGAAGGTGTATGGCTATGGAGGGTACAAAGGTAGCAAATGTACCCGGGTCCAATGCCCCATCTGTCTTAAGAAGACTCCAGTATTATAAATGGCACATGTTATCCGGAAGCCCTGGTACGGGTTTTGCATTGTGACCAAGGAGCTTTATGTTATACTTCTTCCTCTTGTAGACGTCTATGGGCATCACGGAATGGATCCTGCAAGATATGCTACAAATATCTGATAGGTGCAGGTTCTACCTTGAGACTCTTGCCTATCAGGAGAACGTTCATGGTTTCTCATCCAATGCAGATATTGGCATTGTGGCTAAGGAGCTTCATGTTATATCTCTTCGACCCATAGACGTCTACGGCAATCACCGGACGGATCCTATGGGATATGCTATATATACCTGATAGTTGCAGGTTCCAGTTTGGGACCCTCACCTATCGGGACAACGTTCATTGTTTTCCATCCACTTTAATGGAGAAGTGGACATGTTGGCATGTGGTCCTCTCTGTAGAAGTCTGTAGGAGCTACAACTTCTCAATGGCAATGGCTGTATACAATCATGGTTACCTGTAAATTGAAGAGAATACCTAATGTACCAACCAGGCAGTATAAATGCACTTTATGGTGCCTCCTTTGCAAAAATGGCCGGCACAACAACCCCACTCACAATGAATTGGGCTGTTGGAAAAAGGCAAATAAGTGCAACTGGGAATTTCCAAACTCTATTCCCCTCTAAGGAGATACGTATGGACAGATTGCCCTCATGCTGATCTCTGTCCGATACTGAGGACCATCATTGTGATCCCAAATGTCGCAACCAGTTGAGATGCTGCAGTCGTATTAATAATCATTTGTCTGTATTTGCAGTGACGGGGAGATCTACGATGATATCGGCGAGGGTACGTAAATCTCCAAACCTCCATACACCTATATGTACCTTTCTTTTCTGTCACACTGACAATACTGGTGCTCGAATTATATTCATTCACACTCATGATGAGATTCCTCCATACCGGTAATATGTGGTGATGCTTCATTCCTAATGATGGCCACCATAGTCACGTGACATCACCAGGACTTCACTGTCCACTGGGTACAATAGACTTCTGGGCGAGACTTTTGTTTGTGACCCTCCATGACCGTACTTAGCCCCATTCCAAAAATTTAAGTCCTTGCAAAATCAAAAGCAATGATAATTTTACTCAAAGCCAGTGGAAGCCATCCAAACCATAAGCAAAGGAGAAGTAGACGGTGCAATGACACAAAATATACCTTTTCAAAAATGTATCTGTTTGTAACAAAATACGCAATTTCTGGACTTTGCAGCGTGTTTGGGAATGTGCGCTTTTTGTAGCTAGGTGGCGCTGGAGGCTTCTGGAAACAAGTGAACTATATATAAGTAGCAAAGCACATTGACACATTGTCAGGCAGGCGAATGTAGACCCGCCGTGCCACACACCGATTTGGCTTTGAGCTATCTGAGGAGGCATCACCCGATCTTCACCCTTCCAAGCGGGACACGGTCTTTGCTGCGGGGTCCCTAAAGCTGGTGTGAAATCAGCCTAATAGTACTATACAATTAAAGGTGATTTCTGAGTGTAGAGAACAATTGCCAGGAGGGAGATAATGGGTTAAAAGAAAAAAAAAAACTTTACTCACTTTTCCGATTGCCCCCGACACAGCGCGACCATCCTGCACCCTGCGGCTCCGATCCCAGAAGAGATTGCAGAGGTCATGTGCCGCTCATTGACCAATCGCTGGCCTCACATGTCATTGAGGAACAGATGATTGGCTGAGTGTCCTATGAACGATGAATGGCACGTGACTGCTGCGGTCTCTTCTGGGATCAGACTGGCGCAGTGGCCCGCACCCGGGGGGGGGGGGGCGGCAGCGGAAAGGTGGATAAAGTTGTTGTATTTCTTTCTGCTTATGCGGCATGTTTCGGAGCTTTGCACGCCTGTGAAAAGACTGCAAGTGCTTCCAATAGGTTTGAATGGTAAAGAGCGCATTGCATTCGCACGCAAATCGCATGGCATGCGAGGGCGATTCTTTTAAGCCCTTTTGAAGCCCTTTTTTTCCATTTTCGCTTTCTCTTCCTCCCTTTTAAAAAATCATAACTCCTTTATTTATCCATCGACGTCGCTGTTTGAGAGCTTGTTGTTTTTTGCGGGACGAGTTGTATTTTTCAATTGTGCTATTTAGTGTACCATATAATGGACTGAAAAACTTTTAAAAAATTCTAAGTGGAGTAAAATGAGAAAAAAATGACATTCCGCCATCTTTCAGTGCGTCTTGTTTCTACGGCGCACAAATGGCAACAAAAATAACATGATAACTTTATTCTATGGGTCAGTGCGATTACTACGATAACAAACTGGTATAGTTTTTTTGGGTTTTTTTGTACTACTTTTATTTCTTTTCAAAGACATTTAATTTTTTACAATTATTTTCTGCGATCGTCTTGCGCTCAATAACCTTTTTATTTTTCCATCAATGTAGTTGTGCGAGGGCTCGTTTTTTGCGGGATGTCCTGTAATTTATGTTAGTTTATTTCAGAATACATACGACTTTTTGATGGCTTTTCATTGCATTTTTTCTGGGAGACAGGGTGACTGAAAAAGTGCGTTTCTGGCGTTCTTTATATTTTTTTCGGACGACGTTCACCGTGCAGGGTACATATTGCACTTCCTTGATAGATCGGACTTTTACGCACGCGGCGATACCAAATATGTATTTTTGTTTTATGAGTTACATTTTTTTTATTATAGATATGGCAAAAGGGGGGCGATTTAAACTTTTCATCCTTTTTTTTCACAATTAGTAAAACTTTATTGATCTTATTTTTACTTTTTTTTTCAGCCCCCCTAGGGGACCACAACATGCGATGCTTTGATCGCTCCTGCAGGATGATGTAATGCTATAGCATTACGTTATACTGCAATCTGACAGGCAGTCTATCAAACCACCCCACAGGGACGGCTTGACAGGCAGTCTGCTAAGGCAGCCCTGGGGCCTTTTAGAAGACACCTGCATGGCTCCCTGTGATCTCACGCGGTTGGGGCATTTAAAGGGTTAAAAGCCGCGATCGTCTATGTGGCCGATTGCAGCTATTTCCCGCGGGTGTCACCTGTAATAAACATCTGATGCGCGCGCTGTATGAAGAGAGGTCGTGCCATACATACTCCAACACTGCGGGATGTAAATGTATGTCCTGCAGCGGGAAGGGGTTAAAGATCACATAGGAAATAATGGGCAAATCCTTACAGGACAGGCAGCGACCTTCCAATCTTGCTGCAAGCGAAAAATCGTTCATGTGAACAAACACATTGAAATTAAGGCCGGCGTCACAAGGGCGTGTTTGTGTGCCATCCGCAGTGAATGGAACCCATTGATTCCAATAGGTTTGTTCACATACACGTATCTTTCCTGTGCATTTCAGTCTCACAAAAAAAAAAACGCAGCACGCTCTACTCTTCTGCACATTTTCGCACGAAAGGTCCCCATAGAAGTCAATGAGGATGCGCAATAAGCAAGGAGATGCGTAATTCCACTGGAATATGAACACATCTGGAACTCATAAGACAAAAAATCAATTTCGATTGGTTGTCTGTTTGCCGGGCACAAATGAACGTGTCTTGGGGGGCAAAGAGTACAGTAGAATACGCCAATGCGTGCAGAAAAAAAGCATCATTCATTTTGCAGAAGCGCTACTTTCATGTATGCGCAAATATACATACACTTGTGTGATGCCGGCTAAAGAGGTTTCTGGGACTAAATTTATTACCAGTCCTCAGATCAAGAATAGCTGATTGGCGGGAGTCCGCAACTTGGGGTCCCCAACGAACAGCTGATTGAAGTGACAGCAGAAGTTGCTGCTTCCGTTCCATACCAGGCACAGCGCCGAACACTGTATAGTGGCAATGCCTGGTATTGCAACTTAATTCTATTAGTTTGAATAGAAGTAAGCTGCTCTCAGGCAGTGTGACCGATGAACATGACTGGCCAGAGAACCCACGTGGCCTCTTTGGACATCCCGAGATGTGGCCCCCGCCAATCAGCTACTGATGACGTAACCTTAGGGTAGGTCATCAGTAGTTTAGTCCTGGAAAGCCCCTTTAAAGTTTGGTGGTGGAGACAAGCCTGTGGCGCTCTTAACACGGGTCACGCAGTTCGCACGCCCAGTCAGCTGTCCCTGGATACGGTGTGGGCCAATATTTCTATTGGTGATGCGTTCGCCATCCATGTTACCTTGAGATGATCATTTATTAGCGGTACATGTGTAACTCTTGTCCTTTCTATCCGCAGACTGCATCTATGACAACGACTGAATCCCCCTCAACCCGCATCATCAACCGCATTCACATCCAGGAAAAACATTGTACAAAGTGTCATGTATAAAAAAAACCGCGCCAACACAACCGATCCCCTATAGGGAACGATTTCACTATTTTCTAGTAGGTACTACAAAGAGCGTCACTCGCCCCGGAGGACCCGGCACATCACTGCATTACATAGACAGCCCGCTGATTTCAATGACAACAGTGCAATACTTCATTTCTCCTGCGGTGGTGCTGCAGGGAAACTGAACACTTACTGCCAGGTTCTAGCAGAGATCCCAGCTGATCGCCAGAGATCTCTGCTTACTGTGAGGACACTCTTGTAAGAAAAAGGGGTTGACTAAAACCTTTTAGATTTTGTATGTATAACATTTCTTCCTTTTAAGCAGCTACTTTACTGAGATTTATTGTGGGAACCGTAACGTTATTTGAAGCGTCTCTACCCTGAGGCATGATGGGAGTAAAAGGTTTTCTTTTTACACTGCCGTACTGCAGACATGTTTTAGGGACCTTTCAAACGGGATGGAATTACGGCGCAGGACGCAACTGCGCAATTACAGGTCTAACTGCGGATTTTGATGTGGGATTGTAGACAGGTTTTAGGGTACATTCATGCGAGGCGGAAATGCTGTGGAGTTTTGCCACCGGTATTTGCCGCAGCCGAAATTTCGCTGAATTTCCGTTCACACCTCAGTGGCAGATTTCTGCGAGAAAACAGGATGAAAAAGCACAGAAGGTGCGCCATTTCTTCCTGTAAACTCTGGAAAACCAGAAATAAAACGGCCCCCTATTTTAGTCAATTGGGGACCATATGGTGGCGTTTTTCCGTCCTAAGATGAAACCGCTCAGCCAGGGGCTGCCATCTTCCTACTCTGTACGTCACGTGTAAAAGGTCCCTTTGAGTCCATATTACAGCTGCCTCACCCACAACCCAGATGCCCTCTACCCGAGGCTCTACTAAACTGAGCCATAGCTCGCTATAGGGTCCTCTGGTGATCTATGGCTCGGTAAGACCACAAGGACTTCCGGTTTTGCCGCCGTGATATGAAGGCGCGCCTCATTCATTGTGATCAACTTATCACCGTTTTCAAGATCTTATTTTGTTGTCAGTGAATGGAAACATGTCTGGAAATTCATCCTGATCAGGTCCTGCTGTAGGTGCGCTGAAAGAGAGATCTCCGATACGCTATAAGGCCGTAGGCGCTACTCACACGAGCGAGAACTCGGACGCATTCAAGTGAATGAAGTCATTCACATGCGCAATTGTTTTTTTACAGACTAATGGTCCATGAAAAAAAGATCGCAGAATGTCCTATTTTGGCACGTTTTCATGTACCGCAATCGCCATGAAAGGCCATTTTCACACAAGATTCGTGCATCTCGCAACGCTCAAATATGAACCCCACTCTTATTTTTACGCACATTATAGGCAATGATTTCAATGGGTTCGTTCACGTGTGCATCATTCTCATGCCCTGTTGGGTTGCGTGAAAACGAAACGCAGAATGTACTGTTTCGGTGTGTTACGCCCCAAAATAGGTCATTGAAGGGAACGGGAGAGCGCAAATATGCAGTAAATACCCAGGACACCCGCATATTTGCACAATGAGCCCCTCTGCTGTTTTTTGTGCACGGAAATGCGCAGCTTATTTACACACACAAAAACCAAGAGGAACGTCCGAAAAATGCAGGGTATTTACGCGGTTAAAATCTGCATACGCCCGTGTGACCGAGCACCGAGGGTGTATTAACGCAGAGCGATAAAGGTGCGAGCAAAGGTTCGTTGTGTGTGAATATGCGGTGATATGACCTGCAGTCCTGCCCCACCGCAGGGGCGACACAATGTGACGGCAGCGTGCATCGCCAGCTCTGTGTTTGTATCGGTTACATGAAACCTGCCTAGAATCCCACTGTATTTATTGATGGCGAGATGCGTTGTGATCCATGTACAGAAATAAATATATTGTTCCTCTTGTCTGGGAACACAACGACTTCCGAAGTGTTTTAAATAAAAACTCTGATATTGGCGCAGTTTTTCCATATGTTGCTTGTTACACAGGAGTTTAAGCAGGTGAACCCCCACATTCCACTCTACCTCGTACGGGGAACTGGCGCAAGAAAAGACCCCTTTAAACTTGCCACCACCATCACCTCCTTCAGAGGGTCTCATTTCCACACTCCTCTTGCTATCTTCAACTAAACGATTGCCTCCATTTTCCCCTTACTTAAAGGGGTTGGAAAGATTAGAAAAAATGGCTGCTTTTCTTTTCAAAAACAGTGCCACACCTGTCTCCAGGTTGTGTGTGGTACTGCAGCTCAGCCCTATTCACTAGAGCCTACACTGAGTTTATCCTATTGTCGATATGGACTTTTTATACATAGATGGGAGATGGCAGTGCCATGTAAGTAATATTTCATCTGTAAGCTGTACTTGTCCATCTTATTTCTGCAGAATGCCTTATTACTGATTGATCTGAAATACCTTGAATACCCAAACATGCTCTGTATGTGTCTGATCCTGCTAGCTAATATTGTCCTGTGATTACAGCAGCCTCTGCGCTGATTCTATAACTCAGTCTCACTGTCTCTCGTTCTGATGTACAAGAGGAGAGAGGGAGGAAAGGGAAGTATAATCCGTATTCACCAACTCCCCTAAATGTGTGTATTAAAGGGGTTTTCCAAGACTTTCAAAAAAACTGTCTGTGGGCAGAGAATGCAATAAAGGAATAAACTACTCAGTACTCACCACTGAATCATGCCGCCGCCGCTGCAGTAACATGTTAGTGGACCATGTAAAAACTCATAAATGTGAGTATTAGGAAATAGAACAAAGACCTCACATGGTAACGAAAACAGCGAAAACAAGTAATGACTTTAAGGGTGGATTCAGACGACCGTATATCGGCTTGGTTTTCACGCCGAGTCGATATACAGTGTCCTTGCCTGCAGGACGGGGGGGGGGGGCTGAAAGAGCCAGGAGCAGAAACTGAGCTCCCGCCCCTCGCCACTGTTTGCAATGAGAGGAGCGGGATGGGGGCGGGGCTAAGCGAAAGGACTTAGCTCCGCCCCCATCGCACCCCAATAGTGGCAAGGGGTGGAGAGGGGGCGGGAGCTCAGTTCCTGCTCCTGGCTCTTCCAGCCCCCCCCCCCCCCCCCCCCGTCCTGCAGGCAAGGACACTGTATATCGACTCGGCGTGAAAACCAAGCCGATATACGGTCGTCTGAATCCACCCTAAGAATACGATGGGGCAAAACTGGAAAAGAATGCCATGTCCCTGGTGACGTATAATTGTGTTTTAATTTCTCAATGCTTCTGAAGATCTCTGCTTGCTGTTAGTGAATGGGAACATTCTAGTTTACACCCAGAGGTTGCCAATAATCTTCCATTACCTTGATAATCAATCGTGGTTTGGCTTAAGGGCCCCTTTGCACGGGCCGAAAATCGTTCAGATTCCTGTGAAATAATAATTTATTTGTTGTTCGTTTGTTGTTCTGCCTGCATAAAAAAACTGAACGATGATCGTCCCGTGTAAACAGGCGTCACTTATCTATGAACAACTGCCTGTTTACTGTGAATTGGGCTAAGCAGCAGCACATGCGAAAAAGACTTGGATATACTAATAGATCTCAGGCTGAACATGAGTCAACAGTGTGATGCAGCACAAAAGTCCTCATCCATTCATTGAACGATGATCATTCCTGTGTAAAAACACAGCAACAATCATCGCTGGGACAACTTGTTGGGCATCTGTGCCTGACAATTGTAAAAGGGCACTTAGTCATTTTGGAAGGTCTGTTGAAAGGTCGGGACAGTGACTTAGGGCCCTTTTATAAGGGCCAACCAGTGGCAGATGCCCAACAGGTCGTCCCAGCGATGATTGCCTTTACACAGGAACGAGCATAGCTCAGTGAATGCATGCAGAGCGGACCGGGGATCGTTCTACCCACTCGTCTCCATTCATAATAAACAGGCAGCTGTTTGTAAGTGAATGACTGCCTGTTTACACGGCCGATCTGTCATTCCGTTTTCTGCATGCAGAATGTGAACAACAAACGAGAAGCGAAGCAAATCTCATCGTTGTTCAGTCGAGGCATGCATACACACTGTGCGATAATCGTTCCGACTCCTGCTGAATGCAGGGTCCTCAGAGTGAGGCTACCTGCCACTAGGTGGTGCTGTGGAGGTACTTTTCCATTCTCTATTTGCATACCTTTTCCCAGGGAGCATTGCACAACCTGTATAAATTACCTTTATTCTCCGCAAACCCTTCTGAAACCGAGTCACCCAAATACGTTTCTGTGTGTTACGATGCAGCAAGTATATATTCACCAACATCTGGCACACGGCTGGTAGCTCACAGCCGGGTAGTGAATAAAGCTTTTTAAAGTCCCCATTGGCTGATCACCGGGGAAGGGGGGGTGATGATCCACTGTGCGGTTCAAATTCAAAACCGGGCTGTGTTCACGATGAGCGTTATACTCACAGCTAGTGTGCGCCTAGCCTGGGTGTGTGGAAAACAAGGGTTTAATTCCTGCTGGTCACCACTAGAGGGCCCACTCCACAAACATCTGATATTAGCAAGAGAAGGTTCCGGATTCTTCACTATAACAAGGCAGCATTATTATAAAGGTCCTACTTCTCCTTTTGTAAGGAAGCTAGGTGACATAAAACCTGCTCACTGCTGCGGCTCCTTCAGGGGGCGCTGTGTGGGTTCGGGAGTCCTGAACGCCAGACTTTCTTATAAAGCACAAAATTAACTTTATTAATTATCTTGCATATTAAGGCAGACAGACCACTCAGGAGTCTTAGAAAGCTGGGTGACTGCCATGTGATGTTGTGTGGAATCCCATATTGGTTGAAACATGGCAAAGAATAACTGCAATGGAACTCAGGGTGGCACATTGTTATGGGGGATCTGCAGGGGACACACTATAATGGGGATCTGTGGAGGACATACTGTTATGGGGGATCTGCAGGGGACACACTGTTACGGGGGGATCTGTGGAGGACACACTGTTACGGGGGGATCTGTGGAGGACACACTGTTATGGGGATCTACGGAGGACACACTTATGGGGGATCTGCGGAGGACACACTGTTATGGGGGATCTGCGGAGGACACACTATTATGCGGGATCTGCGGAGGACACACTGTTATGGGGGATCTGTGGAGGACACACTTATGGGGATCTATGGAGGACACACTTATGGGGGATCTGCGGAGGACACACTGTTATGGGGATCTATGGAGGACACACTTTTGGGGGATCTGCGGAGGACACACTGTGATGGGGATCTGCGGAGGACACACTGTTATGGGGGATCTGCAGGGGACACACTGTTATGGGGTTCTACGGAGGACACACTGTTATGGGGGATCTGCGGAGGACACACTATTATGGGGGATCTGCGGAGGACACACTGTTATGGGGGATCTGCGGAGGACACACTGTTATAGGGATCTGCGGAGGACACATTGTTATGGGGATCTGTGGAGGACACACTGTTATGGGGATCTGTGGAGGACACACTGTTATGGGGATCTGCGGAGGACACACTGTTATGGGGATCTGTGGAGGACACACTGTTATGGGGATCTGCGGAGGACACACTGTTATGGGGATCTGCGGAGGACACACTGTTATGGGGATCTGCGGAGGACACACTGTTATGGGGATCTACGGAGGACACACTGTTATGGGGGATCTGTGGAGGACACACTGTTATGGGGGATCTGTGGAGGACACACTGTTATGGGGATCTACGGAGGACACACTGTTATGGGGGATCTGCGGAGGACACACTGTTATGGGGGATCTGTGGAGGACACACTGTTATGGGGATCTACGGAGGACACACTGTTATGGGGGATCTACGGAGGACACACTGTTATGGGGATCTGCGGAGGACACACTGTTATGGGGATCTACGGAGGACACACTGTTATGGGGATCTACGGAGGACACACTGTTATGGGGGATCTGTGGAGGACACACTGTTATGGGGGATCTGTGGAGGACACACTGTTATGGGGATCTACGGAGGACACACTGTTATGGGGGATCTGCGGAGGACACACTGTTATGGGGGATCTGTGGAGGACACACTGTTATGGGGATCTACGGAGGACACACTGTTATGGGGGATCTACGGAGGACACACTGTTATGGGGGATCTGCAGTGGACACACTGTTATGGGGATCTGCGGAGGACACACTGTTATGGGGATCTACGGAGGACACACTGTTATGGGGGATCTGTGGAGGACACACTGTTATGGGGGATCTGTGGAGGACACACTGTTATGGGGATCTACGGAGGACACACTGTTATGGGGGATCTGCGGAGGACACACTGTTATGGGGGATCTGTGGAGGACACACTGTTATGGGGATCTACGGAGGACACACTGTTATGGGGGATCTACGGAGGACACACTGTTATGGGGGATCTGCAGTGGACACACTGTTATGGGGATCTGCGGAGGACACACTGTTATGGGGATCTACGGAGGACACACTGTTATGGGGGATCTGTGGAGGACACACTGTTATGGGGGATCTGTGGAGGACACACTTATGGGGGATCTGTGGAGGACACACTGTTATGGGGGATCTGCGGAGGTCACATAGTTATGGGAGGGATCTGTGGAGGACACACTATTAAGGGGATCTGCAGAGGACACACTGTTATGGGGATCTGCGGAGGACACACTGTTATGGGGATCTGCGGAGGACACACTGTTATGGGGATCTGCGGAGGACACACTGTTATGGGGATCTGTGGAGGACACACTATTATGGGGGATCTGCGGAGGACACACTGTTATAGGGATCTGCGGAGGACACACTGTTATGGGGATCTGCGGAGGAGACACTGTTATGGGGGATCTGCAGGGTACACACTATTATGGGGATCTGTGGAGGACACACTGTTATGGGGGATCTGTGGAGGACACACTATTATGGGGGATCTGTGGAGGACACAGTTATGGGGGATCTGTGGAGGACATACTGTTATGGGGATCTGCGGAGGACACACTTTTATGAGGATCTGCGGAGGACAGACTGTTATGGGGATCTGTGGAGGTCACATAGTTATGGGAGGGATCTGCAGAGGACACACTATTATGGGGGGTTTGGGGAGGACACACTGTTATGGGGATCTGCGGAGGACACACGATTATGGGGGATCTGCAGGGGACACACTGTTATGGGGGATCTGCGGAGGACACACTGTTATGGGGGATCTGCGGAGGACACACTGTTAGAGAGGTTATCTGTGGAAGGACCCACTTATGGGGATCTGCGGAGGACACACTATTATAGGGGGATCTGTGGAGGACACATACTTATGGGGGGATCTGTGGAGGACACACTTATGGGGGATCTGGCAAGGAGACATTGTTATGGGGGATCTGCGGAGGACACACTGTTATGGGGATCTGCGGAGGACACACTGTTATGGGGATCTGCGGAGGACACACTGTTCTGGGGATCTGTGGAGATCACATAGGTATGGGAGGGATCTGTGCAGGACACACTATTATGGGGGATCTGTGGAGGTCACATAATTTTGGGAGGGATCTGTGGAGGACACACTATTATGGGGGATCTGCGGAGGACACACTATTATGGGGGGTTTGGGGAGGACACACTGTTATGAGGGGTTATCTGTGGAAGGACACACTTATTGGGATCTGGGGAGGACGCACTATTATCGGGGATCTGCAGAGGTCACATAGTTATGGAGCAGATCTGTGAAGGACACACTTACGGGGAATCTGGGATGGACACACTTATAGGGGATCTGTGGAGGACACACTATTATAGGGGGATGTGTGGAGGACACATAATTATGGGGGGGATCTGCGGAGGACACACTTTTATGGGGGGATCTGTGGAGGACACATAATTATGGGGGGGATCTGCGGAGGACACACTTTTATGGGGGGAATCTGTGAAGGACACACTATTATAGGGGGATCTGTGGAGGACACATAATTATGGGGGGGATCTGTGGAGGACACGGTTATGGGGGGATCTGTGGAGGACACACTGTTATGGGGTATCTGCGGATGAGACAATGTTATGGGGGACCTCCAGATGACAGACTATTATGAAGGCTCTGCGGCTGACACTATTATGGAGGGATCTGTGGAGGACACATTGTTATGCAGGAACTGTTGAAGACACACTCTTTTGGAGAATGTGCAGATAACACGCTGCTATGGGGGATCTGTGGATAATGTTGAAGCTGGGGGCTGGCCGTAGCATTCACATAAAAGACAGTGGGAGACCATCAGAGACTGCAGAAGCCGGGAGTGGGAGGACAGATGCAGGTGAGTATAGCTGGGGGTTTTAAATGGCTACAAAGGGCATAAACTGGACCATGAGGGGCAATGGGGCATTTTTACCAAACCAGGCCATGAGGGGCATTATTACTAAATAGGGCCATGAGGGGCATTACTAACAAAAGGGGTCATGAAGGGTGCTATTATGTAATGGGGCATTACTACTCAACAAGGCTATGAGGAGTATGATATAAAACGGGGTCATGGGGGGCGTTATTGTGAATGGCGCCATGAGGGGCATTATCACTTAAAGATACTCTGTCACCTACTTTTAGCCCTATGAGCTCAGCTTCTGGGCTAGAAGTAGGTAACCCGCTGCGTCCGGGGATGTTATACTTACCTCCCCTGTTGTTCCCCCGGTGTCAGCGCTGCAGTGCATTGAGCGGCGCTGCTAAGTAGTCCTCCCGCTCTAATTTTATAATGGGCGGACTACTTAGCATGGAGCGGCAGCTTCCAGCCCTGACACCGGGGGAACGACGGGGAGGTAAGTATAACAATCACATCCCTGGACTCAGCGGGTCACCTACCTTTAGTCCATAAGCTTAGCTGATTGGGCTAAAAGTAGGTGACAGATTCCCTTTAATGGAGGTCATGAGGGGCTCTTAAAGGGCTTTTAAGGGTAAGTACCATTGCTGATCTATCCCCAGGGTGGCTCATTGGCTGAGGTCCACCGCTCAGGACTTTGGCCGAACAGTCGGTTGGGTGTTTGCTGCCAGCGCTGGAACACACATAGGTATGGAGCGATTGCTCCACCCCGGGTAGTGGCTGGCGCTGGTAACTGCAGGTGCAGCTCATTAAGATCGCTCTGTGAGAGCTACGGAAGCAGCACTCGGCTCTTTCTGACCGGGGTTGAGCCGAACAGTCCGGTTTTCCTATCTCGGCCATGACAAGCTGGTCATGACAAGATAGGAACACCCCTTTAATGTCAGGACGCTGTGTATAAGGGAGTCCCACAAGTAGTCCTTATCTGCAGATCCCCTCATAATACAGGACCTCAACACCCCGCTCTGCGCACAGAGTCCGGACTTTATGGTCCAGAGCAGTGGCGCCTGCAGCTGGACAAGAGATGGGCATGAGGGGCCGAACCCAAGTCTGCACCTTAAACTGGCACTGCGAAGGGGCCCTGCGGGGGGGGGGGGGTATACAGACTGCCGGGGGCTGAATATATTTTTCTGTCCCTGCTTATGACATGCTAGGCCATGACTTCAGAAAGACCCCTAGGATCGGCCATCGATGTGTGATCAGTGGGGGCTGACCCCGGGGTGCGGCACTCATGGGAGTCGCGGGCCCCATTATTATTCACATAGGCTCAATGGCCGTCCCTGACGTTTTGGTTTGAAATGTGGGGAAAAAATGCTATTTTCCCCATTACGCAGCTAATTCGAAAAATTATGAAAAGTGGGTGTGGTCACCGAAATGTAGGCTATAAATGGCACAAATCTACACCTGGTCATGTGCCAAATTAATTTTTAAAACATGCTAAAAGTGAACCGTGCCAGCCAATCACAGTGTACTTTATTCATTCACTGCCAGCCTGCTCTTTCCCTATTGGTCAGAAATATGAAGCCAGCATCTTGTCTTTTCCAATTGGCTGAGGAGTCAAGCCTGCAACCAATCACAAGGAAGTTCATTCATTCTGCCATACTACGAACTTTGCTATTTCTCCATTGGTCCGTGAAGTCATCTTGGTAGCCAATCAGACTAACGCTTACTCATTCACGTGTCTGTCAGAGACCTCTTCCTGCTGGTTGGAGGAGTGAAGCCCACAGCCAATCAGAGGCAAGTTCATTCATTCTGCCTCGCTACCAGTCTGATATAACTCCATTGGTCAGCGAAGTCATCAAAGCAACCAATCAGAGTAAACGAGCTGTTCTTTGATTGGCTGCCCGGTATTTCACCTGTCCCGTTGTATCCCCCGTGGCGGAGTAATGAACACTGCGCCTCCCTCAGTAGCACAAGGTCTGAGGTGAGAGTGGAGGTTAAACTTCACCGTTTACCCCGCCTCACGGTCAGGGCGCCTCGGGACAATAAAGCCTACGAAAGCATAGGATGCTGGGACTTGTAGTATAGTAGTTTATGACGAGTTAATGCAGCCTTAGTTTTTTTTTTTACCGTTTGTGTTAATAAAACTTTATTTAGAGCGCACAGAATGGATCTAGGACGTGAAAATGTAGGGAAAAAGAAAACATCCTACATTTTCTGAAGCCTTGGCTGGAACTTGCCCATCACAAATATGGCCGCCGCGGCCTCTGCAACGACGTATCTCATTCCTCGCATTCAAAATTTCTGTTGCGCCCCCGAGGGCGTCTTCCTGTCTCCCGTCGAAAAAGCCTCGGTCCCCGCCCTGTCAAAACTAGCAGCCCCTGCCGTCCTCCCGTCCGCAGCCTCCCCGCCCTCTGCCGCCGTCCTCTCGCGAGAGGGAGCGATATTTCCGGTGTTGTGAATGTCTCCCCACCGAGGAACATGGCGGCCAGCATCCGCGCCCGCTCCCTCCGGCACCTCAGGATAAGAGGTAACCGAGCAGGGTGGGGTTCTGGAGGTCTGCGTCCGGGCGGGAGAGGAAGCTGGGGGATGAGGGGACACAGTAGGGACAGACAGCCCAACCCCCCCGGCCGCAGCCCTCTTGGTATCTCCCGGGTGGGGGGCATCATAGGTGTGTGCCTTCCCCTGCCAGCAGCCCTGCCCCGCGCCCCTGTGCCCAGCCCCCTCCCTGGCAGATGTTTACCTGTCATGTCCTCTGATGCCCGGCTGGGCGCTTCCTCCCTGTGCCAGGACAGGTGTCACCTCTTCCCAGTGCTCTGTAGCCATGACGACACCCGCTGCTGCCCATGGATCAGTGCCACGCAGTATGTCGCCGCTACCCCACCGCAACTTCCGTGTGACGGGGACGCGGCGGTGAAAAATGCCATCAGGGATGTAAAAAGGTTCATATGACTTGGCGGCGTCCGTCCGAAGGGCCGGCACACGCTGAAGTCGCAGGATGGCATCGGGCGAAACGGCCCATTTAGGACAATGGAAGGGGTATTTATACGTCTGACATATATGGCGGGTCCGTAGAGCAGCGGTCAGCGACGCTCCGGCTGTAGGGACACCACAACCTCCCGCCGCTCCCGATGCAGCGGTCAGCGACGCCCCGGCTGTAGGGACACCACAACCTCCCGCCGCTCCCGATGCAGCGGTCAGCGACGCCCCGGCTGTAGGGACACCACCACCCCCCGCCGCTCCCGATGCAGCGCTTGTCCGATCCGTGATTGCCCGCTGAGTATAAGTCGGGTAAAAACGTCCTCGAGACGGGAAAGCGGTTAAGATGACTGGTATTGGGTGACCCAGGTAGCCGCAGTGTCCGTCCGTCCTACGGGGTGGGTGGTGTCATTGTGGTAAATTGTTGGTTCATGCTAAAGTCGCAGGACGGTGCTGGAAGGAATATCCCCATTAAGGCGATGGAAGCTTAAAGGGACACTTCTACATATTTACCATGAAAGTCATCCGTGGCACAGCGGTGGTGCCCAGCTGATCCAAACCACCCCAGCCGCTTCCTGATGCCATTTTTGTCTAATTTGAGGGCGCCGCGCTATCCGTTAATTAGAATAAAAAGGTCCAGATGACTTGGATTTGGTGACGACACGGGGTGCAGGTGGCCGAGGATCTGCCCGGAGCTGCGGGGCCTGTGTTGTCATGACGAATTGTTGGATTGAGCTAAAGTTGCAGGATGGCGGTGGGAGAAATGGCCCATTTAAGACAATGGAGGCTTAGAGACATTTCTATGTATGACCTTTATGGGATCCCCAATAGACCAGCGGTCCGCACCCTGTAGTGCCCCAGCGGTCCGCACCCTGTAGTGCCCCAGCGGTCCGCACCCTGTAGTGCCCCAGCGGTCCGCACCCTGTAGTGCCCCAGCGGTCCGCACCCTGTAGTGCCCCAGCGGTCCGCACCCTGTAGTGCCCCAGCGGTCCGCACCCTGTAGTGCCCCAGCGGTCCGCACCCTGTAGTGCCCCAGCGGTTGGAGAGCCCATCAACATGTTGTTCAGACGGGCTGCTTGTTGCCATTAGGGTAGCTGTGGGGTGTGCCCGGTGTGGGTGCTGTCATAGTGAAGGGTTGGTTAAAGTTGCAGTACGGTGCGCAGAGAGATGCCTCATTTAAGACAAGAGAGGCTTAAAGGGGTTGTCCCGCGCCGAAACGGGTGTTTTTTTTATTCAATAGGCCCCCCGTTCGGCACGAGACAAACCCAAGGGATGGGTTAAAAAAAAAACATTTAGGACTTACCCGAATCCCCGCGCTGCAGCGACTTCTTCCTTACCTTACCAAGATGGCCGCCGGGATCTTCACCCACGATGCACCGTGGGCTCTGTGCGGTCCATTGCCGATTCCAGTCTCCTGATTGGCTGGAATCGGCACACGTGACGGGGCGGAGCTACGAGGACCAGCTCTCCGGCACGAGCGGCCCCATTCACCAGGGAGAAGACCGGACTGCGCAAGCGCGTCTAAAAACGCCAGAAGACATCAGAATTTAGACGGCACCATGGAGACGAGGACGCCAGCAACGGAGCAGGTAAGTGAATAACTTCTGTATGGCTCATATTTAATGCACGATGTATATTACAAAGTGCATTAATATGGCCATACAGAAGTGTATACCCCCACTTGCTTTCGCGGGACAACCCCTTTAAAGGGATAGTTCTATATATTTACCATAAATGTCAGCATCCTACAGCTGTTGCAAAACTCTGACTACCAGCCGCTTCCTCCTGCAACTTTTACCAGATCCGCCTGCGGAGTATAGAAATGCCATTGAAAAGGAGAAAAGGTTCAGATCACCTGGGGTTCAAAACTGAAAACCCCTTTAAGACAACAAGAGCTTAAAGGGATATTTAGAAGTATAACACTTATGGCGTATCCTTAGAACAGCGATCTGTAACCTGCAGCGCCCCCAGCTGTCTGAAGACCACTTCCTAACTGTGACTTTTGCCGGATGCTATTGGCGCATTCAGTATAAATCCATACAATGTTATTGAGTTGGGAGAAAGCTTCGGACGTGCTGCCACTCAGTGATCGGGTAGCCGTGGCATCTGCCCCGTGGTGTCCTAATGAAGGATTGGTTAAAGTTGCAGTATGGTGCCCAAAGAAGTATCCCATTCACAACAATGGAGGCCTACTGGGATAGTTCTATGAATGCCGTTCAGGGTGGATCCATAGAGCAGTTACCTGTTACCCATGGCGTGCCCGCTGTCTGCTACCTCCCTGCAACATTTACCTGATTTAAGGCTGCCGCTCAGTATGAAAATGTCATTAAGAGTGAAAAAAAGGTTCCGATTACTTGTATTTGTAGACAGTATGCAGCACAAGAATCCGTTCCACCCATTGCGGAGGGGAGTTCTCATGAGAATGAAGGGTCGGTTCAGAGCGAAGTTGCAGGATGGCGCCAGGCGAAATATCCCATTTAAAAACCGTGGCTTTGAGGCATATATATATATATATATATATATATATATATGAATGACCTTTATAGAGCAGCGATGTGTGACCTCTGGCACAGTAGATGTTGTAAGCCTACATCTGCCCGCCGAGTCCTGGCCGCACCTATTACTCTGCAACTGCGCCAATCTTAGATGGGGCAATAGGCTGGACACCAAAGCCAGAGGGGACGACGCGGGAGAGAGCCGTCTGCATGTGTGCTGTGCTCTCTAATGACCTTCATGCTTCCCGTCTTTTTGGCGAGACGTATGGCGCTGCACGCAGTGTTATTCCTTTCCAGTAGTGGGAACATAACCGCCTGTAGCGTCTGCACTGCCGTCACCAGGGGGCAGTACTCCGATGTTAGTCACTTGCACCACAAACGTGTTTGGATGTGACAATCATTGCTGGAAGGGCGCAACGTAAATCTAAGGGCTCGCTGACACGGGCGGATGTGTACTGCGCGATACGTGGGGCTGAAAGCCCATTGGACCACTCGCACCACTTATCACACGGGCGCTCACGTAATATGCGGTAATCATACGCCCTGTGGACCAACTTCACTTGGGCAGTCGCAGTATCTGGCTGTGAAACTCGCTCCGATATTGCATTGAAGAACGTGGGATCTCCCTGCAGGCGCAAGGCGGTTTTGGGTCTACAAGTCTTGCATCACTTCGGGGGAAGTAGCGATCCCCCTCCTCTGCTGCAGCGGAGGATCGCGGACTGTATCCTGTTTTCGGTGGGTAACCTCACACCGCACTCATGTACCCCTAGCGGGCGATGCTGCCACCGGCCCCATTGACAACAATGGGTGATGCCTGGGCACGCCCAAAGGTAGGACGAAGCGGGCAAACATCACTCGTGTATGGCCCCGCCCAGAAGAATGGGGGTCATATTTGTGCGCCTCGGAACCACAAATCGTGCGTGAGATTCTCGTCCGTGTGAAGCCGGCCTTGGGACGCCCGTCAGGGTTTTTCCGTCTCTGCTCTGTTTTTGGAGGAAATAAGGATAAATAAGAGTTATAATTCTTGAGAGTAGGGATAAAAAAACAAGAATAAGGCCTCCTTCCCACGAGCGTGACGGGCTCCGCCGCGTAATATTACGCTGTGAAGCCCGTCACGGCGCCCCCCAGAGCCCCTATACTTACCTGCGGGAGATAGCGTGAAATCGCTTCCCCGCCCACCACCGCCGCGTCACCGAGCGTGTCACGTGACGCGGCCGGCCGTGTCACGTGACGCGGCCGGCCGCGTCATTTGGCGTCAGATGACGCGCGGCGGTGGGCGGGAAAGCGTTTTTTCACGCTATCTCCCGCTGGTTACAGCGGGAGATAGCGTGAACGGACGGCTTCCATTGACTGCAATGGAAGCCGTCAGTGCGTACAGCCCGTCCTCACCCGCAGAAAATAGAGCATGCTGCGGGTGAGGACGGGAGAAATCGCGGTGCGTAATTCCGCACTGGAATTACGCATCGTGAGCATTGTGCTATTAGATTCAATAGAACCTAATAGCTGCGGGCAACGCAGCGGATTTTCGCCGCGAATTACGCGGCGGAAATCCGTTCGTGGGAAGGAGGCCTTAAGGGGAAAAACTGCAGCAGCGTTGCAGGATCTGTTCACACGTCGTGTAAATGCTGCGATCCTCACATGAGCGATGAACAGATCCCATCCGCACAACATGCAGAGTGGCGCCGCGGGCGGATCATAGGTCAGCAGAATGTCCATTTATGCTGCTGATTGGCATCGTGGATTTCACACTTTCAAATAAGGTGGTGAACTGAACTCCATAGTGGCCCTGGTAGTGATGGGGTCCCCCATTGTGGCCCCATAGAGGGATAGCGGCGCCAGTAGTAATAAGTGACCCCCACCACAACTGGCCCTCGGCTGGGCAGCATCCCTTACAGGCGCTCCACTCACCCAGCCTGCCGCTCTGGTCCGACGGCATCCGCTGCTGAGTCTTTGAGCGCTGACCTCTACCCTCCGCGCCTGCGCTGCTGGGGGGAGACGGCTGTCACAGACTCTCCGCTGGCCGGAGCTGCAGGCTGGGTGAGTCGAGCGCCTGTTAGTGTGCTGCACAGCTGGCGGGCCACATAAAATGAGGTGGTGGGCCACATTTGGCCTGTGTGATTCGTGCTTGGCGTGCGACCTAGAGGTCTATATCGCATACTCGCTGTGGAATACTTTCTAGTAATGTCTTAACACTTAAGCTCGCATTTCCCTCGATTCATCCTGCAAACGTCAGAGTTCTCTCACAGAAGGTGGACAGTTGAGCAGCGGACAATCAATCTCTGGAGTGACGAATCACACTACTCCGTCTTCACATGAGATGTCCATACCCGGGTGTGAAGGAGCCGGGGGAACGCCTATTACCTGAGGGCATTGTGCCAACAGTGAAAGGGGGATTCTGGAGACGGGGCAAAACGTTCAAAATTTCCCTAACTTTCCCACTTATTGCCATTATTCCAAACGTCTGTGTAAATCATTAAGCTGTACCTCTTGCTGCCACCGCTGATCTCCTGAAGGCTTCAGACTTCCATGTTATTTAAAATGGCTGCCGGGAGTGCAAAAACTACATCTCCCACAATGCCCCACTGCCAGCGTTCACTACTGTACAAACCATCCCCAATACAGAATATGCAGGCACTGAGCAGCTGACCGGCAACACAGCAGAGCCTACAGGACGTCACCGCTGGATACCAACGGAGAACTAAGGGGGGGGGGGCATACCTGCAGCGTGATAAGGGGGGGCATACCTGCAGCGTGATAAAACTAGTTATAACATTAAACCGCAAAATTACATGTTACTGCCCTATGAAGCGTAGAAACACCAGAACACCCCTTTAAGAACGGTGGAGGTTCCATTATGGTCTGGGGATGGTTTACGTGGCATGGTCATGGTCTGTTGGTTGCAGTGACAAGAACCATGAACACGGAGGGCATTCTAGAGCAGGGTTTCCCAAAGTGTGCTCTCCGGATTGTCAGGGGCTTCGACGGAGGGTCTAGGTCCCCCGCTCTACTCGCCTCTGTAGCGATGTGTGCATATCCTGTAATGAGGAAATAAGCGTGCAGGACCTGTGGTTGGCATAGCAACGCAGATCATATGAGCCAGCTCCACTTATGATCCGCATTGCTATGCCGACCAAAGGTCCTGCACGCTTATTTCCTCAGTACAGGCTTTCCGGACACTGCTACAGAGGTGAGTAGAGCGGGGACCAATGGCAGATTATGATTGGAGCGACCGCCCTGGGCCCTAGACTCCAAGGGGGCCCACTGCTGTCCGAATTGCCCCTATGCTAAACTCCTCCCTGCATCTGAAAAGCATAGTGGCAGTATGGGACCCTAGTACTATTGGGGTGGCAATAAGGGACCTAATCACTATTAGGGTGGCAATGGAGGACTCTGTTACTACTGGGGCGGCAAAGGGGGGGTCACTATTACTACTGGGGCGGCAAAGGGGGGTCACTATTTCTACTGGGGCGGCAAAGGGGGGTCACTATTTCTACTGGGGCGGCAAAGGGGGGTCACTATTACTACTGGGGCGGCAAAGGGCGGTCACTATTACTACTGGGGCGGCAAAGGGGGGTCACTATTACTACTGGGGCGGCAAAGGGGGGTCACTATTACTACTGGGGCGGCAAAGGGGGGGTCACTATTACTACTGGGGCGGCAAAGGGGGGTCACTATTTCTACTGGGGCGGCAAAGGGGGGTCACTATTTCTACTGGGGCGGCAAAGGGGGGTCACTATTTCTACTGGGGCGGCAAAGGGGGGTCACTATTTCTACTGGGGCGGCAAAGGGGGGTCACTATTTCTACTGGGGCGGCAAAGGGGGGTCACTATTTCTACTGGGGCGGCAAAGGGGGGTCACTATTTCTACTGGGGCGGCAAAGGGGGGTCACTATTTCTACTGGGGCGGCAAAGGGGGGTCACTATTTCTACTGGGGCGGCAAAGGGGGTCACTATTTCTACTGGGGCGGCAAAGGGGGTCACTATTTCTACTGGGGCGGCAAAGGGGGTCACTATGTCTACTGGGGCGGCAAAGGGGGTCTCTATTTCTACTGGGGCCACAATAGAGGGCGCTGTTACTACTGGGGCCGCAACAGGGGGCGCTGTTACTACTGGGGCCGCAACAGGGGGCGCTGTTACTACTGGGGCCGCAACAGGGGGCGCTGTTACTACTGGGGCAGATTTGCTATGGAATTTACAGTAGCTGCAGCAGCAAAGTGGGTGAGATGTAGAAAATGTCATCCACGCGCTGTGGGGAAAAGCTGCGCAAAACCCGTGTGGACACTGACATGAGGTTCGGGATTTAATTCTGCTGCATGTTAATTTAAAATATAATGTATATCAATAGCTGATCCAACGTTGCAGCGTTCCTCCCTGTTGTGATAAGCCATGCCCCAACCCCCCTCCCCCCCTCTTCCTGATCACATCCTCTATGGGGCTCCACTATAAACTTTTGCTTCAAGAAGGGCTCCTTGGTTGAAAAAGTTTGGGAACCGCTGTTCTAGACAAGAAGGTGCTGTGGACAATGTGGCAATACTCTGGGAATGGTCGGCCATACTTCCAACCAGACACCGCACCTTGTCACAAACACAGCGCTGTTTTACGTTAGTTTGAGCATAAAGATGTCCCAAGTTCGGACTGGATGCAACCTGAACCCGACCGAACATCTCTGGGATGAACTGGAATGTCTAGTCAGGAAATATGAACAGCGTCCAACGTCTTTGGGAGAACTCGGCAGACATTTGCAGGATGAATAGAGGGAAATATCAGCTGAAGTGTATCAGACGTTAGTAGACAGTATGTCACGGAGGGTATCTGATGTCATTAGGGCCAATGGAGCCCCACTAAGTATTAACATATGGAGGTAAATACTACTTGTGATTCTTGCTCAGGGGTCCAACTACTTTTGGTAGGAAAGTGTAATATAGAGTTATTCGCTAGCGGCATCATATAGTAACATGCGGGGTCCGTGATCTGTGGTGTCGTACAGGGATCGGCACTGGCGTGTGCGTGCGCCTCAACTATTAAGAGAGCTGTGACTTTAGGAGCCGAGTAGGAGGGTGCAGTGAAGGTAGCATCTTCTGGAGGACTGGGGGCGCTGATGTAAAGGGGGGGAAACCAACCGAGGAGGAAACTTTGTCTAATGATGATTCCTTTATTTTTAGGTCGAAATGACAGTGGGGAGGAGAACGTCCCTATAGATCTCAGCAGAGGTAAGATTTCACACCGTCGGCTATGTTGTATGCGTTTTGTAAAGCCCCAGATTCGGGTCAGTCATTATTTAACATCCTCCTTAAAGGGGTTGTTCAGTTGTAAACTACTGATGGCTTAGCCTTGGATTAGGCCATCGATATTTGATTGGCGGGAGTCTGCGGCACCGGATCTCTACTGATCAGCTGTTCTCCAATACGTACATGCAGGAAACAGACAGCTCCATTTCCACTGGAGTGGTCAGGCTTGGAATTGCAGGTCATTCACTTCGATGTTAGCTTTACCTGTAATACAAAGCCTGACCACTACAGTGGGAGCAGAGCTGTCTGCTTACTGCAGAAATCAGCCCAGTGCATGAGTATATGGGCTCAGAGAACAGCAGATCGGCAGGGTTCCCTAATGGCGGCCCCACGTCAATCTACCGGCCCTGAGTGTACACCATCAATAGTTTACAACTGGACAGGAGTTATCGGCACTTCACATGCAAACGTGGGACATTTTTATTACACTTTAGTGTCGGTTATAGCTGGTGTTCAGCTTTATACAGAACCTGACTATGGTGTTCTGTCTGATTCAGTAGATCCGCAGAGTTCTGGGTATTGCAGGTATTATGAAGGGGCTTTCCATGCAATATACGATTGATGACGTATCCTCCAGATAGATCATCGTTAGTTGATTGGCTGCGGTCTACCGCTCGGGAGCTGATAGAGCATCCACTGGTAGCACCGCATTACACAGGGGTTGGAGTGGAAACTGCTGCTCCAATTCCTGTGTAGTGGTCAGCGCTTGTAACTGCAGGCTGGGCTCTCATTAAAAGCAAGGGAAGCTGCGAATGCAATTACGAGCAGCAGCAATTACACAGGGGGCGGAGCAGCAGCAGCTTCCGCGCCGACCCCTGTGTAATGCGGTGCTACCAGTGGATGCTCGATCAGCTGATGAGCCAAGATCCCGAGTGGTAGACCACAGCCAATCAGCTATCGAGGCCCAATCCTGAGGACACGTCATCAATAGTATTCTCCTGGAAAATCCCTTTAAGAAGGTCAGTATAACGTGCAGCGAGCACATTTCTGCAAGAGCCGTTCAGAGGGGTACTGCATATGAATATACCCCTGGGGGGCAGATGGAAGTTGTAGAGGGGTCGGGTCCGCTGCATGATGCTGCTTAACCCCTTAACTACAGTTTCCCTTCTTTCTGGTGTCTCTTGAAGGGAATGTGCATTATATATCTGTAACTGATCTACACCAGATGGCGACTTGTTTAAAATCAGATTAGAAAAATGTTTTTTTCTGTTTTTGTAGATTTTTGGTTTTTTTACATATTGCTTTTACTGCACAGAGATTCTTTTAGGCAGGGTTCACACAGGGCGGATTCCCGTCGGAAATCTCGCGGTTTGGCCGCAGTAAAAAACGCGAGATTTCCGCCGGGAGAACCACCGCGGTTTAAGCCGCGGCGGCTTTGAAGCGGCCCGGCCGCATGCTTTTCCGTTGCGGACGGCGTTCCCATAGAGGAGAGCGCGGCCGCGACGTAAATAAACAAAAAAACGAAAGTAAACAGACATGCGCAATCTTTTCAAGCGGTTTCGACCGGATTTACCGCAGCGGATTAGCAGTCCCGTGTGGACCAGGTTTCTGAGAAACCTCGTCCACATGGCTGGCTAATCCCGAGATTAGTGGCCGCGGGCGGTTTTGCCGCGGGCGGATCTGCTGCGGCAAATCCGCCCTGTGTGAACCCAGCCTTAGAGATATGCTTTACATCAGAAACCTGGGCCATTGATACAGTGGGCAGGAGGGGAGCCATTGACTTCATTGGGAGAGTGTTTTGGGCATGCTCTGTGACCTGGAGAGGGAGGAGGTGAGCTGTGACATCTCTGGTGGCTCCTGTGTTATCTATGCTATGTCACCTCATTATAATCCTGCCTGTGATGATGGTGAGATGAGGGCTGAGAAGTTTTCTCTGCTGAACAGGAAGTGTCAGACTATTATTAGGCTTAGTGGTTGGTGTGAGAACTGCAGGATTTGAGCTTTTTTTTTTTTTTTTTTTTTTTGTAAACCTAGATTGGGACATCGAAAATTAAAAAAAAAGCATTATTTTAATAAAAAATATTTAAAAAAAAAAGTTGAAGTGGGTTTTCTGAAATGTTAACAGGGCTTAAAATAAAAAAATGTATACTTCTCTATCTTGGCGGCTCCCCATCTAGCGCTGCCCCCCCCCCCCTGGTGTTTCTGAACCCAGAAGAAGCAGCGACTATATATGCAGCAGCCTATTCCTGCTGTCCCCATTAGCTGGAGGAGCTCCTGACTCCTACAAGGCAGTGTAGTATTAGAGGCCACCCCTTTCAGAATACACGTCTTGTGGCGATCAGCTGATTGCTGTGGTGCCCACTACCGCCACCCCTGATAGCTGGTTGTACAGGGGGAGGCAGCCAGGCGTTTCCGCTGCAGTTGCTGTGGGGTAAGTGTATTACATCACCATAATTCAGATGAATGTCCGTCTATGTAATATAGGCGCGGTTGAGCCCACCGAAAAGGGACTTGTTTCTACATGGCGGAGTTCTGGTCTTGGACCCACCACTGTGTCTCAGAACAGAGAGCTGCTCAGTAAGAGCGGTTCCTGTTTTGGAGGAACTTCTGCCATCTTGCTAGAACAGGACAGATGTTCACGTGATTAGTAGGGCGCTGCTGGGGGTGCTGAGAGCGGGTCCCAGGGGGTGATCAGCTATTCGCCCCAGGTACCTATTCTGGGAGTGGTTTGTCATTTTCACACAAGCCCTTTAAAGGCTCTGCCCACCGTTACACCCAAACTTTTCTTCTAGTGTTCCAATAAAACCTATTGGAGCAGTAACAGTGGGGGTCCCTGATGTCCCTGTGATAGGTTTCTTGTTTCTACCAGCAGCGTAGCCATGTTGGCTGTCAGCCGAGTCCATACACCTCTGTATCACTGCGGGGTCCATCTACTTGTCTGAGGGAGATTAGTTCTCCAGAAGGAAGAAAACTTTCTCCAATGCCACCTATTTAATGCACTGCACATCAGCTTTACAGTAGATATACCTATAGGTGGCACTAAAGAGGCAGTTTTCTTCCTCCTCGAAAAGAGCTAATTTGCATATTTTTTTCCCAGGGAGCAGAGCGCGTACCCCAGCTGCATCTCCATAACGAGAACCAGTACTTTCCAACTGTTTGATGGAAAGGAAACTGAGAAAATGAATGGATTCTGGCGGCAGATCTGCACTGAGAGGCTACATATGGCAGTGTCAGTCTGCAGCTAAGCAACCGAGAACGTGCAATCTGTTACCGGCTATTCCTGAAGCTTAATGAGCGTCTGCTATCTAATTGGTGAGCAGCAAAAGGAATGTCACTTTAGTGGTAATGTCGCTGTAATTCACTGGTAATTCTACTACGGACGCATCCTTGGAGCCTAGAACACTGCTTCAGGTGTCTGCTGTTAGTGCCTCATTCCTGGGCCCCACACGACTCATCTGGTCTCAATATCTACGCTCTTGTCTTTAATGGACATGGGGGTTAGGGGTTGTCTCGTCACGGATGGCCCCTATAAAATAAGAGTTGTTCCCCGTGATTGCTGATTTTGCAGGAGGAAGTTTCCGTTCACGGCTCATTTTCTCTACAGCGGCCACTATAGGCGAAGTATAGTATTACATGACGCCATTCAGATATTTGACGTAGATGCATTGCGGTTGCCGGAGCAAGAACCATTGCTCGTAAATGGCTGCCTCAAAAAGTTGGCCCTGTCCCCTCCATACATAATATCCTGATACCTCCCCACACCTGCTATATACAACCTGACCGCTTTATACTTCTCTGACCTAATGTCCTGATACATCCCCATACATAATGCCTAGTCCTTGAAGACCACCTCCTTCTCTGCTGTCCTGTAGTCTGCTCCACACCCAACCTTCTAGAAGACTCCTCCCATGCGTTACCTATACTTTGGACCTGATTACCTTAGCGCATCAGACTCTCCGCCATCTTGGAAAACTTCAAAAAGAACCTGAAAACCGACTTCAAGATGAAGAACTACTTGGTTTGAAACGCTTAGCGAGATGCAAGCCTAGCCTGCGGGTCTGCTTGTCCTGTGTCCCTGGTCTTCGCTGCTTTTCATTTTCAGATGGTGAGCCAGTGATGACGTTACTGACACCAGGACCATGTGACTGTGTCGGCCAATCACCAGCCAGTGATTAGCTGTATCAGTCACATGAGCTAGTGTTGTGACATCATTGCTCTTCATCCGGAAGTGAAGTCCAGCGGAGATCGGGGAAGGTGAGAATGTTGTGCAGATTCAGGATACGATGCAGCAGGAGGAGTTACAAAAGTATGCAATATTTATTTAGGAACGAAGAGAATAATGTAATAACAAGTCAGCGGGTATGCTGTTACCGCAGAATCCCTTACTGCTAGCTACAGCTAACTAAATCCTGGAAACGATTGGCGTACAACACGGAGTAACCATAATACCTTCTACAACAATATCAATAATTTTTGGCGAAGTTCAGTCCCGTCACGAATCTTCTTTGAAGGGTTAACTCTAGACAACAATCATCGCAGTCTATAGAAAATGCAATGCATGGAACTCACTTGAATTGTCCCTCCTGTGTAGGCCCATGTAACAATATCTCAGGTCGTGTATACAAGCACTGTAGAGTGAGTGACAGTCTGTTGGCCATAGTGCCCATCAATACAACAGGCCTATTGTTCAGCCAGTAATCTCCCTAATCGTGTGCGCACTTAGAGATTTTACTGAGGCCGGCCTCACTTACAGTATGTTGCGTGGGAATAGTCATTTTGGCCAGTACAGGACCGCTCTAACCCCAAGATTCCTGGTCTCTGTCCAGATGTCCCGCTGGGTTGCAAACACAACACTGACTCTCTTCTCTCTCTTTTGACTCCATCCGTAAGGCAGTTTCCGATCCCTGTCCTTTCTGCAGCCACTTTTTGCAGGCTGTTGCACCCCCTCAACTCTGGCAGCTCACCAGCAAGTTCTCATGGAGCATGCTCCGTCTCATAGCACTAAAATTTTGGAAACGTGGAAATTTTTGTGTACGTTTTGGCACAACTTTGCAATCCATTGTCATAGCAACATTTTAACCCTTTATCGTAACCCCTTACAATTATGTCTTCTGTTATGTTCATACTTTAAGCTGAGACAGTTTTTGAAAAAAATAGATGTATCCGGCTAAACCCTTAAAAAAAAAAAAACTCCAGTTCATTTTTATTTTACTTTTCATAGTAAATTCAATTTTTTTTATATATTTTTTGTGAAATATATTTTTACTTTTGAATAATCAAGTTTGTAAATTTTAATGTTTTTTTTTTTTTATTCCATTTTTATTTTGTAGCTTTCCTTTTTTGTTTCCCGAACCCTCTCCGGTTCTAAGCTTTATTCTATTTTTCATAATGAATAGAGATGAGCGAACGTACTCGGTAAGGGCGATTTCTGAGTACTTCACTACTCGGGTGAAAAGTACTCGGGTGTGCCGGGGGGCAGGTGGGGGGGGCGCGGCGGAGCGGGGGGTAGCAGCGGGGAACAGGGGGGAGCCCTCTCTCTCTCCCTCTGCAACCCCCCTTTCACCCCCGGCGCACCCGAGTACTTTTCACCCAAGTAGTGAAGTACTCGAAAATCGCGGTGCTCGATTGTGAAATCGCCCTTACCGAGTACGTTCGCTCATCTCTAATAATGAAGTAAATGTATATTTTAAAACCGATTCACTTTTTTTTTTTTTTTTTTTTTAAGAGGCACTGCCGTTTTTATTTAGTATTTGTTTTCTAGTTGTGAAGGATTTGGTTTGTAGTTGAACTTTCAGGAACATCTTTCTCTCCCCGAGCCCTTGTATTCGGCCCCGTCGGCTGCAGCGTCTTGATTCCCGGTGTAATGAGTTGTGCTGCGAGAGATTACTGCCCCCGAGACGGTCTTGTGACCCGCGTGCCTGTGCTGCGCGGCGACTGAGTTTTGTGTCTTAGGATATTTCTGACAGCGTTTCAGAAGTTATTTCAGTCACTCAATGACTTGAGGGATAAACGGCTTCCCGTACGGCAGCCGCCTCGTGGAGCGCGCTCTTACATAATGGACGGCCGTCGTTAATGTACCGTCACACCTGGAGAATTAAAGGCATATTTACTACAAAGGCTTTCGGTTCCGCAGCTGTTGATGTGCAGAACAGATTATCGTTGCGCCATTTGCTGTTGTGTCTGCGATAAAGTAATTTTATTGCCGTAGCTATATAAACCAGCAACGCGAAGATGTGGAGTAAGGGGATAAAATTACCCGCAGGCAAAAGGACGTTCTGTTATGGAATGTCAAGAAGCTACGTTTCCCTTCTTTCACACTTGGCTCCCGCTGTGTCCCATGCGGCCGCCGCTCTGGGTTTCCCCTCTGACGTTAGGGTTACAGGCTGCCTCTGTCTGTTTACAGGACATCACATGTGTTGCGGCCAATGACAGAGCTTGATCGCTGAGCTCTGTCATTGGCAGCAGCGATTGTGACGTCCCCTAAAGTGGGCGGGGCTGCAGCCTATAAACACTGCAGCGGAGGACGGAGCACCGGGGCCGGCATATAGTGGGCAGTGGGGGAGGTAATTATATACCTGCTAGTTATTTCACTGCTTGGGAAGCAAGGTTTTATAAAAAAAAAATACACAGACAATCCTTTACCGATCCAGACCGCAGAATTGCTGTGTATTCGGGGATTGTATGGAGGGCGATCGGAGCCGGTCCATACAACGTGCGTGCTGTTACTTACAGCGGACACCGACCAGCAACAGCCGCCATCAGCGTGAACCAGGATTGTGGCTGTTAAACCTTCAAATGCCGCAGTCAGTTTCGAAAGCAGCATTTAAATCCCCTGATCTGAGTTCAGGGTCCCAAACGGCACCCCGCATTTCAGTAGCAAGATGCCATTCGTTTGCCACGAGAGCCTGGGGACTTCTGAAGGCCCCCAGCGCTGCTATGGCTGATTTGCCTATTAAGGCATGCTTTTGGCGCAGCTTGGTAGATTGCCTGTCAGATCACAGTATAATGTAATACTAAGGTATTGCATTACATTATACTGCATGAGGGATCAAATGGTCACAAGTTTAAGTTGCCTGTTGGGACTTAAAAAACAAAAAAAGTGTAAAAAGGAGTAAAGTAACCTCTTATGAGAAAAAAAAGACGTAAAAATGTAAACAATGGACCCTTTTCCTATATTTATAATAAAACAATTAAAAACTAAAATCCGTTTAGTATCGCTGCATCTGTAAAAGTCTGATTTATCAAAGCGATGCATTGTTTGTCTCGCACGGTGAACGTTGGCAGAAAAAATGCACATCATCAGAATTGCACTTTTTTGGTCACCCCGTCTCCAATAGAAGGTTTAAGAAAAAGCTATCAGGAAGTTGTATATACTCCAACACTGTGCCCATAGAAACTGCAGGGCGTCCTGTGAACAACGAGTCCTCACATGACCATGTTGGCGGGAAATAACATTGACTGCCGCCATCTTCTGACTTCTATCCTTTTTTCATTACTTTCCCTTAAATAGATTTTAAATGACATATTTGGGCTCGTCGTAATCGTACTGACCCACAGAATAAAGTTATCTGGACCGTAAAAACAAAACCCACCCAAATAGGGTAAAGGCCGCTCGTCAGGTCCGATCCCACAGAAGAGCGACTGTAGGACAAGTTGCTGGTAAAGTTCCTGCTGGTGGTGATAGAAAGATGTCAGATCACACAGGACATCGCAGCTTGTTGTGTATGGGGTGGCGTAGTGGTAGGCTGGTCAGTGCCCATGTGACCCCTGGCTACTATTAAATAGTTTCTTTTCAAGCGTATTCACAAACGAAAAGGAAATGCCACACAAGATACAAGGGGAATAAAATAAACACCTCGCAAAATATGTCATACCTAATGCAGGAGGAAGTGCGGAACAGGTTAAAGAAGATTAAAATCGATAAATGGTGAGATAGCTAGGCCGCTATACCTAATATTTCTAGACACTATCAAGACCGGTGTAGTACCATTGGATTGGCACATTGCCAACGTGGTTCCAATTTATAAAAAGGGGATCAAAAGTGAGCCTGGTAACTACAGGCCAGTAAGTCTCACTTCAGTAACAGGAAAAATTTTCGAGGGGATTCTGAGAGACGCCATCGATGAGCACCTCAAGGAGAACAAGGGAATAACTCCTCACCAGCATGGATTCATGAAGGGTCAATCATGTCAGACAAATCTGATCAGCTTCTATGATGAAGTAAGCTCTAGGCTGGACCTGGGAGAGTCTATTGATCTCGTATATCTGGACTTCTCTAAAGCATTTGACACCGTGCCGCATAATAGGCTGATATATAAAATGAGGCAGCTCGGATTGGGTGAAAACGTGTGTAATTGGGTAAAGAATTGGCTCAATGATAGAAAGCAGAGGGTGGTAATAAATGGTTCATACTCTGATTGGACCACAGTCGCTAGCGGGGTGCCGCAGGGTTCAGTATTAGGCCCCACTCTGTTCAACATATTTATCAATGACCTGATAGAGGGGCTGCAAAGCAAAACATCAATATTTGCAGATGACACAAAATTATACAAGATAATTAATGCAACGGAGGACAATGTGCGGCTACAAACGGACCTGGATAAGCTGGGGGCTTGGGCAGAAAAATGGCAAATGAAGTTCAATGTTGATAAATGTAAGGTTATGCACATGGGCAGGAGAAACGGATGTCACCAATATACACTAAATGGGGTACTGCTAGGAGAAAGTGATATGGAAAAGGATCTGTGGGTATTAGTGGATAGTAGACTAAACTGGAGTAACCAATGCCAGTCAGCTGCTGCAAAGGCAAATAAAGTCTTGGGGTGCATTAAAAGAGGTATAGGGGCGAAGGACGAGAACATTATCCTTCCACTATATAAGGCACTTGTCAGGCCTCACATGGAATACTGCGCACAGTTCTGGTCACCGGTGCTCAGGAAAGATGTTACAGCGCTGGAGGGGATTCAAAGAAGGGCAACTAAACTAAAACATGGAATGAAGGGACTGGAATACCCAGAGAGGCATCAAAATTGGGATTATTTACTCTAGAAAAAAGACGGCTAAGGGGCGACCAAATAACCATGTATAAGTACATGAGGGGACAATACAAGGATCTCTGCCATGATCTGTTTATACCCAGGACTGTGACGGTAACAAGAGGGCATCCACTACGTCTAGAAGAAAGCAAGTTTCATCACCAACACAGAAGGGGGTTCTTTACTGTAAGAGCAGTGAGACTGTGGAACTCTCTGCCTGAGGAAGTGGTGATGGCAAAATCAATAGAGGAGTTTAAAAGGGGACTTAATGTCTTTCTGGAGAGGAAGGATATTATAGGTTATAAATCTAAGGTTAAGTGTCAATCCTGGTTTACAGGCAGGTAGGAACTATTAGAGGTTGATCCAGGGAACAGTCTGATTGCCATTAGGGAGTCGGGAAGGAATTTTTTTTCCCCAAAAGGGCTAATTGGCTTCTGCTCTGGGTTTTTTTTGCCTTCCTCTGGATCAACAACACAGGAGGCTAGACAGGCTGGACTAGATGGACATTGTCTTCATTCAGCCTTACGAACTATGTTACTATGTTACTGCCAATAGTGCCTATAGTGGGCATGTGAGTATCAGAACTGGACCATGGAGAAATGGAGGAAGGCGCCTGGGCTCATGGATTACATTTTCCATCATGTGGACGGCCGACTGCGTCACCAACCTGGGGAAGAGATGGCGCCGGGATGCACTATGGGAAGAAAAGCCGGCGGGGTAGTGTGATGGGCAATGTCCTGCTGGGTACTTGCGTCCTGGCATCATGCGGATGTGGCACGTCCCACCTACCGAACATTATACAGACAGTGGGACTACCTAACGACAGCGCCCTCTATCAGCCAGAACTCTTCTGCAACAGGACAACGACATCAGGGCATTACTTCAATTTTGGAGATGTCTTCTGAAGATAGTTCTTGACCTCTTTACAAGGTATACCATGTGTAATACATGAGACGGATTAGGACACGTTGCATTGCCACAGACCCTTAGTAGCCTTCATAGACTTACACTGAAACGTCTCCTGAACCTTGACGCACAACCTTACAACCTTCAGCTGGCCTCGGACCCCTCCCGCACGCTGAGGAGGGTGGGGAATTACATAGAATTTGAGTTCCTTTTTTTTTGGCGATCACCATAAACAAGAAGTCTTCAATCTGTTATTGTTGATTTTTTTCACTAGCAAGTTGGACTCTGAAGAAGGGACAGATGAGGAAGTCCCCAAACCTCACTGACCGCAGACAATTAATAGCACTGCTTCCCCCGGGCTTTCCTCCGACTTGTAGAAGTCTTATGGACTTTCCCTTCCCAAACTAGATGTCGCCCCAATGGATGAAGAATCCTGAGACCCCAACTAGTTAATAAAAGCCGCTGCCCTTAACAGTAAAGTAAGCTGAAGTAAAGAGTCTTGTGGAAATGCTGCAGAGAACACTTTATTATCTTCCCTATACCTTTTAGACTGCGTGCTTGGGACTTAAAAGTTGTTTTTTTCAGGACCTTGATATTGGCGGCCTTTCCTTAGATCAGTGGTGTATGACACCCTGCACCCCCATAGACCCAACTGGTTGAAGAGCCTGTGGTAAGTGCCGCATCCCCGGTTTGCCAAGCATAGCGCCATACAATTTGCAGTGGCTATGCCTGTCCATTACAGCTCAGTCCTAGTCACTTGAATGGGACGGAGGTGCATTAAAGAGGTTCTGACATGAAAAAAAAAATTTTACTTACACCTTGCCTGGCCAGGACCGATAGTCAGGCATGTCGCCTCCATCAGGCATCTTCTTCTGTAGCTTCTTGAAGCAGAGCTGGAGCAGTCAGAATGACCGCTTCCTGCTCTGCTCCGTCCGTCAGCCACTTCTGAGGTGAATGGACGGGCACCACGTCACAAGCAGTGCTCTGGGCGGCCCGTCTGTCTTGCAAGTTCTGCGCGTGCGCAGTGGAGAGGCGGCCCATCCTGACTCCTGTCAGAGGGCAGCTGTCTTCTGCGCACAATCCCGGAGGAGTGCGGCTCGTCAGAGGAAGCTGAAAGCCTGCTGGGAGATGACCCCGCGGCAGAACAAGAACAACACAAAAAGGTAAGCATTAGGTTTTTTATGCTTTAGCAGCCGAAAATCGTGGGGTCCCTGTGTCCATTAGGCAGACCATTAGCATAAAAACCTGATTCGTGTCAGAACCCCTTTAAAAGAGTTTTCCGGGGTTTTAGTTATTTTTTTTTCTTCAAAGACCAGCTCAGCCTGCAGTACCAACGTAAAGCAAGATGTATTCTCATACCCCGTGCCCTCGCTGCTCCCGCGCCCTCGCTGCTCCCGCGCCCTCGCTGCTCCCGCGCCCTCGCTGCTCCCATGGAACTAGCAATGAAGTCACCAACACCAGGTATATGTGACCGAGGCAGCCGATCACCGACTCACTTCATCTGATGATTGGCTGAAATGGTCATGTGATTTGGTGTTGAACATTAGAGCTGTGCACCAGGTGGCGGGGGGTGCTGAGGTAAGCACCACGTGTTGGAACAGCAGGCTGAGCTGGTCTTTGAGAAGAAAAAAAAACGGTCCGCGGACAACCAATTTAACCTGCAGTACCGAGCACAACCACTACAAATGTACGACACCATGCCTGGTAAGCAATAAAGGGGCCACGGTGCATGCTGGAGTGCTGTGGCCACTTCAATCAGCTGGTGCTAGGATTCGGACCCCCACCAATCTGATACTGATGGCCCATCCGAAGGATAAGTCATCAAAATCCCAGAAATACCCCTTGACCAGAGAGGTGGTGCCAAGTGGCATGGTTCTCCTACTGCCAACAGTGCCATGGGGAGGGCTGCTGTTGTAGCCAGGTGCCTTACAGCTGGAGACGGCCTGGATTACAATATGATACGGAATAGGATCAAGTAAGGAATTGTCAGCATTTCCATTTTTTGTGTATCCTCTACATTTTTGTGTTCCCTTTAACCCCTTAATGATGAAGCTTTAATGAGTCCTAATGCTGAAGTTGTAGCGTCGCAATATTGGAAGTCGGAGCTTAGGACAGTGAAACCACTTGTCAACCTTCATGTTAGATGTCCCTGTTCCTTAAAGTCCCAGGTGTTCTCGTATTGGACGGGCATCTAGCTGTGCGGGAGGAACCACGTCAGGGACATTTGGAAACACGGTTTCCGGTAAAAGTTAACTGTAGGCGCTTCAGTAAGTCTATAGCCTGCCGGGATGTCCTCGCTCCCGTTATCTGCTACATGCAGTTTTCAGCTTAACTCCCGGAGGTTGGTTAGTTCAGGAATGGCAGTCGCCTTATAACCTGCAGGTATTGAGGTCTCGTTATGTGGCCACAGCTCATTTACATAAATGACTAATAAGTGTCATTCTTAGAAATGGCTATTGGTGAATTTCCGACCTCTCGGTGTCAGTAGAGCGTATGATTGAAACCAGCTGCAATACTAGATAGTAGCATGGGGTTTTACTCTTGTGGTTGGCTATGGTTGAAGTGTCTTCGCTTCTACGGCTCTGCAAAGTTTAATTGTGCCTGTGTCGCCGTGTTTCTATATGAATAGTCTGGACGCCTCTTGTGAGGGGTAACTAGAGGTTTAACACAGGGAGCAAAACATCTTGAGTGGGCCCCAAACCGAGAGGACGCATGTGTATGGCTGCAGAGGTGCTATCTAATCGTAGTAGTTAGACAAAGCCCAATATTACCGCCATACGCTGACCATACAGTAGTAGTTATCGGCACACTGCAGAGCGTATAAGTGATGACAGTACCGATAAATGCAGTGATTCACTTGTCTGACTGGAGTCATTCACTCTTACTGTGTTTTCCATCCGGCCCAGACCTCTATGATGACTTCTATCCAGTCTCCGTAAAGACAACATTGACATATTTTACTCCTCTCTTTTTCCAGTACCCTCCCTAATTACCTACCTATACAAATGTTCAACCTTACTGCTACTCCAAATTCTGCCCCTATTACTGTACCAGCTGTTTTGCACGATGCCCCCCAAATGTTGTGCTTTAAATGTAATGTCATGATACCAATCATGCCAAACACATTTACTAAGCCTGGCGTTTACAACGTGGGGCTTAGTATATTTTTCCCCATCGCATGTATTAAGCATGTAACTGGCAGCTCCGAGCACCTTCACATATCTGGTCCTGGTTGGAACAACGTGGACATTTCTGGCAGAATTTACACCCAAAAGTGGCAAGGCCAGCCCAGAAGGCTGAGAAGTTGCAACATTTTTGCAAGCAGTTCTTGCACCACATTTAGCAAATTTTTGCATCAGTTTTCTAGTGTTAAGCTTTATTAAAGGTCCCCCATAGTGCCCTATATTGTGCCCCAGGCAATAATAGTGCACCACACAGTAACGGTGCCATCTTTTGTATACCGCAGAGCAATAGTGATCTTCAGTGCTGCACACAGTAATAATTCACCTTTTGCGGCCCCGCATTGTAATAATGCCCCCTTTTTGCCCCTTGGAAATAGTAATTCATCCTTAGTGCCTCCTAAAAAGTACTAATGCCCCCAAATGCACTATTAATTAGTAATGCCCCCTGGTTGCCCCAAAACATAACTTGTGCCCCAGGAAAAAAAAAAAAGAGCCAAACTTTGACAAGGGCAGATGCACCACTAGCCTGGTGCAGGAGGTATGATTTCGGCATGTGGACCTTCTGTCCATGGTACCAGCTTTCTGTTGGCTCAACAGGACGTCTACGAGACGGAGTATGGTAGGTTGGGAGCTTATGGCTTTCTGCTATACGTGAGGTTCACCTGGAAGAACCAGTAGCCCCCACCATTTAATTGGGCTTTGGACCGTCCTCTCCTCTGGTTGCACCATTACAAGCTGGTACACTGCAGTCATTGGTAAAATTATGGAACTACCACTAATCTGCTAGCGCCAGGAAAAATAAGACACCATCTTGGTCCAGGATTCCAAGATCGTCTCGCTACCAAGGCCTTATACAATACAGGGGGGTCATACCGGTGCAATATACTTATTCAGGGGGTGTCTGTACCGTGTAGTGCACCATGCGGTCTTACAGCCTATTGATTGTGCCCAAGTGATTAGATCAGGCGTCTGCACCTTCTAAGTCCTCGCACCCCATCTCCTCCAGAATCGAAAGACTGGACTGCATCTTGCAGAAGTAATGGGGTATTAGTTATATGCAACCTGCAGCAAGGGTCCTCATGGTCTTGCAAGACCCTGCACTAAAACATACAATGCTTCGAAAGACATGCCTAATGGTTTCTCCACCTCAACCCTCTCACAATGTTCTGCCCTTGGGGTGCGTAAATAATCCACATAGTAATGCAAAGGGGAGGCTGAGCAGCTCTGCTCATACCAGGAGTACGTGAGATGCCGGCGGAGGGATGGGTCTCCAGAAGGCGTCCAGTCATCCGTCCTGATATCATTTCCCTAATGTGATTCTGACTTATGAGTGAGGAATGCTGTAAGGGGGTGACCACACAATGAAAACACGTCCCATCCATATAACAGCACATGAGACCCGCAGGAGCAGAGCAACAGAATACCGTGGAGCTGGGGGGGGCGGCGTGCTTCTCCGGGAGCAAAGTCAATTATTTTATGGGGTTCCTTAATAAGAATTATGTAGGCGCCAATGGCAAATTTCTAGTGTGCCATAATAAGGGGGTTTTCAGGGACTTCTCAAAAAGTTGGTACGGGTAGAGGATGGACTAAAATAAAAAGAAACCAAAGTAGTCCACATCTTTAGGCCGCTTTCACACGGGCGACACAATCACGCGATGCGACGGCGCTACAAATCGCGTGCATGTGAAGCCCATGCTTTCCTATGGGTTCCTTCACATTCTAGATGTTTTCATTGATACTATGTTGCGAGGGAAAAATAATCACGGCATGCGCAATATTTGAGTGATTTGCGATTTTTACATTTCTTTTTTTGTACCTACCCCAGAAAAAAGGGAAATACTTACCTAGCAGGCTCGGGTGGGTCCTCCCGCTGGTCTCCGGAGCTCCGCCGGGCTTTCTGCAGTCCTCGCTTGCCCACTGAAGATCACTTCCTGGTTGCTGGATTCATAAATCCCACCTCCAGGAAGCATTTGCTCTGATTGGTTTATCAAGCGCTACTCAGCCAATCAATGCAGCACTCTATGAACCAATGTGGGGGCTGTGATTGGTTCTTAAAACTCTGCTCAACCAATCGTTGTGGAGGCGGGATTTATGAATTGGCCAATCAGTGCCGTGGCTCAGCCAATTTATAAATTCCGCCTCCACAATTTGATTGGTTCTTCTGCTAGTTAAGCATTCCTTTTTTTTTTTCTAGTAAGTTCAGCTAGGGCTTATTTTGGGGGTAGGGCCTAAGCTTCTCGCAACATAAATTGCGAGAGTTTATCGCTGGCAGCAACAAGGCGATGCTTGATTTTTCAATCACTGACGCTACAAAATCGTGGGAACACAGCAGCGATATTGCTGCGATTTTGCTGTCGCCTGTGTGAAAGAGGCCTTAAAGTGGCTTTCCCGTCCCAGGACATAACTTTGTCCCGAGACTGAAGGGGCAGTTATTGGTCTTCTGTGCTGATGTCCACTGGTTACGGGTCTTGATGACTAATGCACCATATATGCTCTCTGATTGGCCAGTGCCACTCATGTGATCAGCTCTGGCCAATCGGAACCATGCACAGTGTGAATTGGGTAGTTATAATAATGCAGCTGCCATCTGGACGGTCAAAAACTGGTCTGGAATCGGCTGATCAGAGGAGAAGCGGCAGGTAATTTCACACCATTCTTCTTCTCCTGCCCCATGACAGGTTTGCGTCTCATGGCGGGAGGGTTGCTTTAAGTCTTCTGCTGGTCCAGTGTGACTGCGCCGATCCTTGTACACATGTCCGTTATAGCCAGCGGTCAGGTAAATGATGACGGGTACATGACCGCGGCAGGAGCTTCCGGGAATGGAGCCACAGAAATCGGGGCGGCTGCTTTTGATGACTCGGTGGTCGCCGGGCGAGGGATGTGCACTACAGTCAGGGCTCAGTATTACAAGGTGGGGAGCGGCTGATTTTAAGTCAATGGTGCGGATTTTGATGCAGAAGTGCTGCGGATTTCCCAACAGAATATTCCGCCATGGAAAATCCCAAGTATTTCTACTCCGTGTGATCAGATCCGAGAGTGTTATGGGAATGTGTCCTAATAGGCATCATTGTGGGCTCACTGCATTCATCTTCAATGGGACCACCGGAGGTGGCAGAGCTGCCAACTCCATGGGTGCAGCAAAACTGCAGGGACGGGAAGTGGGGGGGACAGGGCCCTGTTCTTTGGATCGGTGGTGAGATTTTCACCAATTGGACTGTAATCAACTAACCTATGAACCATAAGTCAATGGTGGTACAACCCCTTCAACGTACACGGAGCCCCAAAATGGCACAAATAGACACTTACAAAGGCTTAGACTCCTTTTACCCGAAACGATAAATTATTTGTGCAAGCGAACGATGCCAGAGTCCACCCGCCCGCTCGTGCAGCCTGTATATACAGGTAGAAAAATCGTTTGCAAGTGCGTTCAGCCATTCACTGGTACGGACTGAATGATCGCCGTTCACACGTGACGACATGTGACCGAGCGCACGATTGCTTTTATGCTGCATAACCTAGAAGACAAACGAGCAGCGAACAAATGCCCATGTGGCCTTCGTTATTGGCCGTGTTTACACTGAGCGATTAGCGTTCAGCTTCGCACCATCCAACCATTGTTTTGAGCAATCATTTAGTTTCTGAGGGCCCTTGAGGAGTGTTTGCCGTTCCTCGCTGCTCGCGGCGCGGACCGCATCAACCTGGTGACCGCTTCTCTGCCAAAAGAAAGTTATGAAGTTCAGAATGTCATTAAGTAAGAAACATGTCTGTCCCTTAAGGGGTTAAACCTGCGCCTAATTTATTCTCTACTTTTCTTTCTAGAACCAAGTGACAACCTTAGAGAAATTTTACAAAATGTGGCCAAACTTCATGGAGTTTCGAACATGCGCAAGCTGGGTCACCTGAACAACTTTATTAAGGTGAGTGTTCAGTATAACCGGAGCCGGGCGGTGGGGCTGAAAACTGCTAGATCCCTTTTAATTTTTAAAAGCTCTTCTTGATTTTTCCCCCCTTGTTTTTCTTGCTAAACAACGTAGAGATGGGTACTAAGATAAGGGAATCGTGTGGACGACACAAAAAAGTCCTATGTCCATCGGGCTGCAGCGGGGGACGCCGTAGCGCGCGGGGTCGAGGGCGGCAGCGAGGGACGCCGTAGCGCGCGGGGTCGAGGGCGGCAGCGAGGGACGCCGTAGCGCGCGGGGTCGAGGGCGGCAGCGGGGGACGCCGTAGCGCGCGGGGTCGAGGGCGGCAGCGGGGGACGCCGTAGCGCGCGGGGGTCGAGGGCGGCAGCGGGGGACGCCGTAGCGCGCGGGGTCGAGGGCGGCAGCGGGGGACGCCGTAGCGCGCGGGGGTCGAGGGCGGCAGCGGGGGACGCCGTAGCGCGCGCGCGGGGGTCGAGGGCGGCAGCGGGGGACGCCGTAGCGCGCGCGCGGGGGTCCGAGGGCGGCAGCGGGGGACGCCGTAGCGCGCGCGCGGGGGTCCGAGGGCGGCAGCGGGGGACGCCGTAGCGCGCGCGCGGGGGTCCGAGGGCGGCAGCGGGGGACGCCGTAGCGCGCGCGCGGGGGTCCGAGGGCGGCAGCGGGGGACGCCGTAGCGCGCGCGCGGGGGTCCGAGGGCGGCAGCGGGGGACGCCGCAGCGCGCGGGGGTCCGAGGGCGGCAGCGGGGGAGGCCATAATGTATCCCATAACATTTGTGCATTTGTGGTGTTGTCGGGCAAAACGTCCGCTGTACATGAGAGCAGGTTCCGACCTCATCCAATTGGCGGTACATTAGCATCTTACCGGTCAGCGGTTCCTTTAATGCAGTGTTGTCAGATATTGGAGTGCTGTTTCTTAAGGAGGAGGTAAATTGTGTAGCCCACCAGAGCGCCCCTCTTGTAGGACTTGTTAGTGTGACCTGCGGTTGGCTTCCAGGAAGCACTCCATCGCCACGCGCCTCCTTGTTTTCTGCTTACTTTGGTCTCGTTCTGCATGTGGCTTCTGTGGTCACACCAAGATGTCGCCTTCTATAAGGAGAGCATGAAGCCCGGTGGACCTGCGCTCGGCTCCCGCTGGTTGGCTGCTCGTCTTTACATGGAGCTCCTCCTTCATTGTCGTTATCGGAATGAGTCAAGCTGCATATATGGGCTCTTCAGGCTCTGTTCTCACTACCATTGGGGTCCGTTTGATCAGGTTGAGCTGCCCGGTGCCGGGCTGTGAGATGGGGTCCCACTACAGGACATCGGGTCCTTATGGAGTCTTATGCAGGACAGTTTGGTCAGTAGCCACTCACGGTCATCTTGTAGCCCCTGGCAGCCCCTCCTCCTGCATATTGTGCAAGTATACATTTCTGTAATGAGGTTTTCTACCTCTCCGCTTCCATGCGTCTTTTCCAGGGGACCATCATGGGTATTCGGATCCCATATATTGTCCCCACTTCCAGTCCTGTCCGTCTCCTATGTAGTATTTGAAGGGGGGGAGAGACAATGAGCAAATGTCAGCGCAGTCAGAGATGGGACTTGTGGAGCCCACGGTAAAGTCATGTTGGCAGTAGTTAGAGATCTTCTCACGGGGCGCAGCGGCAAGCCAGCCGGCAAAGTTATGTAAGGCACTTCATCTAGAAATGTTTGCATCCTTCTAAAACCTTCCAAGTAACTTGGGGTTATCGGTGTTCCTTTTTTTTTTTTTGAACAGTGTATATGCAAATAAGCTCTCATTCAACAGGAAGTATACAAAGATGGGCTGAAAATATACCTCCATAGCGCCATCTGCTGGAAGGTAGTTTCCCTATGAGTCTTTGTTCAAACGTTCAAGAGGACTTGCAACATAACTAAGGTGGTTGTACAGCCGAGCGCTCGGAGCGGGGAACAGCTGGATGCAGAAGACCAACGGGGACACTCCGCTTGTCTTCTGCATCCTCCGCTCAGAGCGCTCGGCTGTATAACAGCCGGGCGCATCGAGCAGAGAACAGCCGGATGTACATGACAGCGATTATCGCTCAAAAGTCGCTTAAATGACCTCTTTTGAGCGATAATCGTTGTTTATATAGCCCGTTAGCCTAGGTTCCCACGTGGCGGTTCTTTGGCGTTTCACCTGTGTTTTTGCTGTGCATGTTAATTGAAAACACTGCTGAAAACCGCTGTGAAGCGTCGCTGTATACTGATTGGGGAGAGCGAGTAAATGAGACCAAGGCTGTGCTTATACGGGTTTCTAATGTGCATGTTAATTGCACATTAACCCCTTAAGGACCAGACACTTTTTAGGGATTTTACCCATGTGGTGGGTTATCTGTCCTATTTTTTTTTTCCTTTAGCTACCAAAATTATTTTTACTGCAAAACTATGTATAGTTTTGGACTACAGGGCTCTTATAGCGACGGTTTTGGGTTATTTTCTTTCTTATGTACACTACCGTTCAAAAGTTTGGGGTCACATTGAAATGTCCTTATTTTTGAAGGAAAAGCACTGTACTTTTCAATGAAGATAACTTTAAACTAGTCCTAACTTTAAACAAATGCACTCTATACATTGCTAATGTGGTAAATGACTATTCTAGCTGCAAATGCCTGGTTTTTTGTGCAATATCTACAAAGGTGAATAGAGGCCCATTTCCAGCAACTATCACTCCAGTGTTCTAATGGTACAATGTGTTTGCTCATTGGCTCAGAAGGCTAATTGATGATTAGAAAACCCTTGTGCAATCATGTTCACACATCTGAAAACAGTCTAGCTCGTTACAGAAGCTACAAAACTGACCTTCCTGTGAGCAGATTGAGTTTCTGGAGCATCACATTTGTGGGGTCAATTAAACGCTCAAAATGGCCAGAAAAAGAGAACTTTCATCTGAAACTCGACAGTCTATTCTTGTTCTTAGAAATGAAGGCTATTCCATGCGAGAAATTGCTAAGAAATTGAAGATTTCCTACAACGGTGTGTACTACTCCCTTCAGAGGACAGCACAAACAGGCTCTAACCAGAGTAGAAAAAGAAGTGGGAGGCCGTGTTGCACAACTAAGCAAGAAGATAAGCACATTAGAGTCTCTAGTTTGAGAAACAGACGCCTCACAGGTACCCAACTGGCATCTTCATTAAATAGTACCCGCAAAACACCAGTGTCAACATCTACAGTGAAGAGGCGGCTGCGGGATTTTGGGCTTCAGGGCAGAGTGGCAAAGAAAAAGCCATATCTGAGACTGGCCAATAAAAGAAAAAGATTAAGATGGGCAAAAGAACACAGACATTGGACAGAGGAAGACTGGAAAAAAGTGTTGTGGACGGATGAATCCAAGTTTGAGGTGTTTGGATCACAAAGAAGAACGTTTGTGAGACGCAGAACAAATGAAAAGATGCTGGAAGAATGCCTGACGCCATCTGTTAAGCATGGTGGAGGTAATGTGATGGTCTGGGGTTGCGTTGGTGCTGGTAAGGTGGGAGATTTGTACAGGGTAAAAGGGATTCTGAATAAGGAAGGCTATCACTCCATTTTGCAACGCCATGCCATACCCAGTGGACAGCGCTTGATTGGAACCAATTTCATCCTACAACAGGACAATGACCCGAAACACACCTCCAAATTGTGCAAGAACTATTTACAGCAGAAGCAGGCAGCTGGTATTCTATCGGTAATGGAGTGGCCAGCGCAGTCACCAGATCTGAACCCCATTGAGCTGTTGTGGGAGCAGCTGGACCGTATGGTACGCCAGAAGTGCCCATCCAACCAATCCAACTTGTGGGAGATGCTTCTAGAAGCGTGGGGTGCAATTTCACAAGCTTACCTCAACAAATTAACAGCTAGAATGTCAAAGGTGTGCAATGCTGTAATTGCTGCAAAAGGAGGATTCTTTGACGAAAGCAAAGTTTGATGTAAAAACAATGTTATTTCAAATACAAATCATTATTTCTAACCTTGTCAATGTCTTGGCTCTATTTTCTATTCATTTCACAACGCATGGTGGTGAATAAGTGTGACTTTTCATGGAAAACACAAAATTGTTTGGGTGACCCCAAACTTTTGAACGGTAGTGTATATATTGTTTTATTCTGGAATTTTTATTTACTTGTGTATGTAATTATGTTTTTTACTGTCTACGTCCCCCCAAGACCTCTGGGGGACATTCATTTTTATTTGACACTTTCCCACTGTAGCTGGGGCATCCATAGGAGCCCCAGTTACAGGGGAAAACATCCCCTGTAGTGACATTAGTCACTGGCAGAGCTGGCCAGGGTCTAGTATGACCCTCCAGCTCTGCCAGTAGTGAAAGTTACACTTCCGCTTTCACTTTCTAGTACACAGCACTCATTTAGGGCTGTGTACTCAGGGAAGCAGAAGGCAGAAAGGGTTAAAAACCCCTCCTGCCTTCTCCCTCGGGTTATCAACTGTCACTAAGAGCTGATAACCCGTCCTGACTCTGATTTATTGCAGAGGCAAGAGGCTCAAAGCACCGCTGGAATTTTACATACGGCTAAGCTTTAAGCCCAGGATCAGGTGCCGTAAATTTACAGTGACTGGTCCTAAACAGGTTAAAATGCTGCTGAATTTACTGCAGTCCTTTACTCCCTCCCTGCTGAAGTGAGCTGCAGGAGCAGAAATATCTGATGTTATATGTAGTGTTTGCCTGTGTATGTTGATACAGTAGATGTATTAAATAGATTGTGCAAAAAATTCAAACGGGAATTGTTTGCTCTGTGTGTGTGTGTGTGCAGGGAACTGGCAGATCAAGTCCTGTGATCACAGCAGCCTCTGCCTTGTTTCAAGAAGTATATAGGAGTGGGGTGGAGGATGAATGGCCAGAAAATGTGATCTGGCAGGCTTATTGAAGCAATGTCTATGAGCGGCTGCAGCTCTACTGTACATGTCAGATGATTGCAATAACGACAGCTCTCTGTTAGTGACTTAGGAGGTAGGAGGTGTCTGCAGAGGAAATGGCTGGGTATTGAAGAGGAAAAGCTTTACAAAGCTCCTTATACCAAAGGATTTAGCAGCACTGGAGCGCACTGTTTCCAGCAAAACTCATGTATCTACCCCCCCCCCCCCCCACCACCACCACCTTATCATTTCTTCACTGTCTGGCTCTACTACAAAGACCTATGGAAACTACTATAAGAAGTCTTGATGGCCGGAGATCTCATGTCAGAAGGGAAGCGCTCTTAATGCTAGTAATATATTCCGGTGTGCCCGTCGCCGTGTCCCGCCGCACAGACCTTTCGGTCGTAGAGCCTCTCCAGTCTCTTCACGTCTCTTTGTACACTGCCATACTTTTTAATTAAAGATCGAATCAGTTTACGGCTGAGTGGGTAAAGTGCGAGCGATAGATGTTTGGAGACGCTCGGGTGCCGGTCAGGTCAGCAGTTTTCGGGATCGGAAGTGATTATAGAATTGCAGCGTGATGAGAGGTTTGAGTTCAGCCGCTGCTGCACCCCTAGGCATGTGTCAGTCACGGAATCCGGCGCCTCAACACTGGGCTGAAGATGTTACATGTTTATACAGAAAAACCTATTCCCCTATCGGTATTGAGAACCCTACACCCCCAGCCGAGCCTTTCACATGCTGAAGGGAACAGCCGATATCTGGTTTAGGTAGGTATGAACAGGTTGGTCTTCATTCCACCCCATCTATAGATGGGATTCATAGATATGGGGTGACAGGTGCCGGACCTTTTACTATTGATGACTTATCCTGAGTTGATCGACAAGGGTCCTCTTGGGATCTCAAACGATCAGGTGATCGCTGGGTCCCCGCTCTCTGTATTGCTTTAAAGGGGTATTCCAGGGCAAAGGTTAAACAGGCTTAAAATGAAAAAAAATGGAATACTCTCCTACCGGGGTGGCGTTTCAGCTCCCGTACATGGAACATGGAAGAAGCAGCGGATGGTAATGTGCCATGCACTGTGCATGTAACTGCTCAGCCAATCACAGGCTTCAGTGGGGATTCTGCCATGGCCGCTGTAGCCCGTGAGTGGCTGAGCAGTTATGCACACAATGAATGGCATGTGATCGTCTGACCCTTCTGTGTGTAACATAGTATGTTAGGCTGTAAATAGGTAATGTCCATCCACTTCAGCCTGTGTCCCCACCCTACCAACCCATCCAGGGGCGTAACTAAAGGCTCAGGGGCCCTGATGCAAAATGTGAGCTGGGGCCCCCCCCTCTATCTGTATCTGTACCCGTACCCATACCTAAACCATGCTGCACAGAGGCATAACTTGAACCTTCTGGGCCCCAATGCAAAAGCTGTAACAGGGCCCCTAACTATAATGCTTTATTCATAGTACTGGGCTCCCTATATGGAGAAGAGAGGCCTTATGGGCCCCCCAAGGCTCCTGGGTCCGGGTGCAACCGCATCCCCTGCACCCTCTATAGTTACGCCCTTCAACCCCTCCCTCCCTTGTTGATTCAGAGGAAGGCAAAAAAAAAACCCAATGAGGCACCGGTCTGGACGGGGAGCCACCGGGATAGGTGAGTACTCAAGTTTTCTTTATTTTAAATGTCCTATAACTGTAATGGGGGCTGTGTCTGCACTACTGTGTTTCCCCTGAAAATAAGACACTGTCTTATATTCCTTTTTGCCCCCAAACGTTTCTTGTTTGGGGGATGTCTTATTATACTTACCTAGCAGGCTCGGTCCGCGTCTCTTAGCCGCAGCATTGATTGGCCAATTCATAAATCTCGCCTGCACAACGCGATGGCTGTGATTGGCTAAGCAGTGCTTGAAAACCAATCAATGCAGCGCTGGATGAACCAATCAGAGCCATCGCTTCCTGGAGGCGGGATTTATGAATCCCGTAACCAAGCAGCGATCTTCTGTGGGCGGCCGAGGACTACAGGAAGCACGCTGGAGCTGTGGAGAGCAGCAGGAGGGACTTCCACCGAGCCTGCTAGGTGACTTGTTGTTTTTTTATGTAATGCAGCTGGGGATTATTTTCAGGGTAGGGCTTATATTTCAAGCCTCCCTGAAAAATTTGAGGTGGTCTTATTTTCAGGGAAACAGGGTACCAAACTGGGCTTCTGCAATGCAGATGGCTTTATCTGCTTCTTGCTCTGCACTGACGTCAGCTGATTGGTGGGGATGCTTTGGATGGGTCCTCAATAGTAAATCCCCCGACAATCCCTTTAATATTCCTGGACACAACTATTATTGTTTGTGTGACTCTTGCTTGTGTGTGGCAGCTGGCTGTTCTACTGGCAGAGAAGCGTCTGCTGACCGGAGCCGGAGCGTCCTCGTGAATGGAGCGGCGCTTCTCCCGCCTGCCATTCATTCTCCTCTCGGGGCTGATGTAACGGCCCGGTCACAAGACGTCGGGGAAACTTTGCCCTGGTTTCAGTGGCCGCAGCTGATCCTTTGTTGTTTGTGTGTGATTGCTTCCGGTCATAATCCCCTGAGAAGCGAGGACCCTCGGGCCGGGCGCTCCGCCATCCAGGCTGAGGTCATCGCCTGCCATCATTCGCCTTTGGTTGTTGTTTGACTACATCCCGACTCGCCTCTGATTTGGCTTTTTGCTACTAGTCTAAGCGCAGTTCTAAAGTAGTCGCACAAACTTTTCCTGTTTAATAATGAAGGCCTCCTGACGGCGTCTATTAACCCCTTGGTGACCAGCCTTTTTTTTTTGCCTTATGCACCAAGCGATTGTTGCATTGCGAGAGTCATAACTCATTGCAGGTAGGGTGGGTTTGTACAGATGGAACCCCTCACCCGCCCACCACCTTGCCTCCCCCCCTCCCTTTCCAAAAAAATAACAGGGTAACTCTATTATCTGATCAAAGATCAGGTATTAAAGGTGATACAAAGTTTAGAGATTTTGGGGTTTTTTTTGTTTACTACTTTTGCATAATCAAAATACTTTTTTAAAGTGTGACTGTTTGATCCTAGTACACTGCATTACTTATGTAGTGCAGTCTAGTAAGCCTATGACATTAACCTATTAGACTGCAGGAGGCGGGGTCTAATAAACTGAGTTACATGGCAGACACAGAGGCCTTTATCAGGCTTCCGGCTGCCATGGGAACCCGTTGGTACCTTGAAATCACACTTTGGGGTGCTGATGGGTGACAGAAGGAACCCCTAACCCCTGTCATCATCCTACAGGTGCTATAGATTGTGGCATGTAAAGGGTTATACAGCCAGGCTCTGAGGTTTCTCCACTATTGGCTGGTTAGAGCAGGAGCCTGGCTGTCAGTAGTCGGCCAGGCCACCGCTTTTAAAATATGTATCTGCAGGTTTTAAGTCCGTTAGTGAGGTCAGTAAAAAGGCGTATTATCCGCGCACCAAAGAGTTAAATCTCTGGAGACGCGGCCGCATTCGTCGCTGTAACTAAGCTGCGACAAAACGGATGCGTCTATAGATGGAGACAGCGCAGCGAGGACTGAGCTAGAAGCCGCCGAACCGAGGAGGCTGATGTATATCACTGGTGATTGGTTTAACCCTTTGCAATCCAATTTTGGATTCAGGGTTTCCTAGGGGGCTTTCTCTTTCTACCATTAAACAATGGCACCATCTGCTGGCTAGAGCCAGTACTGCGGTATGTGACATGCTGGAGAGGCCCCAGACCACAGAACGGCTAGTAATTTACAGTAAGAATACCCTGCCGGACGTCTTTCGACGTTGAAGCTGTACAGCCTTCAATCAGAATGTCTTTAGACGTCAGACAGTGGATTGGAAAGGGTTAACACCTTCTCTTTGCTTCCTGTTCATCGCTGTTTTTAGCCGTACATCACGCGCCCCGCGGCCGCGCAACGATTTCTTTCACAAGACATTTAAACATCCTTTACAAGAAAGCAAAATTCTTTCTTCTAAGCCTGCAAATAATCGCTCTTCGCCGCCGCTGGTGTACGCGAACACGGACCTCTCCAGGGAAGCCTTCGGCCTCGTTCACATGGCAAGGTTCCACCACGGATTTAGCATCATTGTAGCGTTCTGTCGAATGCCATGAAAAACTGCGCCGTAGTTCACACGACAGAGCCTTCCACATACGGAATGTGAAATTCGTGCTGCAGGAAAAAAACGGATATGTTGGGTTTTGGCCCCATTCCCACCCACAACGAACATTGGGCTGCTGCATGCCGATTGGTCCCACGGATGGGCTAGATCATTGTGCGGATCCGCATCAAAACCCGTGGCGCAACTCTGAGGCCTCGCTGCAAATGTAACTGATCCGCGTCAAAAAACATCTGACCGTTGATCTGACTGTAATGTCTGCGCCCAATGATTTAATGGCCATTTTTGGTCCGTAAATATGCACAAAAATAGGGCATGCTGTGTTTTTGGGGTTTTTTTTGTACCGCGACCAACGGGGCTTTTGTCTGTATTACATGTATGAACAGAAGGTAAATGGGCCTGTGTGAACGAACCTTTAGGGTATGTTTATACGGCAGAATTCACTATGGAATATTCCATATGAATTCGCCTTCGAAAGCTGCATCAATACCCACCGCTTCTGCCACAGTTTTTGGCGCGGATCCGTGGGCAAAATGCGCGTGCGGAATTCCAATGCATTTCCATGCAATGAAGTAATTCCTCAGCAGAAGCAGCGAGTGTCAGGATCTCTCCAGATTATTGTCAGCTGTAATACCAGACACGGCCTGTGGACAGTAGTGGCGCTGTTTTTGGATATTAAATCTAATCTATAATTCGCTGCTAGTTAATATTTACTCTTGGGTTGGCGACACGCCACCATATTTCAGCCACATTTTTGCGTCTGTAATTCGGATGTGCGTCCCAGCCTCGAACTCTGAGCATCCTATGAGATATGGCGGCGTGTCCCTGGCCTTAGTAGACTCGCAATCCGTCACGTTCTTCACATCACTTTGTGTTTTGTCTCTCCAGCTTCTATGCAACGTTGGCCACAGTGAAGAAAAATTAGGTTTTACATATGAAGACATAATTATTTGGTAAGTGCAGTAGTCCTAAGATTATCAGGGGTGTCTTCGGGGTGTAAGAATGCGGGGGGTCCCTCATATCTGGTAGCCATGCTAGTGTGGGGAGGGCTACAAGGAACCAAACTTCATTACTCAAACAGCGGCTCGATAAGGAGGGAGCCGGAGCGCCGCACCAGTTGAAATCAGTGGGAGCGCTGCGCTGATCTTGCACTTCCTGCTCACGGCCGGACATGGCGCAGGATCCCAGTGATTCCACATGATTCACATTGGTAGGGTGGGAGTCTGTCCTGGTCATGGCCACACTATCACATTCATTTTTATATGGGCTGTTTGAAACTAGGAAAATATGGCAGCTTTCTTCAAGAAGCAGCGCCATGCCTGTTATACAGGCGGAGTTTAGTATTGCAGCTCAGATCCATTCAAGTGAATGCCATTGCCAAACGGATGCCGCGGCGGGGCCGAGTCTGGCCCAGGGGTGCCGCGGCGGGGCCGAGTCTGGCCCAGGGGTGCCGCGGCGGGGCCGAGTCTGGCCCAGGGGTGCCGCGGCGGGGCCGAGTCTGGCCCAGGGGTGCCGCGGCGGGGCCGAGTCTGGCCCAGGGGTGCCGCGGCGGGGCCGAGTCTGGCCCAGGGGTGCCGCGGCGGGGCCGAGTCTGGCCCAGGGGTGCCGCGGCGGGGCCGAGTCTGGCCCAGGGGTGCCGCGGCGGGGCCGAGTCTGGCCCAGGGGTGCCGCGGCGGGGCCGAGTCTGGCCCAGGGGTGCCGCGGCGGGGCCGAGTCTGGCCCAGGGGTGCCGCGGCGGGGCGTATGGACTGACCTACAATGGGAATTATCTGAACCAGGTCTTTGTGTAGGAGCGGTATCTTTTGTTATCTGGGGTAAGCAGCTGATCTCCCCCAGGGGTAGAGGGCGGTGTAGGGATGGAGAGGTGTGGTGTAGAAATGTGCACGGTGAGCCAAGTAATGTTGGGTGGGTTAGGAGACGAGGCAGAATGTACTATAGTGAGCACATTCTACTACTGTAGTAACATGCAGACTGGGGACTCGTAGTTTGCGCACAGCCCTCCCTCCTATCTAATTTTACCCTCTGGTCGCACATACAGTAAGTGTGTGGTGTAATGAATGACACATTAATAGGTCACTGTGTGTAGATCTCCATCTGACGGCAATCTGTGTGTTTTTTGTTTTGTTTATGACAAAAGTTTGCGGTTAGCCTTGTTAAACGAAGCGAAGGAAGTGCGAGCGGCGGGGCTGCGGGCTCTCCGGTATCTCATCAGAGACTCCAGTATTCTACAGAAGGTGCTAACATTAAAAGTAGATTACTTAATAGCCAGGTAAGTGGCTTCCATGTGTGTAATGCAGACTTTACAGTTGTGCCTGTAATGGAGAGTGTGTGATCCACAGCATTGTAAATATATGAGCCCCTAGCGGGAACCTGTGGGGCGCCTGACCGCCGGAGACCCCGAAGACAAGCGGCTTACAACCACTTCTTTCATTTTAGCCTACAGAGCGCTCAGTGGGGGCAACTCACAAGCCCATTTATAATATCTGCCATAAGTAGTGTGTAGAACACCGGTCTAAATAAATTCCTCCCACAGTGGGCGCTATGTACTGAGTACAGGCTGTGGTGTTACCACTTCCTCTATTGGTCTCGGTGATCGCATGATCCTCGTGTCTCTGGCTAATGTCACCTCTGTGTTCCCCTATATCCGAGGCTCCCCTGCATGCCCCATTTACAGGTGGAAACTAAAAGCTATAGTATGCCGTGTGAATGTCTTAGAGCTCCTGTATAACATCTTGGGGGGGGGGGGGGGGTCACAGAAAAATCAGTGTCTGCACATATTGTATATTAACAGTGCTGTAACAAAATTGGGAAGCCATTATATCATTTTATTAATGGGGTTTTCTGTGACTCTAATATTGTCCTCAGGTTAGGTCCACAATATCTAATTAGTTGGGGTCTGCCCCTTTGGCCCCCCTGTGGGTCACCTTTGCGTAACTTTATGACAAATAGAAATCTAAAAAAAAAGCTTTAAAGTACATTTGCACCTAAAACTCAAATCAACTTGATGCATCTCAGGCTATATTTATGACAGAGCATTCATTTTGGTGGTGTTTTATAACCCAGATACTTATATTTCAAGGGGTTGTCCCTTCTCAGCATTTCAAAGTTGTGATTGGAAACTGCGGACATTTCCAGACCACCATACAGGGTGTTACTAAAATAGCCGAGGTGGCAACCTTATGCTGTTACCGTAACACCCATTGAAGAAACAGTGTAGCCCGCTGTGCTTTGTAGTTTCCATAACATCCGTTTACTTCAGCGTGAAGGCTGATTTAGACACAACAATTTTCGCTCAAAAATCACTCAAAGCTATCTTTTGAGCGATAATCGTTGTGTCTAACTGCACTGACATCATACAGTTTTCGGTAAACCGTCGCTGATCTTTCAGCATGCTTAAAAATCATTGATCTTTATCAGGGATTCACAGCTGGATACAGCTGATACTATTGTTTCAGCTGTATCCCGCTCCCTGATGACAGGCTGGGTATGAAGAACAGAGCGGTCCAGCTGTCTTTCTCATATCCCGCTCGGAGCTCTCGGCTGTGTAACAGCCGGGCACTCCGAGCAGAGAACAGCTGGATGCAGAAAACAAACGAGGCCACCCCACTTGTCTTCTGCGTCCTCTGCTCGTAGCGCTCGGCTTTATAACAGCCAGGCGCTCCGAGCGGGGAACAGCTGGATGCAAAAGACATCCCGCTTGTCTTCTGCATCCTCTGCTCAGAGCGCAAGGTGATCGCTCAACGTTTGAGCAATCACCTTGCGCTGTAAAAAGCACACAATGATTATCACTCAAAAATCGCTCAAAAGTTTTTTTTTGTTTTTTTTTATCATTAATCGGTGTGTCTAAACCAGGCTTAAGGCTGCTGTCTCGGTTGTTTTGGTCACACTCGGCGAGGTGATCTGGAAACAACTATGGTTTCTCATCTCAGCCGTCAAAACCTGAGATGAGGCACCCCTTTAATACAGGCCCTTTAACTGTAATACAGTCTGAGATGCAGCTTATTGAGTTCTATGCAACTCCCACTTCAAACGGTTATATTTCGGGCTTTATTTCAGATAGAGCTTTGATGTTGGGCTTGTTTTCAAACCAAGATTCTTCGCTGACTGCAACCAGATCTGCCTGAGATATAACCGTTTAAAGCAAGAATGTATCTTATACATGCTTGGCTACTGAAGTTCTGCTTTGCAAGGACGTAGGATATATATCCTGGGCAGGGAAAGGGTTAATAGCGAGCAGCTGTATAGATGGTAAGGGAATTGTGCTTCAGCAGATGCTGCTTTTCTCCATTGAAAGGCTGCTTGCCCAAAAAACATAGATATTGGTGACCAGACCCCATTTGGTTGCAGTTTCCACTCCCTTCTTTGCACGGACAATGATTCGGCCGCAGCCAGTCCGGCTAATAAAAGCATTGTGATTAGTAGCGCCGCACGCGGTTACTTACTGCAGCTTAATGGCAATAACACGGGCTGAACCACAGCACTTAGGAACGTCTTGGTACAAGCGTAATGGATTTCCATTGACCTCGGGTGTTACCACAAGGAGTCAGATTTTCCTGTCATTGATTTGGGGAGCATTCAGTACAGGGCCTGCTATCCGTTTATAGTCTGTCATTGCCGCCTGTGCCTAATCGGAGATCTCTCATCTGCTTCCAGGTGTATAGATATTCAACAAAGTAATGAAGTAGAAAGGACGCAGGCGCTGAGACTAGTCAGAAAGGTAAGTGACGGGGGCATTATCAAACGCGGTCACTGTGATATTAGTTATGTGATCAGGTGACTATTTTGCCTTTTCTGCACCCCACTTTTGTTTCATCATGTACATAGGGTCCTTTGTGCCCCCTAGTGATTGCTGTGCATTTACTTCCTGTCATGTGACCTCTAGATTCTTAAATATGTTATGAGTTATTTTATATAGTTTTTGGCTCTCCGTGCCCAAAGCCATATAAAGTAAATATGCGCCATGGCATTTGATAGGGGACGTCACCCAGCGAGGTCCCGTAAACCTATCACGTGGGCTTCTAATGTAGAAACCCCCAGAGATGTCTTCAGGGACGTTCCTTTCTGGACCCCTTTTGGCTCCCGCGGTCACGTGGGTAAACAACCCATGTGACGCTAGAGCGCAGTGAGCGGCAGCGAAGAACCATCGCGGGAGATGAGTATTTGTGTTTATGTATATTTTTATATACTGTGCATCACCCCACTGCCACTCATTACTCTGAAAACCCCTTTAAGGAGCAGGGGGGTCTTGACATGACAGGAAGTTAATGCAGAGACAGCTGAGAGGCAGGAACACTAGACTACAGGCTCAGACTACACCATTTGTAGTCTGTTACCATGGAGACGCATAGATGGAGATGCAGAACTGGAGCTTTTGAGATACAAAGTGCCTTCTCTTTTACATTTTAGATTCCTCGGCTGGATGGAGGGTGTCAGGGCTTTTACCCACTAGCGTTTTTTTTACGGCAAACGTCAATGGGACTTTCTAATGTTAAAATCGCCTCGCACAAAAATCGCAAGTTTCCGGTTTTGCGTTTTTTGGGGGGGTTTTTTGTGTGATGCGATTTTAACATTACAAAGTCCCATTGAAAAAAATGCAGCGATATAGCAGTGTAAAAAAAAAACAAAAAAAACCCGATAGTGGGTAAAAGCCCTGACATAGCGATGGCCTAGTGTAGGATATGCCGTCCCTTTATGATAGGTGGGGGTCCGATCGCCGGGACTGATCCTTTTCCTTATCTCTTTTTCAGATGATTACTGTGAATGCTTCCTTATTCCCTAGTTCTATAACCAATTCTTTGATAGCTGTTGGAAATGATGGCCTTCAGGAACGGGACCGGATGGTGCGGGCGTGCATCGCCATTATCTGTGAACTAGGTAGTAATTCATTGCTTCTCCTGCTGGCAGAAACCAGTCACAATGTTACTCCCTGCTGATATTGTGTAACCATGTGGTGTGTCTTATATTACTACTACAACTCCTCCTATGTAGGTTCCTATTATACACTGACCGGCCCCTTTATTAGCCCCCATCTAGTAACATGTTGGCTCCTTTGGCCTTCAGAACCGCAGCAGGTCGCTGTGGTGTAGATCCCACGAGGTGATGAAATCGCTCTGCAGGAATACCGGCCCCTGCGGACAGGAAGCTTCTTGTAGTTGCTGCAAATTAGATGGAGGTGCTGACATGTTCTGACCAGCTGACAGGAAGGGGTCATCGATTCATGCTGCTTTCGCCAAATTCTGACCTCCCATCAGCACGGGGCAACAGAGATTTGGATCCATCTGACCAGGAGATGTTTCTCCGCTCCTCAGTGATACAATTTTTGGGCTCTTTTGCCCCCTGGAGTCTTGTCTTTCTGTTTCTCTTAGACCCAATGGTGCTGGAACAGGTCGTCTGCTGTTATAGTCCCCAAGGAACATCGAGTTGTGCATTCAGACATGTTAGTTGCAGCACCAGTGTGGTATTCAGCTGCTCCTGACTGTGCAGTGCCTGTTTATCCCAATGATTCCTGACACCCACCTCTGACCCCTTTTTGATGACAAGTTGTTCCCATCCTCAGGAATCCCTTTCGATGGATATATTTTATTTTTTTTAATCACACCATTTATCATATACTCTCCACACTGTTACACGAGAAAACCCCACGTGGTTGTCAGTGACGTCCCGGCCCCTGGCTAGTCTAGCACTGATGACCCGGCCTCGTTGGAAGTCGCTCAAATCGCTGGGTTTTCCCATCTAATGGGGATTCACGCTGAAGCTGATCCACGGAAAACTTGTCACGTGATTTTATGCTCCGGAGTCACGGGGAGAATATCCATAACTCCCGTTATAAGAGGGCCGTGGTCTAATAAAGGGGCCAATCAGTGTATGAGAATAGTGATTTATTGTCTGACACATTACTTTTGCCTTTGTGTATTAAGTGCTTTGGTTTCTGTTTACTCCTTATCACTGCAGCACTTCAAAACCCTGAAGTGGTGGCGCTCAGAGGCGGCCTCAGTACCATCCTAAAAAATGTGATTGACTGCCAGTTAAGTAGAATAAACGAAGCCCTCATCACCACGGTCCTGCACCTCCTCAATCATCCAAAGACGCGGCAGTACGTACGAGCGGACGTAGAATTAGAGGTACGTGACGCCTTTCGTCTGGGCTGCTGATTGCATGTTGGGTGTATGACTACTTGAATAGCACTGAGTGGCAGTACCAGGTATGGCTGCATTTACGGACGCGCCACTGTGATTGGACAGGCAGTGGTCACAGGGCTCCCCTCTGATATGTAGTGACGCACTTCATCCTGCTTTCTGATTGGCCGGTATTGCTTATGTGAGCATGTTGGTCAGAGAGACAGCAGGTGTAGCACATCAATAGTCACTAGCAGTGCATAGCCTAGGGAGAAAAGTGCTGCAACCATTTTGGAAGACTAGAGGAGAACTGGCGGGCGGGTCTGCTGGAGAAATGCAAGAAAGGGGAGAGGAGGGTCTCTTTAAAAGGGGTTGTACCAGAATATCAAGTCTATCTTCTTGCTGATCAGTGGGGGTCTCGCCGCTGAGATCTTTGCTGATCTCAAGAACGGGTGTCCTATGTGCTCACTGCGGGGTTACTGCACCCCCCACAGGGAGGAGGAGACTAAATGGAGTACTGATCGCGCAAGAGCACTAGCGCTACTTTCGCTTTCAGTGGGACTGCAAGTCTCTGAGCGGCGCACTCACTTGAGTATTTCCATCCCTCTCATTGAAATGAATGGAGAGCTGACCGCCCACGATTGGCCAGCAGTCAATTCAGAGTGACATCACTGCAGGGGAAAAAGCGTTCCCCGCAGTGACAGGAGAGCAGGATATGGGAGCCCCATTCTCCAGATCAGCAGGGGTCTCAGTGGTGAGACCCCACCGATCAGCAAGTTCCCCCCTATCCTGTGGATAACTTAATATTTTGGTACAAGCCCTTTAAATTTTTGTTGCTTCCTGATGGTGAGCAAAAGAATTTTTCTGGTTTCATGTAATTTTCTACATAAGAATAAAAAAAAACAACCAAGCCTGCCTTAAGGTGGCATCATGTCACAATGGAGGTAAAATAAGGTGTTTATCTTCTCAGTTTGATTGAATTATAAGCCACATATAATAAAACGGAATTAATAATGAAATACGTTTTCTTCTTTTGTAGCAAATTTTAGCGCCATACACGGATTTTCACTACAGACATAATCCGGATACAGCGGAAGGGCAGCTGAAGTAAGTCATTGCCGTGTGCAGCACCCGACGTCTGTTAATTGCCTTCGTTTAAAGCATCTTTTCAAAGCCTGATAATTGCGCAAACACTCTTTTTGGCCCAATTGTTGGCCTTGCGGAAGTGCAAACTGCCAGCTGATGAATGAGCAAACGCCTGTTTGTTGCCTGATCTGCTCCTTCTTACAAGCGTAAAGATGCTCAGTAGTTGGTCGCACGGCTCCACGTGTAAATGGGGGGATGGCTCAATGGGGACAAATGAGTCAGAACTGGTCTGTGTAAAGGCCAGGTAGATGAATACCAATCTCATTGATCAGTGCTGATATGCCATGGTCCGGGGCTTTAAATCCACGCCAATGTAAATGTACGCTGCTGCTTTTGAGCTCTTGGAGTCTAGAAGAACCATGTTGAGTACCAGATCTCGGGTGCCTCTAAGTGCATTCACATTAGTGAATCTGCCATAAAGACTTTTCAAACCCCAATCTGTGAGTCCATCATATCGCCAGGACATATTTTCACTCTTGATGGTGTAGTAAACAGTCAAATATCCCATACAGTGGAAGCAAGCAGAGATGGCAATACAGTGCTGCCTTTGGTTAAGAGTTGCATTTGTTCTGTGATGGAGCTCATAACCCAAAACACTCGTAAGTCAAATCAATTGTCCCCATTGAAATGAATGGAAAGCCATTAATCCTTTCCGAATCGCGAAGCTCCCCACTGAAAGCAATAGGACACCGGCACCCTCACAGTGATTTTCAGGGAAGGGTTTTAAATATAAGCCCTTCCCTGAAAATCATCCCTAGCCGTAGTAAAAAAATTGTATACTCCCCTGTCTGCCGAGGCTTAGGCGCGTCTAGCCAACGCTTGTTCTCCCTGCACTGCTCTGAAGCTTTTCAGCAGGCGGGGATTAAAAATGCAAAGAGAACAAGTGGCGGCTAGACATGCCTGAGCCCCGGCAGCGGCAGGCATGTGAGTATATGTTTTTTACTACAGCTAGGGATGATTTTTCAGGGAAGAGCTTATATTTACAGCCCTTCCCCGAAAATCACTGCATGGGTTGCCGGAAGGCCATTGCTTTCAATGGGGGCCACTGGCAGCAGCGGTGGCCCAATTGAGAGCAAGGCTTGTCACCCAAGTTTTTGCTCTTAAATCAGAGCAAGAGTTCGGGAGAGAGCCTGCTCTCAAGTCAAAAAGCTTGTAAGCGGAGGCACTCTTAACCCACGGTATCACTGTATTAGAAAATGCATAACTTTTTGTTGTCCATTCCCGCGTTTCTTACAGGTATAACTGAGACAAATTCAATTTTTGCTTTTTTTTGTCTCCTTTCCAGAGAAGACCGGGAGGCTCGGCTGCAGGCGAGCAAACTGGGGATTGTTGCAGCGTTCCGATCCTGGGCAGGTTGGTGCCGCTTACTACTTACTGCAGCAGCATCAGTCCAACCAATAATGTCTTCTGCTGGGTGACTGTATAAATCTGTCTGCAAAAGGACTCATTTGCTTTTTACACTGCATTTTTGAAAGGGTTCCCAACTGTAATTAGTGCCGCAACTCAGCCGAATATCCCTGCATTACCACATTCACACATAGCAGCGTTTTTTTTTCTGTCACCGTTTTATGCCTTGGAAATCGCAAAGAACAACGATCCCTTTACTTACATCAGATCTTCGGAAAAGTAGTTTGTAGTGTTTTTTTCTGCTGTGCGGTTTTACACTGCAGTTGTGGCTTTTGAACACCGCTGTATGCCCCTTCTGACATGTCTTGTGCACTGGACGGCTTGTTCATCACTCCCTTTCCCTGCTCCGTTTTGGGCACAGAAAAACCAAATCCCCGGTCAGAAAGGATCTATCTTAGGACGGAACTCAATCGTGCTGAACGGACCCCATTGACTTTAATGGGGTCTATCCAGTTTATGTTAAGCCCTCTGGCACTTCTGCGAATGAAATGGCGCTGCACCCTGGATTTTAGTGCGACAGATCCTAAACGCAGATGTGAACAAGCCTTTCCTTGTGGGTTCATCCCATTGACATCAGCAGAGAAAACCGTAACTGCATCGCAAAATGTATTGCATTAGATGTAGATTCTGTTTAACTATATTACTTTGCGATTTTGCAATGCTGTTCAATACAAAACAAATGGCACAGCAAAAACTAATGGAAAAGCAACCTAAAAGAATCACAATATGCGTGTGGTGATTAAAAGCTGCGGAGGGAAACCACAGCGGCTTCAAAATCTGGCTTCTGAATGCTTTACGCGGTACATTTTTGACGCGCCTTCTGCTGCTATGTGTGAACATACCCTTTTATAAGTCCCTGTACTCTGGCTAATAGATGAGATCTGAATGCGGACCACCTCTTTTTAAAAGGATCCTGTCATGACCTCTGAGCCCCAAAAATGACATTATGGGGATCAAAGGTGACGAAAGGTTCCCTTTATCGCGAAATTCTGTAATTTAGTAATTTTACCCTTTTCTAGGGGGTTACATCCAACTTTCTTAAACAGGCCCCTGCCCTGTTCTCCATCATGGGCGGTGCCTGCCCCTGCCCTGTTCTCCATCATGGGCGGTGCCTGCCCCTGCCCTGTTCTCCATCATGGGCGGTGCCTGCCCCTGCCCTGTTCTCCATCATGGGCGGGGCTTTTTTTTCTGCACTCCTTATTGGAGAACCTTGTCGTGTCCTGTTATTTCCATGGGGGAACCCTGCCATACGCTCTTCATGGGTGGGCAGACCCTGCTATGAGCTCTTCATGGGGGGGGGGGGGGGGAGAAGGGGACCCTGCTGTAAGCTCTTCATGGGGAGACGACTGCCGTGTACTCGTCCTTGGAGGGGGGGGGGGGGGGGGGGAGATCCTGCCGTGCACTCGTGTGTATGTGTGTGTCTGTGGTGGAAACAACCCTGCCATGCGCTTGTCATGGGGGAAAGGATGCCCCTGAAACATGCTCATCATGGCGGGGCCTTCCTGCTGTGAGCTTGTCATGTGGGGTGGGGGGATGACCCTGCCGTGCACTTATTATGAGAGAGGGGAGCCTTCCATGCCCTCATCAAGGGGAGTGGGAGAAACCCTGCCGTGCACTGTCCTCTTTACGGGTGGAGATGGCCCTTGCCCTGTTCTCTTCATGGGCGGAGCCTGCCTGTCCAGTTTTCTCCCAGGCCCCTATGTAAGTTATTGCCTTTGACGATAACTGGTAGGATTGATCGGTGGCCGGACTCCGGGTCACAGACAGGAAGTGATGTCACTTTACAGACCGGGAAGGGGGCCGTACAGAAACTACAGCTGAAATGATTCTAACATGTAAGCTAGAACGTGTGGCAGTATGTTACGTGGCCTCTGTGGGGGGAGGGGTTGTCAGTGAACTTCAGCTCCTACACTAGATTACTGTAATACAGTACAGAAAGCTGTGAAGCCACCAGAGGGACTTGTGGTTGAGCCTCGGCTGCTCCTCCTCAATTACTGTAACGTGGGAAAACAGCTACAAGCTTTACAGCGGAAATAGAAAATGTGTGATAATCAGAGAGAAATCCTTTATTCTGCCGCCTCCCCATCACCTCGAGCTGAGCATGTGATTGTTCCCAGCAAGAGAAACCAAGTCATCTTGTAGATATGAGACCTTTTAATGGCTAACAAAAATACCTGATGTTATTGCAAGCTTTCCAACCTCTCGGGGTTGGCACTACCCTTCGCGGGTCCTGTTCTCTTCCCTGAGTATGGGAAATGCATAACAGCTGATCATCAGGGGTCCCGAGCAGCGGACCCCCGCCCATTAGCTATTGATGACCTATCCTGAAGACAGGACTTCAATACTTCAGTCCCAGACAACACCTTTAATACTGGGGAAAAATGCCGGATGTATGAAATCCGCCCTACAGGTCCTTTTACTCAGGCCGATTCTTCGTCTGTTTAACAAGCACCGATCGATAATATATGTCGATATGTACCTTCCGCTACCTGTGGCAGAGGATTGGTAGTATGGGCTCGCTTATTCGTTCCCATAAGATTGTATTTGTGGGGAGCACTTCTCGCTGTTTACGTTGGGGCATGTGCTGCGACAAGCGAGGATCTCTATGCCCGTATATAAACCTCGTCATGGCCTCTGGTCAGTGGGCATCTCGGCATGGCCTCTGGTCAGTGGGCATCTCGGCATGGCCTCTGGTCAGTGGGCATCTCGGCATGGCCTCTGGTCAGTGGGCATCTCGGCATGGCCTCTGGTCAGTGGGCATCTCGGCATGGCCTCTGGTCAGTGGGCATCTCGGCATGGCCTCTGGTCAGTGGGCATCTCGGCATGGCCTCTGGTCAGTGGGCATCTCGGCACGGCCTCTGGTCAGTGGGCATCTCGGCACGGCCTCTGGTCAGTGGGCATCTCGGCATGGCCTTGCAGCCGTCGCCCTGCTGAGTCTATCACACCTTCTCTTTCTAACTCTACCCCTTCCCTTTCCTGCGCTAATCGCTGCTAGATTCGGCTCCTGGCACTTTTAAGCTGTCAAGGGGATGATCTGCTCTGTTCACCGTCAGGCGATACCACTAGTGGGTGGGGGAAACCTGATGCTATCCGGTGCAAGCGAGTAGAATAAAAAATTCTGAAAGCCGCTCACCAGGCTGCAAAATCTTGAAGTCATACTATCCTCTCCCGATTCCGTTCGCCTCCAATCTCTCAATGCTTTCTACTTGCTGCAGCAATGACATTACCAACATAAGGGACATGTGACCACCACGGCCCTTACTGCATCTTCCACTCTCCTTCTCAGCTTCTTCCTTTTGGTAAAAAAATAAAAACTAAGCTCCTCCTCTTGGATGTGTTGGGACCGCCTCCATCAGACCCTGGCTAGTCAGTGAGCCATAAAAGTTTATGGTGGCAAAATCCCTTTAAAGCCTAGTCCACTTTGCTGCTGCAAAGGCAAATAAAGTCTTGGGGTGCATTAAAAGAGGTATAGGGGCGAAGGACGAGAACATTATCCTCCCACTATATAAGGCACTTGTCAGGCCTCACATGGAATACTGCGTACAATTCTGGACACCGGTGCTCAGGAAAGATGTTACAGTACTGGAGGGGGTTCAAAGAAGAGCAACTAAACTAATACATGGAATGACGGGACTGGAATACCCAGAGAGGCTATCAAAATTGGGACTATTTACCCTGGAAAAGACGGCTAAGGGGCGATCAAATAACCATGTATAAGTACATGAGGGGACAATACAAGGATCTCTCCCATGATCTGTTTACACCCAGGACCATGATGGTAACAAGAGGGCATCCGCTACGTCTAGAGGAAAGTAGGTTTCATCACCAACATAGAAAGGGGTTCTTTACTGTAAGAGCAGTGAGACTGTGGAACTCTCTGCCTGAGGAAGTGGTGATGGCAAAATCCATAGAGGAGTTTAAAAGGGGACTTGATGTCTTTCTGGAGAAGGATATTACAGGATATAAATATTAGGTTAAGTGTCAATCCTGGTTTACAGGCAGGTAGGAACTATTAGGGGTTGATCCAGGGAACAGTCTGATTGCCATTAGGGAGTCGGGAAGGAATTTTTCCCCCAAAAGGGCTAATTGGCTTCTGGCCTTGGGGTTTTTTGCCTTCCTCTGGATCAACACAGTAGGATAGACAGGCTGGACTAGATGGACATTGTCTTCATTCGGCCTTACATACTATGTTACTATGTTACTATGTATGTTACTATGTTACTTTGAACATTCCCTACTTTTTAGAAGAGTCCCTTGACAACAATCAAATTGTCCGCCCTGCTGTGACCCTCATTGATCAGCTGTAATCTGTGGGGAAGCCTGACAGTAAGGCCTCCTGTCCACTAGCAAAATGTAATTAGTAAGTCCGCGCCCATAGGGAATCATTGGACACCCGCAGGTAATGAAATACCTGCAGATGTCATTTTTCCCTGCCGCGCGGATCGCACGTGCGGGAAACCACCCGCAGCATGCTCCATTTTCTGCGGGTTCCCCGCACGGACGGCTCCCACGGCTTCTATTGAAACCTATGGGAGCCGTCCCCTCCCGCGGCACACCCGCAGCTATATTTTCGCTGTACCGCGGGAAAGCAGTAATTAAAAAAAAAAGTGTGTGCACGGCGCATGCGCGCTGCCGGCGTGCCGAGCACATCCGTTGGGCAGAAAAAAAGAAGATCCAGCCTCAACGGACGGGAACCCGCAGCGTCCGGACAGGTGAGTATTATCTATTTTCAGGCCTCATGTCTGCAGGAAAGGAGGGATCCGCAGCAGGATTCTGCATGGAGAATCCACGCAGGCCCAAATTTCCCAGTGGACATGAGGCCCAAGTGTTTAATTTTTCTGCAGCGCCTCCACAGGGGAGATGAAGTATTGCACAGTGTCTATTCACATCAGTGAGTTGCTGTGTAATACAGGACAGTCCTCCAGTACGAGAGGCGCTCTTTATAAGTGCTCTGGACAAGAGATGAGGATGCTAGAAGGGAGTTACATGTCGGTTCATGGAGTATGCTGTGAACGTCCCCATAACCGCTTATCGCTGGTTGGATCTTTTTGATTCCCGTCTAGTAGGTAGAACATGGGGAGGGATTGTGAGGTCTGCTCTCGTATTGTCATGTATGTTCGCTGCAGCCAAAGATTATTGCCATGTCTCTTAGTCAGAGATCACCGGCTCACATGTTCTTTTCCTTTTGTAGGGATCATTAGCCTGTGCAAGCCTGGAAACTCGGGCATCCAGTCCCTGATAGGAGTTCTTTGTATACCAAACATGGAAATACGGGTAAGGGAACGCCAAATGTTTGTTATGGAAACCTGTTGTTGGTCAGATGTGTAGTTATATTACATTATGTGAGCGGTCTATTGTGTTAGACCAATTTTAAAGGGGCACAGACATAAAAAAAAAAAAAATCAGCCCCTTTGTATTTTATTTTTCACCGTGGTGCAGCAAGTGTATCCCAGAGGCATCAATTGTTAGGCCCTTTTACACGCAACGATTATCAAACGGCCGATAATGAGCGATAATCGTTACATGTAAACGCGGGTATCGTGCACTCTTCGTTTGAATGATGCATTTTGGTTCACTCAAAATCCATTGTATAGCCACTGGAAGACTGAGCAAATACATTCCACGTGAATGTACAGGGGTGCCTTGGCATACGAGCTTAATCCGTTCCGAGACGGAGCTCTTAAGCCGAAAAAGCTTGTATGTCAAAGCACTTTTCCCCATTGAAAGGCATTGAAATGCCATTAATGCGTTCCAGTGCATTTCAATCGGGAAACTAACTACAAGTTAAAAAAAATCAATACTTCCCTACCACCGTGGTTCCGCGATGATCTGCAGCGCTGCTGCAGGCTGTCGCTCCCTCCTCCATGCCGACGAAGCATAGCTTTCTGGATGCGGAGCTTGAATACCCCTCCTCCAGCAAGCTAATCCTCTAGTTAACTCAGCGCTGCATCAGCCAATGAAAGCCGGCACTCGGTTAACCAATAACAGCCATTCAATGATGTCCTTCAATGGCTGTGATTGGTTAACCCATTGCCGGTGTTCACTGGGTGATGCGGCGCTGAGTTAACCAGTCGAAGCATTCAAGCCCCGCATCCAGAAAGCAATGCTCTGTCGGCGTGAAGGAGGGAGCGGCAGCCAGTCAGCAGTACTGCAGACCATTGCGGGGATGAAACACCGGCGATAGGGGGGTATAGATCCCCCCCCCCCCCCCCCCCATGAGCCTCAGTTTGCGAGTTTTTGGACTTGCAAGCAGGCTCGTAAACCAGAGCAAAAATTCGGGAGAGAGCCTGCTTCCAAGTCAAAAAACTCGCAAGCTGGGTCACTCGCATCCCGAGGTACCTCTGTATTTTGCGCATCTTTCAATAGACTCCAGAATGTTCTCCCCGTGGCATATTTATACTAGCCATAAGGCCTGCAGCTGCGAGGAGAACAAAGAAAGGTGAGGCAGCTGTTTACGCAGCTGGGTGTGTGTTTAAACACACACTGGGCTCTGCAAACAACTTCTAGAGGTCCTCTTACATGCACATGAAGATGAGAAAGTATTAATGAACCTCTCAGGCAGCAGAAATGCAGTCCTAAGGTCTCGCTCCTCACCTGAAGGTTGTGAGTTTAATCCCTGCATGGTTCAGGTAGCCGACTCAAGCTTCACTCAGCCTTCCATCCTTTTGAGGTCGGTAAAATGAGTACCAAGCTTGTTGAGGGGGGGGGGGGGTAATAAATTATCTGAAAGTGCTGCAGAATAAGTTGGTGCTATACAAATAACAAGATTTACTTATTTTATTCATGTCCATTAACACTTTATGCAGATTGCTAAATCTTTCAGCCGTTTTACACACAAAGATAATCTTTCAAAGGGCCTCTAGTCTGAGTAGAGTCAATACTCGATTGTTTCAGATTAGAAAAAGATGGCTGGTTTCTTCCAAAGAATATCACACATGTAAACTGGGAATTGCACCCTGGGAATCAATACACCGAAATAGAGCAGTATTGCAAAAAATTCTAGACGTAATCAAAAGCTCAAGTTCTACTTGGAGACTAAATAGAGTAAAAAGAAAAACAAACCGTTAAATAAAATGTATAAAAATTAAAAAAATGATAGCAACCCTCTATTTTGTGACACAATTCTGTCTGGAGTCTGGAGGGTGAAGGGTTATCTTACCTGTAGGTGATCTTCTCTTCCAGTTCTCTCCATTCCGCTGGTTCAGTGCTGTGTTTTCGGACTACAGTGATGGCCGACGCCATTTTCTAGTGATCCAATAGACGCTGCGATGTGCTCTGTGGTAGGCCAATGCAGATCATGTGAGCGGCACTAACCAATTGCAGAGCAGCTATCATGCATTGCTAGTCCTAACCCTACCAGTACTCTGCAGTCTAAAGATGGCGATGACCATCTTAACCGTCTGAAAACCAGAACCAGTGGAACGAAGGGCCGGGAGGAGATCATGAAGTACAGGTAAGATACCCCTTCCACCCTTTGGTCCGGAGACAGAATTTTGCCCTGCAGCTGGATCGTCACTTTAAATAAAAAACCCTTTTACCATTTTTAACATAAAAAATCTGAATAATGAAAAGAATTAACTTAATTGGTGTCAATGCATTCAGCAAAGTTTAAACTAATAATCCCGCATGGTGAGCGCTAGAAACAAAAATATGCAATACCAGAATTGCGGTTTTTTTTTCATCGTAGCTCCCTTAAAAAAAAAATGTTCAAGGGATTGTGGGCATTCCCCCAAAAAAGACAATCCGTCATATAGCTCCGCTGAGGGAAAATATAATTTTTTAAACATTTTTAGCAAAAACGTTTAAAAACAAAGAATAAAGTGGTAAAAATGATTTAAATTTGGTGTCATTTTTACTGTCCTGTGAACACTGTAAATAAAAGCCAAGCCCTTCTATAATTGTACAGTCGCAATGTTTTTCTCCCACTTCACCCTTGTTAAAAAAATGTTAAAACTCTTTCAAAATTTTATGAGATGCATTACATGACACCATTACAACTCTTCATGCAAATAACAAGCCCTGTTAACAGGAACATTTAAAAAGTGTCTTAATGGAGGGAATGAAAAGAAAAGGGGCTACGTCTCCAGGGGGAAGTTAAGATAATTCAATGAAGTTGAGTCGCAATACCATAAACAACCTGTGGGACAGGTGGGGCGCCTTTTCTGGAAGAAAGCAGCCTTGTTTTTCTAATCCTGTACAACTCCCTGTTTGTTTGGACTGATGAATTCTCCCATGGATAGGTCATCAGTAGTTGATGGATTGGGGTCCATCAGCTGATCGTCCAGCCTGCTGTCATCAATGGACAGTGGAGGCAGTGTGGGTGTTGGCTCACAGGGCGCCCCGTTACAGGAGCAGGAAGTACCGCAGCGGCGCGGCTCTCCTATTGGTGTCACTGGGAGTGTAACCAGCGTCCGCCGATGATCACGTCCGGCTCGCTGCACTGGACAGCGGGCTGGACTATCAACTGATGAATTGGGGTCCTGAGCGGCAGACCCCCACCCATCAACTAGTGATGACCTATCCAGAGGATAAGTCGTTAGTCCAAACGAGCCGAGACAATCGCTTCTAAAGGAGTTGTCTTGTCTTCTGCACACTCTTGATTAGATGCCTGGTTTCAGACAGTTCCTGACAGTGTCGCAGACTTGAATGTCCGTTTTGTGTTCTTCTCTACTCCGCGCACATCTAATTCTGGGGTGACTTCCCCTTTAATAGGGCTGCTTGTTGTGGAAATACAGATAATTATGTGTTAGTTTCCTCTGCTCACATTACGTTCCGGTTGGTTCTGTGGCGGCGCTCGCTTGGCACGCGTCCACTGATTTGTGTTTCATCTGACATTGTTTTGCACAGCGAGGTCTTCTGGAGGTTCTGTATGAAATCTTTCGCCTCCCACTTCCTGTTGTGACAAAGGACTTCATTGAAGCTCTGCTGAGTGTGGGTAAGTGCGCGGACGGGGAGGATTGTTCTCAGCGGCTGCACATTGGCCTGTGCTCGGTGCCTGCTGTTCATGAGAGCCGTCCTCTCCTCGCCGTCCGATATTGCGCTCTCGTTACCTTGTACCACTTCGTTGCTCTCCGAGCGCCCCTTCACGGGGTCGTATTTTCTGTATTTAGTCCGTATTTTTTGCGCACTGAATATGGGAAGCATACGCACCCATTACATTGAATTTGTTTATTCAGACATACGTTTTTTTTCGACGGACCAATGCTGCTTGTTAAGAGAAAAATCGCAGCACGTCCTATATTGGTCCGTATTCACAGCACAAAATCACCCATTAGAATCTGCGGGTGCGTAGAAGAGAAAAAAGCAGCAAACGCACATTGGTATCCGTATTTGCTTTTTTTTTGTTTCTTTTTTCGCACATCCCGTTTGCTGCGGGTTGCGACAAAACTGATGTCACTTGGAGTTTCTCGTGTTTTTTTTTATTTTTGCTTGTGTGAAAAACGTACGACACGCAGGCAGCGCAAACAGAAAAAAATGCGCATACACACACGGTGCAAATTGTGTATATTTCATGGACTAAAATTGCATACGCCCGTGTGAACGAGCCCTTAAAGGGGTTGTAACATCTCACAACATCCCCTTCCCCGTGCCCTAACATACCAAATAATGATAGACTCACCTGTCCCCGCGCCCGTGCTCTGTCCCCCGCTCCGTGTTTACAGCTGGCCGGTGTACGGGACGTCACACCGGCTGACGCCAATAGCAGGGCTCAGCAGTTGATCGCTGTGACTTACCATAAACCGGCCAGGACTGTAGCTGTAAACACAGACCAGAGCGGGGGCCGAGCACCGGCGCAAAACTATGCCTTAGGGCAGGCTCACACAAGCGTAATTTAAATTGCGTATTACATGGTGAATGGGATCAATGAAAGCATATCGAATTTCATTGATCCAGTCACAATTGCATACATTACGTATCATATGCACGTAAAAAAAAAAAAAACGCAGCGTGTTCTTTTTTTACCGTGTATTACATGCAATAGAGCTCTTTTATTCTCCATGGGCGCATAAAGAACTCTGTACGTACGTAAGTCTGGCGTTTATATGTAACGTCGCTAAATGACAGAGCGGGAAATACGCTGTCATGCCCTATGCAAAATCACGGTGATTTGCTGGTACACAGCGGTAAACCGTTTTAAGGCTGGGTTCACACAAAGTGGAATTTCCGTGTAGACTTTCCTCACGGAAATTCCGCCTGCAATATTAAACCTAAGCAGCAAAGTGGACGAGATTTGCAAAAATCTCATCCACGCGCTGCGGACAGGCCGTCATGTCAATTTTATCGCTGTTTCCACTGCGAACTCTCTCTCATTTATGGGAAGAGATGGCCGCAACAGAATAGAGAAGCTGCCTTTCTGCCCTGGAACTCTCCGTGAATTTCCGTGCGATCCCACTGTGGACATTCCGCAGGATTTACGCAGCGTGGGACTGCACCTGTATACACATAGCTTTTCGCCAAACGTCCTTGTGAGCCCGGCCTCTTACAGCCCCATCAAGAAAAAACACAACTTTACATATATGTATTTTTTTTTGTTCCCTCCAGACCCAAGTCGCTTTCAGGAGTCCTGGAGACTCGCCGATGGATTTGTAGCAGCAGAAGCGAAGACTATTCTTCCCCACAGAGCGCGTTCCAGGTACGTGGTTGAATGATCATCCCAATTTATTTATTTTGACTGTCGTAAAACAAGCACGTGGTATCACAATGCAGCGTTGCCATCTTCATATCGCACAACCGGACATAATCTTGGTATTAGAGAGTTGTACTGCTACTGCTTTTAGCTTACAGATGATTTCCTGCACTGATATAATGGGACAAAATCATAGCTGTGAGAATAAAGCCTCAGTCACACGGCCATTACACAGTCAAATCTGGGTCAGGAAGGGTGTCCTCTCTCCTTAAGGAGAGCATGTAGAAGGTGTGTGAGGAGACGCCTAAGAGTTGAGTGACAAGACTTATAAGGGCATGCATGCTCCTCTAGGAAGTATGCAGAAAAGGAAAATTGAATAGTCTTTATAACAATAACTGGTAATTGAGAACCAAAAGCCAGAAAACCATAAACCTACAGATGTTTTAGGGGTTTATGCCCCTCATAAGTGTGCACACTGATGAGGGGCAAAAACCCAGAAACAGCTGTATGTGTAGTGTTTTCTGGCTTTTGGGCACTCATGAGCTAGGCGAGGTAGATTCTTCTCAGTATACACACACAGAGCTAAGGTAGATTCTCCTCAGTATACACACACAGAGGTGAGGTAGATTCTCCTCAGTATACACACACAGAGGTCAGGTAGATTCTTCTCAGTATATACACACAGAGGTGAGGTAGGTTCTCCTCAGTATATACACACAAAGGTGTCAGGTAGATTCTCCTCAGTATATACACACAGAGGTGAGGTAGATTCTCCTCAGTATATACACATAGAGGTGAGGTAGATTCTCCTCAGTATATACACAAAGAGGTGAGGTAGATTCTCCTCAGTATATACACATAGAGGTGAGGTAGATTCTCCTCAGTATAAACACATAGAGGTGAGGTAGATTCTCCTCAGTATAAACACATAGAGGTGAGGTAGATTCTCCTCAGTATACACACATAGAGGTGAGGTAGATTCTCCTCAGTATATACACATAGAGGTGAGGTAGATTCTCCTCAGTATATACACATAGAGGTGAGGTAGATTCTCCTCAGTATATACACATAGAGGTGAGGTAGATTCTCCTCAGTATATACACATAGAGGTGAGGTAGATTCTCCTCAGTATATACACATAGAGGTGAGGTAGATTCTCCTCAGTATATACACATAGAGGTGAGGTAGATTCTCCTCAGTATATACACATAGAGGTGAGGTAGATTCTCCTCAGTATATACACATAGAGGTGAGGTAGATTCTCCTCAGTATATACACATAGAGGTGAGGTAGATTCTCCTCAGTATATACACATAGAGGTGAGGTAGATTCTCCTCAGTATATATACAGAGATGAGGTAGATTCTCCTCAGTATGTACACATAGAGGTGAGGTAGATTCTCCTCAGTATATACACATAGAGGTGAGGTAGATTCTCCTCAGTATATACACACCGAGGTCAGGTAGATTCTCCTCAGTATATACACACCGAGGTGAGGTAGATTCTCCTCAGTATATACACATAGAGGTGAGGTAGATTCTCCTCAGTATATACACATAGAGGTGAGGTAGATTCTCCTCAGTATATACACACAAAGGTGTCAGGTAGATTCTCCTCAGTATATACACACAGAGGTGAGGTAGATTCTCCTCAGTATATACACATAGAGGTGAGGTAGGTTCTCCTCAGTATATACACACAAAGGTGTCAGGTAGATTCTCCTCAGTATATACACACAGAGGTGAGGTAGATTCTCCTCAGTATATACACATAGAGGTGAGGTAGATTCTCCTCAGTATATACACATAGAGGTGAGGTAGATTCTCCTCAGTATATACACATAGAGGTGAGGTAGATTCTCCTCAGTATAAACACATAGAGGTGAGGTAGATTCTCCTCAGTATAAACACATAGAGGTGAGGTAGATTCTCCTCAGTATACACACATAGAGGTGAGGTAGATTCTCCTCAGTATATACACATAGAGGTGAGGTAGATTCTCCTCAGTATATACACATAGAGGTGAGGTAGATTCTCCTCAGTATATACACATAGAGGTGAGGTAGATTCTCCTCAGTATATACACATAGAGGTGAGGTAGATTCTCCTCAGTATATACACATAGAGGTGAGGTAGATTCTCCTCAGTATATACACATAGAGGTGAGGTAGATTCTCCTCAGTATATACACATAGAGGTGAGGTAGATTCTCCTCAGTATATACACATAGAGGTGAGGTAGATTCTCCTCAGTATATACACATAGAGGTGAGGTAGATTCTCCTCAGTATATACACATAGAGGTGAGGTAGATTCTCCTCAGTATATACACATAGAGGTGAGGTAGATTCTCCTCAGTATATATACAGAGATGAGGTAGATTCTCCTCAGTATGTACACATAGAGGTGAGGTAGATTCTCCTCAGTATATACACATAGAGGTGAGGTAGATTCTCCTCAGTATATACACACCGAGGTCAGGTAGATTCTCCTCAGTATATACACACCGAGGTGAGGTAGATTCTCCTCAGTATAAACACACAGAGGTGAGGTAGATTCTCCTCAGTATATGCACGTAGAGGGTGAGGTAGATTCTCCTCAGTATATACACATAGAGGTGAGGTAGATTCTCCTCAGTATATACACATAGAGGTGAGGTAGATTCTCCTCAGTATATACACATAGAGGTGAGGTAGATTCTCCTCAGTATATACACATAGAGGTGAGGTAGATTCTCCTCAGTATATACACATAGAGGTGAGGTAGATTCTCCTCAGTATATACACATAGAGGTGAGGTAGATTCTCCTCAGTATATACACATAGAGGTGAGGTAGATTCTCCTCAGTATATACACATAGAGGTGAGGTAGATTCTCCTCAGTATATACACATAGAGGTCAGGTAGATTCTCATCAGTATATACAGGTAGAGGTGAGGTAGATTATCCTCAGTATATACACATAGAGGTGAGGTAGATTCTCCTCAGTATATACAGGTAGAGGTGAGGTAGATTCTCCTCAGTATATACAGGTAGAGGTAAGGTAGATTCTCCTCAGTGTATTTTCTCAGATTGTTGAAGTAGTAGTTTGGCCATGTGTAAAGAACAGAGAACAGAAATTACTTTTTCTACATCTGAAGTTGGAGTCTTAGTTTCTGTGCATTGTCTTACAGGCCGGACCTCATTGACAACTATCTAGCTCTTGTACTGTCTGCTTTCATCACTAATGGACTATTGGAGGTAAGTGTCAGGCAGGTTGGAAATGCAGCAGAGGTATGTACCATGCAATGCAGCAGATGACGTCACGGTGTGACTTTACACAGGGCTTGGTGGAAGTGGTTACAAGCAGTGATGATGACGTATCGGTCAGGGCAACCATCATCCTTGGAGAGCTCTTACACATGGTAAGTTGTTTTTAACGTCACCTGCCCATACACTGAGTGGCACTTTATTAGAGGCCCCCGCATCTGCATTCTGAAGGCCAAAGGAAATCCAACGTGTTACTAGATGGGGGTCTAATAAAGGGGTCATTCACTGTAGCTCAGAAAGAGTTATTGAACTTGAAATGTGTTGTGTCTGTTCACTTGGTAGGCCAACACAATCCTGCCCCATTCACACAGTCACCACCTGCACTGCCTACCCACCCTGATGAATATGGCCGCATCTTTTGACATTTCCAAGGAAAAGAGGCTGTAAGTATTCTATTGTTATCACTGGGGGCCTTTATAAAGGGTAACGCGTTATGTGGTGTGCAACGTCCGGGTATTGCGGGAAGTTATCCCGTCACTAAATAGACATCTTCTGTTTGCAGCCGTGCGAGTGCAGCTCTGAACTGCTTAAAGAGGTTCCATGAAATGAAGAAACGAGGTCCCAAACCGTTCAGCCTGTACTTGGATAACACGGTGCAGAAGGCGATGGCAACGCATCAGAAGAGGGATCAGCACCTGCGAGTCCAGAAGGATATATTTATTCTGAAGGTACTTCACAAATAACTAATGAGCAGGTCTATCGCATTCAGGGGGGGTACATGAATATGGGATATTGATGAAGTGTTTGGGGTCTGCTTCACATCTTCAGATCCCACTTGCTTACGAAGCTCTATTTGGTGACCGTATAAATGTCTTGGCTGGGAAGCAGTTCCTGCCAATGGGCATATATGTACGTCCTATGGATGGCGCTGGCTCAGAAGGTGAGCCCACGCCATCTGTAGCAGGAGCTGGCTGTGACTGACAGTTGGTGGTATTATGGTCCCTCCTACCCGGCCTCTTTTTGCTCCAAGTACGATTTTGATTGGTTGCACACTACAGGGACAGGAGTAAGCCAATGAGATGGCTTGCTCTGGACTCTTGCAGTATGCTCTCCTGTCCTTGCCCCTGGCTATTCAGGTACGAGTGCTTTTTCTGTATGCGTGCGGCTGCCGGGTCGAGTTTTGTTTGGCACTTTAGTATATAGTATTGCTGCTGGGGGTATTCTGTAGTGAACTGTGTGGGTTTTTTGCTGCTATGGAAAATATTTGAGCACTTCATGATTGGATCTGGTGCTGCCGGAGGAGGTATTTGGGTGCTGCATGGTATCATATGGCACTACTTGTTAGGTATTCAGGAACTGCGTGGCATTTGCTGGGGAGGTATGTAGTTCTGCAGGGAACGTATTTGGGCACTATATGGTGATATTTGGTGGTGCTGAGATATTTGTGCAATGCATGATGGTATTTGGTGCTGTTGGAGTATTATTAGGGCACTGCATGGTGGTATTTGGTGTTTCTGGAGAATTATTTGGGCACGGCATGGTGGTATTTGGTGCTGTTGGAGTGGTGTTTGGGCACTGCAGGGTGGTATTTGGGGCTGTTGTGATGTTTGGGCACTGCATAGTGGTATTTGGTGCTGTTGTGATGTTTGGGCACTGCATGGTGGTATTTGGTTCTGTTGTGATATTTGGGCACTGCATGGTGGTATTTGGTGTTTCTGGAGAATTATTTGGGCATGGCATGGTGGTATTTGGTGCTGTTGGGGGGGGGTGTTTGGGCATGGTGGTATTTGGTGCTGTTGGCGGAGGTATTTGGGCACTGCATAGTGGTATTTGGTGCTGTTGTGATGTTTGGGCACTGCATGGTGGTATTTGGAGTTGCTTGGTAGGGAATGCTTGCATTATGGTATTTGGTCCTGCCTGGTAGCTATTCAGGCACTGCATGGTGGTATTTAGTACTACTTTGGGTGGTATTTGGGCACTGTATGTTGGTATTTAGTTTTGAGTGGGCAGTTATATGGGCACTTTGACACTGCAGAAGCATTCCAGGCGTTGCTATGTAGTAGTTGTCCCTTGGAGGCCTCGGCATCAGCATTGATTTTGGTGATGAGACACAAGAAGATAAACTTTGAGAAGCCTCACTCTTAAATCTCAATAGCTGTATTGAGTTGCCCAATTCTCCAAAAATAACAGGAAGTATGGCCATATTGGTATCACCTTTGAACCAGCCTCTCAGGAGTTGATGTTAAATCTATCTTTTTTTGTTATTGAAGTCATTAACTTCTGAGAAATTAAATTAAACCCGACAACCAATATGGCCGCACTTCCTGCTAACGTGTAAATATAGCAGCAGCTACAGACCATGACGGTGTATTTAGTTGCTGCTTTAACGTACTGAATATACTAAGAAGAGATCTGTCTCTTCCTTACCTTCTGCATTAGTACATGCAAATCAGGAAGCTTGCTGAAAGGGGCGGGGCTTAAGCTGCCCTGTCAGCGGCTGGGAGGGAGGTTTCTGGGGAGTCAAACCTATTGAGGTTTTTCTTTTTAGTAGTTTATTTTGTTTTTAACCTCCTAAAATGTCTAATATTAGTGTTTTGTCTGCAGGATGCAGAAGATGCCTTGGTGATGAATCTACGAGACAGCCAGGTCCTGAATCATAAAGAGAACCTGGAGTGGAACTGGAATCTCATAGGGACCATACTTAAGGTTCTTTAAGTCTTCTCACTTCATGTTATATGTTCCATAACAAAGTCATTCCTTTGGTCTTATGCCCGATGCTTGTGGCAGAGCCTGGATGGCTAATGGAGCCGGTCACAATTATTTCCTGTTCACAAGCTAATTTTATGCGCCATAATAGTCAGGCAGGAGTATAACGAGCTTTATTTCTTGCTCCATAGATGCTAATCAGACATTTTAGAGAAGTGCCATGGATCTTATTCTGGGATGACCTAACAATGACATCAGATCCCAGTAATTTACAGACCTGGTTTAATATTAACCGGCAGGCATTATATATTTCTTGTTCTCATATGACTGATTATATAGTAGGGGGAGCAGGACTCACAAGCTTTGTCTCTGAGTGGGGGGAGCAGGACTCGCACACTGCGTCTCTAAGTTGGGGGGAGCAGGACTCGCACGCTGCCTCTCTAAGTTGGGGGGAGCAGGACTCGCACGCTGCCTCTCTAAGTTGGGGGGGAGCAGGACTCGCACGCTGCCTCTCTAAGTTGGGGGGAGCAGGACTCGCACGCTGCCTCTCTAAGTTGGGGGGGAACAGGACTCGCACGCTGCCTCTCTAAGTTGGGGAGGAACAGGACTCGCACGCTGCCTCTCTAAGTTAGGGGGAGCAGGACTCGCACGCTGCTTCTCTAAGTTGGGGGGAGCAGGACTCGCACGCTGCTTCTCTAAGTTGGGGGGAGCAGGACTCGCACGCTGCTTCTCTAAGTTGGGGGGAGCAGGACTCGCACGCTGCTTCTCTAAGTTGGGGGGAGCAGGACTCGCACGCTGCTTCTCTAAGTTGGGGGGAGCAGGACTCGCACGCTGCTTCTCTAAGTTGGGGGGAGCAGGACTCGCACGCTGCTTCTCTAAGTTGGGGGGAGCAGGACTCGCACGCTGCCTCTCTAAGTTGGGGGGGAACAGGACTCGCACGCTGCCTCTCTAAGTTGGGGGGGAACAGGACTCGCACGCTGGCTCTCTAAGTTGGGGGGGAGCAGGATTCGCACGCTGCCTCTCTAAGTTAGGGGGAGCAGGACTCGCACGCTGCTTCTCTAAGTTGGGGGGAGCAGGACTCGCACGCTGCTTCTCTAAGTTGGGGGGAGCAGGACTCGCACGCTGCTTCTCTAAGTTGGGGGGAGCAGGACTCGCACGCTGCTTCTCTAAGTTGGGGGAAGCAGGACTCGCACGCTGCTTCTCTAAGTTGGGGGGAGCAGGACTCGCACGCTGCTTCTCTAAGTTGGGGGGAGCAGGACTCGCACGCTGCTTCTCTAAGTTGGGGGAGCAGGACTCGCACGCTGCTTCTCTAAGTTGGGGGGAGCAGGACTCGCACGCTGCTTCTCTAAGTTGGGGGGAGCAGGACTCGCACGCTGCTTCTCTAAGTTGGGGGGAGCAGGACTCGCACGCTGCTTCTCTAAGTTGGGGGGAGCAGGACTCGCACGCTGCCTCTCTAAGTTGGGGGGGAACAGGACTCGCACGCTGCCTCTCTAAGTTGGGGGGGAACAGGACTCGCACGCTGGCTCTCTAAGTTGGGGGGGAGCAGGATTCGCACGCTGCCTCTCTAAGTTAGGGGGAGCAGGACTCGCACGCTGCTTCTCTAAGTTGGGGGGAGCAGGACTCGCACGCTGCTTCTCTAAGTTGGGGGGAGCAGGACTCGCACGCTGCTTCTCTAAGTTGGGGGGAGCAGGACTCGCACGCTGCTTCTCTAAGTTGGGGGAAGCAGGACTCGCACGCTGCTTCTCTAAGTTGGGGGGAGCAGGACTCGCACGCTGCTTCTCTAAGTTGGGGGGAGCAGGACTCGCACGCTGCTTCTCTAAGTTGGGGGAGCAGGACTCGCACGCTGCTTCTCTAAGTTGGGGGGAGCAGGACTCGCACGCTGCTTCTCTAAGTTGGGGGGAGCAGGACTCGCACGCTGCTTCTCTAAGTTGGGGGGAGCAGGACTCGCACGCTGCTTCTCTAAGTTGGGGGGAGCAGGACTCGCACGCTGCCTCTCTATGAGTTGGGGGGAGCAGGACTCGCACGCTGCCTCTCTAAGTTGGGAGGGAGCAGGACTCGCACGCTGCCTCTCTATGAGTGGGGGGGAGCAGGACTCGCACGCTGCCTCTCTAAGTTGGGAGGGAGCAGGACTCGCACACTGCCTCTCTATGAGTGGGGGGTGGGGAAGGACTCACAAGCTTTGTCTCTGAGTCTGGGGGTGGGGGAAGCAGGACTGGAAAGCTTTGTCATAATACTGAACTTGATAGAATACGTTCTATATCCCCGCTGTGGCTTCCCTCTGTCCTGCTCTGCCCTCAGATAGAGGCCAGACAGATCCTCTTCACACATCCGCTTATTTTCCCCTATTTACGGTTTGTCTGGCTGCTTTGACTTTTCATTGAGTAAAATCTGCAGCTTCATTTCCTCTTTATTTTTCAGTGGCCAAATGTGAATCTGAGAAACTGTAAAGACGAGCAGCTGCACAGGTAGGACACGCTGCGGCCCCATAGGGATCATAGACCGGGTGCGGGCTCTTGTAGCGACCCGCACGGTTTTCCAAGCCTTGGGGTGATTCCTTTTCTCTCTGCTCGCCAGGTTTGTACGTCGGCTGCTGTTTTTCTACAAGCCCAGCAGTGCGCTTTATGCCAATTTGGAATTAGACTACAGTAAAGCTCGGCAGCTGACGGTGGTGGGATGCCAGTTCACAGAGTTCCTGCTCGAGTCGGAGGAGGTGAGTCAATTAATACAGCAAAACTAGCAATTCAGTAAGCCCAAAGTTGGCCACACAGGCCTGGATGCCTCACGGATACCAGCTGTCGATGAGACATCGACCTGCCCCTCTTAACCCCTTCTGTGCTGAAGAAGCATCCGAGGGTGTAATGCTCAACTCCACCGCTATTAATTTTAGTGGAAAGGGGAATAAGCCATTGCTTGACCCCTCTGGTAGCAGCTTATCTTCCTTTACCACGGCTCCGTTGAATTCTATGCAATGGAGGGAGTTAGTTGAGCGCATTCATCACCACGAGTTCCATAGAAGTGAATGAAGCAATGGTCTAACATGCCCATATGCGTTCACTTCACATAGGGGAATTCAGGCATGCCAGTCTCAGGATCCCTACGGTCACAATAGTCAGATCCCTCCTTTAGGCCATTGATTGATCTCTGCAAATGCTGTTTGCCGCAGATTTGGCCGCAGATTTCTTCCTTCGCAATGCATTGGGTGGGGACAGATGACAAAAGTCTGGAAGAAATCTGCATTCAAAGACCACTGTGGTTTGTTACTTCCTACACTGTGTGAATGGGGTCTTGTAAAACTCCCAGCACTTGCATTGCAGAAACACAAAGTATTACACTTGTCCATTAATCCACAGCAGAATTATTCTGCCACATGTGAATCCCAGCCCTGACGGACCTCCAAACTGCAGCTCCGCTTATGTCATCTTTTACAACGGGCCATTTAATTAAAGCCACAGACACGTCACACTGGTCGATGTGAAGTTTTGTTTTTTTTTACCCCCCCTAGGATGGACAGGGTTACCTGGAGGAACTTGTGAAAGACATTGTGCAATGGCTGGTCACTATATCGGGAATGAAACAAGAGCGAAGTCTCCAGAACAACGGCCTACTGAACACCCTCAGCCAGTACTACTTTCTCTTCATTGGTACTCTCTCCTGCAATCCGCATGGAGTCAAGATGCTGGAAAAGTGCAATGTGTTTCAGTGGTAAGTACTGCTGTATATAATGATTACATAGACAGGTAAGAAATAAAGAGGATGAGGACGGTCAGTGCTGGTGGTTCTCCACCACTACAGATCATCCTGATCTTCTGGGCAAATTCTACTGATGACCTATCTTCAGGATAGGTCATCAATAGTTAATCGCCAGGAACCTGCCGCTTGGGGTCCCTTGCGCTCAGCTGATTTCCCAGCTCACTGTCAGAACCGCGGGACCAGGCCTCCTCATCGGGGTCAGAAGTGGAAGCGTCATAGGGAGCTTCACTCCCATTAAAACCAATAGGAGCGCAGCCTCTTGTACAGTTCCCTGTCTGACTCCAGTGGAGGCTGTCCCCCTATTGATTTCAATGGTAGTGAAATCCTCTGATACTTCAGCCCCTAACCCTGATGACGATATCCCGCCCCGCTGCCCTGACAGCGGATCCCGAGTAGCGTGTCCCTGGTGATTAATTACTAAGGAGGATATGTCATCAAATGTATTTTCCCAGAAAACTTCTTTATTTATCCAGTGGCAGTGAATTATATATAATATGTGGAAATTCCTTTAATTTACCTTTAAATAAGTTTCTTGAATTGTTTTACTCAACTTAAATACTCCTGCTGTTGTTTTTCTCTGCTGATTTCCTCTGATCTGCTTCTTTTGGATCAGATGTCTAAGATGTCTACTGCAATCTTCTGGCTATTTAATGCACATTGTGCACTGCTTTCTGATTGGCCAACATTGATCATGTGAGCAGTGCTGGCCAATCGGGGTAGGTTTTGTGTATTAGTCTAACATAACACTACCAATTCACTTTGTGAGTTAGGTAGTCTAAAAATGGTGTCAGCCGTCTTGGAATAGCTGAAAATGGGACACAAAACTGGCGGATCAGAGGGGCATCAGCACAAAAGGCCAGTATAACTGCCCCACTCCGGTACCAGGACAGAAATGTTGCCATTGAAAAATATTAGTATGTTGACAAGAGTATTGGCCCCCACCAAACCTGCGCTGTCAGGCAAAGGGAATATGCAAATCGGATGTGTGAGCATTAGGCATAAAGGAGACGATCACACATTATATCCTAGTGCAGAAACCATCAAAATATCACCTGGTGTAGAGTTGGCAGTCTTCCAACGGAGTGGTGTGGTGGGATGTCGCCAACCAATCAGTAGGGGGCATCGCAGGGCTTTTGGACCTTCCAAAGTCCACCGTTGGCCATGTTATTAGAAGATGGAAACCATCCGATATGTGCGGTGCCGCCACGTTCAGGGGGACCTCGTAAACTGACAGAACGTGGACAATGAAGCCTTGTAGGAGCTGTAGAGACATCACACACATCGACTGCCCTCACTCAGGAGGTCTCATAGGCTATTGGGACATCCATTAGTACCAGAACCATCCGTAGGGAACTGCATGTGAAGGGTTACCATGGACGGGCGGCGGCACACAACATCACAGCAGTGTATGCACAGCGGCGCCTGCAATGGAGTTTGGAGCGTCGGACTGTTAATGAGTGGAAGTGAGTGTTGTCACAGATAAATCACAGGACACCATCTTCCCATCGGATGGCACACTTGGGTGTGACGGTTATCTGGAGAGCAGTTTCTATATGACTGCATCGTCCCAACAGTGAGGTTTGGAGGATGTTCTGTTATGGTGTGGGGGGTGTTTCTGCTGGGAAGGACTAGGGTCACTGGTTGTAATGAGGACCACCCTCAACACCAATGGGTACAGAGACGTTCTGGACAATGTGGCATCACCTACCCTGTGGGAATACTTTGGTACTGTTCCGTGTCTCTACCAACATGACCGGGCACCATGTCATACGGCACACAGGGTTCAGGTTTGGTTTGAGAAGCAGAATGTCTACATACTTCATTGACCGACCCAAAGTCTGGAGCTCAATGCCATCAAGCATCTTTGTGTTGAATTGGAACGCAGTATCCATGCGCCCAACACGCCCGTCATTCCCCGCATCTCTATGAAGCTCTCCCCGAGGAAAGGAATCCCTCCACACATCTGTGGGAATTTGGTGGAAAGCGGCTTGGAGGGTTACTGCAGTCATTGAGGCCGAAGGCGGCCCAACACCAGATGGAAGAATGTGGATTACATCAATTTCATCACCACATTGGCTTGTCAACATAGTGTATGTACAACTCGTCCTGGTAAAACCACAACTCACCGCTCTCATGTGGATACAACGTTTGGTAGTTGTGGTGCAAAGAACAAAAAAGAGCCCAAACTGACTGCAATGATAATGGCTAAAGCTGAACTATCTGGTTTTAATCTGTTCGTTTTAGACAGACCGATTCCCGGCCAGATCTAAGGAATGGCAATTGTGTTTGTACATGTACCAAGAATCGCTGGTATGGGGACAAACAACCGCCCTTATGACCGCCCATGCCCATAGGCTGGCAGCCCCTCTCCCTGCTAACATGGGCAGCTGAGCAGCCGACTGGCGAGCATTTATAGGCTTACTGAGAAACAACAATGAGCTGGCCAGAGTGTCTGCACAGCGGACAGCTAACTGTTGTCCCTTCTACACGACTAGGCGATCGCTTGATCCCGCTGATCGGACCATGTAATTAGTCTGTGCTTCCTTGTGCTTGTATAGAAATCCCACACGCTGCGTTGCTTACAGCGGAAGTCATTTGCAGCTTCTCAGTCCCGGGCATTCACTTTCTTGGAGGTTTCCATGAGTCGAGGGTAATTCTAGGCTGTCGGCCTCCGGGTAGAAACAAGCGGCCCCTCTGACGCTTCCTTCAGCCCTGCTTGCGGTATGAATTTCCTGGAATATCCTTGTAGAATTCCTCACTTCAGTTTTTATATTACAGTCTCCTAAATCTCTGCTCGCTGAAAAACCAAGACCACTTATTGAAGTTGGCCGTCTCCAGCTTGGATTACAGCCGAGACGGACTTGCCAGAGTCATTCTGTCCAAAACCTTAACCGCTTCTCCGGATGTAAGTCTGATTAATGCCACTTGTTTCCACTGTTTCCTAAACTGCTGAGTAATACGATGTGTTACACGTTGATCCGCTGTGGATTTTGGGACAGATTTGCAGCAGATTTCAACCCTTCAGTTTGAATTCAATTGAAAAGGTGAAATCTGCCAAAATCTGCAACGCAATCCACAGCAAATTGGCACCGTGTGACCGCACCCATAATGGCTGCTATGCTGCTGCGGATTTTACGTTTATTCTTAGGTTTCATTTCATTTGTTGCTTGCTTACTCTTTAGAGATGCTTTGGCATATTAGAGGCCGGATGCATCTTCAGAACTATTTTATATCGCAGTATATCTGAAATAAAGCAAATGCTGTAAATAGTACTGATTACAAATCTCCTACCATTTCGTGTACAAACTCTTATGGAGACTTAAAGGGGTTTTCCAGGACTGAGATATTGATGGCCTATTTTCAGGAGAGGTCTTCAATATCAGATCTGTGAGGGTTCGCCGCTCAGGATCCCCACCAATCAGCAGTCTGAAGTGGCCGTGACACTCGATGAGCGCTGTTGTCACGTATAGCGGGTACAGCGCCGCACATTGTTTAGCAACGCAATCCTATTCACTCAGCCACCTCGATGACGTCACAGACCTGAGCCTCTTTAACTGCTGATTGGTGGGGCTCCACTGCCCCCCCCCCCCAACCTGTTATTGATGACCAATCCTGAGGGCAGGTCATTAATATCTCAGTCCTGGATAACCCCTTTAAGTGTCTCCAGGTTGGGGGCTTTATTGTGCCTCCGTCTTATGTACATGGCAGAAAAGAGTATTTATAACTTAAATTTCTATTAAGCCTTGCCACAGGCAGGTCTTAAAGGGGTAATCCAGGAACGGGGCGTCATTTCAGGTTTTTACCCATCCATTGAACAGCTTGGTTTGGCTCTCTGTATCACTTCATTTTAGACACCTTCTAAAGGTCTATAATTATAGTGAGAACTCCACCAGTCCTGAGAGCAGGGGGTCCCGTTTGCCCCACTTCCAGTCACTTCTACATCGCTGCTGCGACCGGATTAGCATCACTTTGAATGGAGTGCTTACTGCGCATGCGTTGTCACTCCATTCATTTTAATGGGGCTGACAGAAATGGCATGCGTGGTCAGGGCTCTAATCAAAGTGAGGTTGCAGCAGCGATGTCGAAGTGACTGGATGTGGAATAAATGGGACCCCGATTCTTGGGATTAGTGGTGGTCCCAGCAGTCGACCCCCACTGATCAGCTTGTTTGTTCTAACTGAAATACCCTTTAAATAGGCTGACGGCCATGGCTCCCCTAGGGGGCCTTAGTACTAATAGCCGCCTGTGTTCTTGTCGCAGGTGACGGAAGTGTCTCCCTCCCTTTTGTCGATCCATTTAGTATGCCTAAATGGTTAACGGCTATGACCGGAGTTATCTCCGTTCGCAACAGTTGCTGTTGGGTGTCGGCTGTGAAAGCCAACCAGCTCGGATCCTTAGCCTGCTTCATACAAACCCCTCGTACATCCCTGTGTACGTTGGATGTCACCAAGGGGTTAAACTGAGATCTGTGATCACTGTAGTACTCTATGGTAATGGAAGTGCGGTTCGGCGGGCCTGCACAGGGCTGTCGGGTGCCGCGGCTGTAGTGCAACCATGTGACAGTGGTAATTGCATTCTTTTGGGGGGGTGAAGCTCAGGAGCCGACGACTTCTCCGTACACATTTCTGGCACACAAAGTAGTTGTCACTTTTATATATATATATATTTGGAGACTGATGAGAATAAGCATGACTGGTCTTGGTTGTTAAATGTTAGTTGTTCCACACCCCCCCCCCCCCCCCTCTTTTTGGCAGAGTTGCCGTCTCTACGCCACCAAGCACCTGCGAGTCCTCCTGAGAGCCAACGTCGAGTTCTTCAGCAATTGGGGGATTGAGCTGTTGGTGACGCAGCTGCATGACAAAAATAAAAATATCTCCTCGGAAGCCCTGGACATTCTGGATGAAGCTTGTGAAGATAAGGTGATGCATCAACCCGCAGACGTGCCCGCACCTCCCCATTGGAAAGGGGGTCAAGCATGCTTGATTCCCTTCCCTTTACTTCAAGCAAAGGGGGATTACTAACCTCTCAGGGCACATAAATCCTTTCCACATGACCTCCTCCTTTTCTATTTAGTAAATCTTTCTAATACCATTGTGAACAATAAAATGTAATAATGGTCACGCACCTACATTGTGCCCTAAAAGAGAAAATAATCTCGAATTTTAGCTTCAGCTATTCCTGTGCAGAAAATTGCAGCTTTTTGCCCTTTTTTTTTTTTTTACTGTCCTTACTACTACAGGATGTGCCTGGCAGAAGGTAATGGACCACCAACGCCCGGACACATTTACTATAATGTAGCACTAATCTACACCGGCTCATAGCTGACATAGATTTGACTTACTGGTGAACTGAACACTTATTAAAGGGGTTGTCCCGCGATAGCAAGTGGGGTTCAGCACTTCTGTATGGCCATATTAATGCACTTTGTAATATACATCGTGCATTAAATAAGAGCCATACAGAAGTTATTCACTTACCTGCTCCGTTGCTGGCGTCCCCGTCACCATGGTGCCGTCTAATTTCAGCGTCTAATCGCCCAATTAGACGCGCTTGCGCAGAAGGGTCTTCTGCCTTCGGCTCGGTCCGGCACGAGCGGTGTTTTGGCCCCGCCCCCTTGTACGCGTCATCACGTAGCTCCGCCCCGTCACATGTGCCGATTCCAGCCAATCAGGAGGCTGGAATCGGCACATGTGACAGGGCGGAGCTATGCGATGATGCGTACAAGGGGGCAGAGCCAGAACGCCGCTGCTGCCGGACAGACCCGAAGGCAGAAGACCCTTCTGCGCAAGCACGTCTAATCAGGCGATTAGACGCTGAAGTTAGACGGAGCCATGGAGACGGGGACGCCAGCGCAGGGAAGGTAAGTGAATAACTTCTGTATGGCTCATATTTAATGCACGATGTATATTACAAAGTGCATTAATATGGCCATACAGAAGTGTATAACCCCACTTGCTATCGCGGGACAACCCCTTTAAGTGTGCACCTCCTAATACATTTGTCACATCTTATTGTGGCAGGCATCAGACGAAGAGCTGCATATAAAAAATTTAGTCTTAGTACTTGTGCACCAATGTACTACAGCTAATTTTTTATGTAACTAGCCACATAAAATACTCTTTAAATCTTTCAGTTCCCTCACTGGCCACTAGAGCACACAATAGGGCGACATTTTCAGTTTTTTTGTTTTTCTTTCAGATCACTTGTCAGCTTTACTGTATAGAGTGGGACAGACAGTGCAGAGTCATCTCATTATCGTTAGAGGGGGAAGGAGTTATTGAAAGCCCTATTGTACTGCTGGAAGTCTAGATAAGACAGAATAGTGACACTATACATATAGATGAGGCTCTGTATGCAGCTCACTTGTTACTCCCAGGTCTCTGGGGTAGTGGCTATACTCAATCACTTCTTGGAGGATGTAATAAGCTATGACATTTCACTTCTCTGCCAGTGACAATTTCTTCTTTTCCTGTAGGCTAATCTTCATGCTCTCATCCAGATGAAGCCGGCCCTCTCTCACCTCGGAGATAAGGGGCTGCTCCTCCTCCTGAGGTACGGCTGGTCATTGCTCTGCAGGCTTCCTTCATTGTCAGCCTTTGCTTCTGTTCTCATCCATTATTTATATTTGCAGGTTCCTCTCTATTCCAAAGGGGTTTACCTACTTGAATGAAAGGGGTTATGTGACCAAGCAGTTGGAGAAGTGGCAGAAGGTACTGGAGCTGATGTGTGTTACCGTGCCCAAGTGTTTGTCAGTTTGCGGGATGTTTTGCATGTTCTTGAAACAGTCTTGTAGAAATCCAGGTGATAACTTGACTAATCTCCTACTCACCTGTCCCATGTGCAATTAGTGAACAACTAAAAGGTGGGGTTTGTTAATGGGGTGCGATTTAAAAGGGGTTCCCGATTTAAAAAAAAAAAAAACTCATTGCTGGCAGGGGCTTGGATTAAAGGGTTTTTTGGGCAAAAACTATTGATAACCTGTCTTCAGGATAGGTAATCATTAGTTGATAGCTGGGGACCCGCTTCTCAGCATCTCTGCCGTTAGTCCTGCCTGCTGTCAGTGCAGCAGGCAGGGCGTGTGTCATAGGGGAGCTTCACTCCCATTGAAATTTGCTGCAGCGATCATGTGTTTACCCACATGACCACTGAAGCCACTAGGAAGACTCGCAATGGGACGCCATTAATCAGTGACTACTGATCACATGATGCGGCGCTGAAATGGTTTGGAGAGGGAAAATGTAATAAAAGTCAGAAAACCCCTTTAAAAATCTCCTGCTGCAGACATTTTCCCCCTATATCTTTAATGGTAAGACCCCTTTAACTTCTTCAGGACCTGAGTGTTTTGGTCCTTAAAGGGGTTGTCCCGCGAAACAAAGTGGGTCTATACACTTCTGTATGGCCATATTAATGCACTTTGTAATGTACATTGTGCATTAATTATGAGCCATACAGAAGTTATAAGAAGTTTTTCACTTACCTGTTCCGTTGCTAGCGTCCTCGTTTCCATGGAGCCCGTCTAATTTTCAGCGTCTAATCGCCAAATTAGACGCGCTTGCGCAGTCCGGGTCTTCTTCTTTTCTCAATGGGGCTCCGTGTAGCTTTGTGTAGCTCCGCCCCGTCACGTGCCGATTCCAGCCAATCAGGAGGCTGGAATCGGCAATGGACCGCACAGAAGCCCTGCGGTCCACCGAGGGAGAAGATCCCGGCGGCCATCTTCAGCAGGTAAGTAAGAAGTCACCGGAGCGCGGGGATTCAGGTAAGCACTGTCCGGTGTTCTTGTTTAACCCCTGCATCGGAGTTGTCTCGCGCCGAACGGGGGGGGCTGTTGAAGAAAAAAAAAACCCGTTTCGGCGCGGGACAACCCCTTTAAGGACTAGAAACCTTTTAGGATTTTTTTACGCTTGTGATGGATTTATGGTTCTGTTAATTTTCTTGGGCTTCCAAAATTATTTTTGCTGCATTTATTTGACATATAGGGCTGTTTTTTAAAATATATTTTTCATTAATTCCCCCTCCCCCCCCCCTTTTTGTTTTTTATTAAAGGTCATGTGTACATTAGGTAGAAAAAAAAATCAATTTATAGCGTTTTTTAAAGTTAGAGTAGTAACACTAAATTATAAAGTACGGGATTGGGTTCCCCATTTTGTTTTGGACATTTTGGTATATAATTCGTATAATCTTGGATTACAGGGCGGCTTATTGATGGTTCAGGTTGGCGTGGGGTGGTGGTTCTTTTTTTTCTTTTTAATATATTTGTTTTTTCTGTGATATTTATTGTTTTGCACTTATTTTTCTAACGATTTTTTTTAACATGTGTCCCCTATGACATCCCATAATACCTCTGGGGAACATTTACAATGTCAATTTTCTTTTCCACTGAAGCTATCTAGTAGCCCCAGTTGGGGGAAAAAACAGCCCCTAGTGTGACAGTAGTCACTGGCAGAGCCGGAGTGGGGTCTGCTAAAGGCCTATTTACGCGCAAAGATAATCGTTCAAAAGTTAGCTTTTGTGTGATTGTTTTGCGTAAACTGCTAATGGACACTAATATCCACTAGCAGCTTATCCCCTTCATTTGCATGTAAAGGAACCTCTGGACCTGTATGCAGAGAACAGCAGGTGGTCTGTTCTCTGCATTCAGCTCCCTTGTTCTGCCATGGGGCTGCAATACAATGTAATCAACTGCTGCAACCCCAGCAATCTGCTTCCCTGGGAAATACAGCACCATTGACAGCAAACACAGCATGTGGTCTGTGTTATCTTCTCTCCGTCTGAAAAATGGATTTTTTGCTCATCCAAAAATCATCGTTTAGCCAAAGAGTGAAAGATGGGAGCATTTACACACACCGATAATTATCGCTCAAACTATGGCTTTTGAGCGATAAACGTTGCATGTAAATGGGCCTTTAGACCATCCAGTTCTACCATGCCGAAGGTTGGCAGTAATCATGTGATCACCGGGTCCCATAGAGGTAACGGCATTACCACTTCCTTTATTAACTACACAGTTCTACATAGACTGGAAAAGAGAAGGCAGAAGTGGTTACAAACCGCTTCCATCTTTCACTTCGGGCCCTGGCTGTCTGACAGCCGAGCACCCCACCTGCTCCTGCTAGATGGCAGGAGCTTTAAACCCGCACTATATTTTACTGTCAGCCGTGATCAAAGCGCTGGACCAAGGACGTATATTTACGGCTCTTGGCCCTTAATGCATTAAAGGGAAAGTGCTTGGAAAGATATATTTATTTTGTGCATTTTTTTACATGTAGTGATCCCTTAAATTGTGAGAAGACCCTACTGACTCAGTGTCGCCAAAAGTTTTAAAGGGGTTGTTTAAGGAAGCCAGCCCCCACTGACATAGGACCCAGTCCAGCTAATGACCCATGGCTGCGGATCAAGCTTATCTACATGTACCTGGACGCGTATTGTTCTGATGCACCATCAGAGTGAATGACCATGAGTTATATACATCACCGATGGGGGTTATGGGGCGCGGGGCCGGTCTGATATTCGTATTCCCTAATACAGATTATTTATTGGCATTGAAGAATGTAATGCGATGTGTTTATAGCACTCTGGAAGGTATGAATATACACATGCTACAAAGTGATGCCATTGGCGGCAAGTAAAAATATGAAATGGTCAGAAACCAGCGACCTTGTGAATTACGGAAGGCCTTAAAGGGGTATTTCCATCCTAGTACATTATGCAGGGACATTCTGTACAATTTTGGTCTAAAACCTTCTGAATTAGCGCTATTCTTATAGGCATCTGTCACATCGTATTACTATTTGTCTTCCTGTTTAGGAATATAACTTAAAATATGTTGATCTCATCGAAGAACAGCTCAACGAGGCTCTGACAACTTACCGCAAGCCTGTCGATGGGGACAACTATGTTCGACGCAGTAATCAAAGGTAACACAGCTGCCTTACGCCGGCCTCACAAGGCCATGGGAGGGCTCTCTGAGATCCGTCTGTCTTGTCTGATTTCCACAGGCCCTGCTTATTGCATGTCCTACTCTCATCCATGAAAACTGACAAGAATAGGACAAGCTGTGAATTTATTTTTTTCACACGGCCCATGTAAAAATGGCTTTTGTATAGCCTCATGGGCTATAATGGGGCCTTGTGCCATCTGTGTGATATATGGGCAACAAACCACCCATTAAGACAGCCATGGCAATAGGACTTTACTGATATAGCGGACTCTCCAAGGGAGGGATTCTATACATGGACTGATCTCTTACTATATAAAGAGAAGCTCCATTAAATATCTTTCTATTGTGGGAAACCTCAGTATGTCCGTTTATCTTATTACTTGCAGAGTACAGCGGCCATTCGTGTATTTACCAGTTCACCTGTATGGGCAGTTGGTGCATCATAAAACCGGCTGCCATCTCTTGGAAGTCCAGGTAAGGATAAGTGATCGTTGTATGTGGAAAGTGGTGAAAAAAAACTTTTTGCGGCCATGTAATGGATTAATTTTTTGGAAAATTGGGTTAAATTAACAGGAATTTGTCACTAGGCTCATGCTGAAGAAAATTATACTTTGAAAATCCACCAGGAGCAAGGCTTGGGGTCACTGGGGCGGAGCCGAGCCAATCGTTTCCTGCTTGGATGACTTAGATTGACAGTTCTCTTCCTGCGCACAAACATAAGAGACTTGTCAGTGTATGTCATTCGGCAAGGAGAGGCTAGCTGGCCTCAGTGACTTCAAGCTTTGTTCAATGTATTGTTGGAAGCAGCGCAGCATTTAAAGGGCTTTCCCAGGGAGAAAACTTTATTGATGATCTATCCTCAGATCAGCTGGGGTCTGACGCTTGGGACCCCGACCAATCAGCTGACTGTGCGCCTGCTGACAGCGCTGCAATTACACAGGGGTTGGAGCAGAAGTCTCTGCTACAACCTCTGTAAACTGGCCGGCGCTTGTAACTACATACATGGCTCCCATTGAATTCAATGAGAGCTGCACTTGCCGTTGCAAGCACCAGCCACTACACAGAGGTTGGAGGAGAGACGTCTGCTCCGACCCCTGTGTAATTGCGGCGCTGTCAGCAAGCGACCAATCAGCTGATTGGTTGCTAAAAGCCTCCGGCAACGACTGCAGTCGGAACTAGCTCTGATCATGGCTGTTCAACTGTTTAAAGGCCTTGATCAATACTGACTGCAGAGTTTAAGCAGCTAGCTGGAGGGCACCTTAACACAACCGTGGGGTGACATGGCAGTCTGGGACCTAAAGAAGGCTCTTAGAACTGTGGCATATGGATGTCTATTAACCCCTTGAGTGGCACACCCGGAAATTTTCCGGGACAAGCTCCACTGCCCATAGCGATGTAGCCCGGAAGATTTCCGGGCTATGTATCACTGTGGGAGCTGCAGAGCACAATGCCACAAGCTGTGACAGTGTGCTCTGCCTGCACAGACCCACAGAGAACAAAGCAGGGGCTTTGAAAAACCAGCAGAAGATATTGCCGATCTGCCGGCAATCTCCTGGTTCTAAGTCTCCTGCTTTGTTTACAAGTTGCCGTAGAGACCATCGGCTTGTCAGAAGCAAGCTGATGGTCTCTGTGGCAGAGAGAGCTAGTGCTTGGCTGTCAGAGGACAGCTAGGTACCAGCTCTTACAGCAGAGATCAGAGAAAACCTCTGATCTCTGCTGTGTTAACCCTTTACATGCTGCAGTCTATGTGACTGCAGCATGTAAAGGGCTGTCACTGCAGCATGTAAAGGGCTGTCACCATCGGACCCCCGGAATGTGATCAGGGGGTCCTGATGGGTCCCTGTGGAAGTCCCTAAAGGGACAAAAAAAAAAACGTAAAAAAATTATTTAAAAAACCCAAAACACTTGTCTCCCTTTACTTGGTAAAAAATCAAAAATACAATCACACATGTGGTATCCGTGTGCGTTGTAATGATCCAGAGAAGGAAGTTAATGCATTATTTAACCCCGTAATGACATGGACCCTTTTTTTCTTTTTTCCCCATTTCTTTTTTTCTCCCCCCTCTTTAAAAAATCACAACTTGTCCTGCAAAATAACAAGCCGTTATATGGCCATGTCAATGGAAAAATGAAAAAGTTATGGCTCTTGAGACGCAACTGCAAAATTAGTTGAAATTCAATGATTAGACCATTTTAAAAAACCTGCCCTGGTGGGTCTGACAGGGTGGTAGGAAACCCGCCACTCAAGGGGTTAAAGGGGGGTTTCGGGCATTTACAAGGTAAGCCCTGCTTGTACAGTATTGCAGGATTGCAGCATTTTGTAGACACGATCAAACGATCACAGTTCAAGTCCCCTCGTGGGACAAAAAACACATGAAGTTTAATTAAAAAAAAAAAAACAACCTCTGTTGACCAAACAAAATTATTAAATTAATATCGCTATGTTGATAAAAACACCCAGTATAAAGATATCACATTTATCACGCACAGTGAACACTATAAGAATTCTTTTTATCATCCTGACACTCATTTTCTTTTTATCATCCTGAAATTATTAAAGTGCTCAAAAAGTCTTTATGTACCAACAGAAACTACAGGTCGCCCTGCAAATAAAATAGATCACACAGCCCCATCAGGGGAAAAAATGTAAAGGGTTGTGGGGGAGCAAACGTGGCGACGAAAAACATATTTTTATAATAGTTTTTTAGTTATTGAAGTGGTGCATAATAAAACTAGAGATGTGACCTCTTCATAATAGCGCTGACCCACGTAATAAAAATAACACCATGAGTGCCATAAAAGCAAGGGGCACCCTGTGGCTCTCGGAATCGGTGCCTAGCCTGATCGCCAGATAGAACTGAGTATATTAATCTTTTTTTTATTCTGATTACTTTCCTTAGTTTTTATGTCTGTTGCCCCTCTCAGTATGGGGGAGGGCTCGCTTGTGGGGGAATACCCTACTGCAGATACAGCGTTATATCTACTACAATCTGCGCTTGCATTTTCTTGCCCGCTGTATACAAATGTTGCCCCGCTGACATCGGCCTCTTATGCTTATTCTATAGAACATTGTTCCGGATCTCAGTTACACGGTTCGATCTCCGTCGTTGGACAAGTGGGAAGGAATCAAACAACTAAAGGCAGCTCTTTGGTCTCTGGTAAGAATGTCTCAGGCTCTCTCATTCACTTCATGCTTTAGACAGCCAGCAAAACGTATACATTGTAATGTATGAATCGTATAATGAAGTAATTGGTCAAACGCAGCACAGAAATGCATAGGTTTGACTTCTTACATTTACATATGTGTCTTAGCTTGGCTTGATGTATACATTATCACATTACAGTCACCAGGAAGGGTCTGAGAACAGGAGGCTGCACGGCTCCCTATATTTAAAGCACACTGTACATGTTCTGTTTTCAAGCATCTTAAAGTGATCAACTGCAAAACCTCATCACCCTCATTCATAGAACTCTCCATGACGCTGCGCCACCGTACATCGCTTCCCTCCTTTCCGTACATCACCCATCCTGCGCACTTCACTCTGCCAACACAGTCAGACTAGACGTCCCCCTAATACGAACCTCACATGCTCGTCTCCAGGACTTCACGAGAGCAGCACCGACCCTATGGAACGCTCGACCCCAAAACATCTGGACAGTCCCTGACGCACTGAATTTCAGACATGCCCTAAAGACCCACCTCTTCAAAGAAGCTTACCAACTCTCCTAATTTAGTCCCCGCCCTCAAATGACGTCCTCCTGTACCACCATACCCTGCGCTGATTGTGCTCCCCCATGCATCAAAGCGCTGCGGAATAAGTTGGTGCTATACAAATAAAGATTATTAATAACTTAGCTTTATTATGACTTATTTAGGAAGGGAAGGAGTCTTGTTGATCTTTAAATGGCTGTTCTTGGATTAAGATATTAATGACTTCTTAAGGTAGGTGGGGTTCAGCTCCTAGGATCCCCACCAATCAGATGTGTGAAGAAGCCTTGGTGCTCTTGTGAGTACTGCTGCCTCTTCACTGCATGCCAGGAACAGCGCTGTACATTTCATAGTGGCAATGGCTAGTATAGCAGCTTAGTTTCATTCACTTAAATGGGAGTGAGCTGTTCTTAGGCCAACCGATGGATGAACATAACATCGCAGAACTCTTTATCAATTAGCTGATCGGCGAGGGTCCCAAATGGTAGACCCCTATCGATCTCATAATGACCTATCCTGAGTATCAGACATCAATATCTGAGCCCAGGAAAACCCCTTTAAAGTAGAGGACACCACACATAACTTTGGTTGACATTGCGTAAAGCTTGGATGTACATTCTTGCTCCCATAAGATCATTGTAAATGACTGATCTCTCTGGCCGGTTTGTCTGCAGGGTAACATCGGTTCTTCAAACTGGGGTCTCAACTTGCTTCAAGAAGAAAATGTGATTCCAGACATCATTGCACTGGCTCAGCACTGTGAAGTGCTCTCTCTCCGAGGGTAAGGCGATACCTGGAAACAGAGTCCTACTTACAGATCCATCCGTCAGACAGTAAAGTGATGAAACTGCTGCAAAACCTTCAGCATGAGTCACATGACCTGCTTTTTTTAAATGTTTTAATACATTGGGGAGAGTTTATTTTCACTTCCGTGGCATAACAAAGGCGCAAATTATTATAGACACCATATTTGTGCAATTTGACCAGTAGTTTTATTTTTTGCTTCCAAATAAAAGGGGGGTGGGTTACCAACTACTAGCAGATTTATCAAGTTTAGGCCTCGTTCACACAGGCTACACGGCATCGCAGCAAGAAAATTGCATTGATATCACATTGCTAGTCCGTGTGATGCCGTGATTTTGTAGTGCTACAGAGTTGCGCGACTTTGTAGCACCACATGCTAAGATTTTCGGGGGGAGGAGGGTGTTTTCTTAAAATATAAGCCCTACCCCCAAAATAAGCCCTAGCTGCAGAAAAAAATTTGAGTATACATCACCTTAGAAGCACTGTTTTTCATCTCTTCTGAAAATCCCTGCCTCCTGGAAGCTCTGCCTCTGATTGGCTGACACTTGGCCTATGAGATGCTGCGCTTGATGAATGGCTGTGACTGTTTCATCAAGTGCTGGCTGTGATTGGCTAAGCGTCAGCCAATCAGTGGCAGTGCTTCCAGGAGACCAGAAGGGATGAAGGAGAATCGTTTCGGGGATAAGACGCATCGGAGATGACAGCGATATTTTTTTCTGCAGCTAGGGCTTAGATTAGGGCTCAGAATGTAGGATTTCCTACTGTCAAAGTTGCATCGCAGCGCACGAAAATCGCGTTTTCATGCGATGCAACAGAGAGGAAGGCTCCATAGGGAAACATGGGCGCGAGGTCCCGCGAGGTTTTTGTTTCGGGTTGTCACATGCTACAAAACATCACATGTGTGAATTAACCCAATGGAAAGCAGGGGCTTCACATACATGGGATTTGTAGCAACGCAACAGAATCGCGTGACTTTGTCGCCCGTGTGAACGAGGCCTAAAAGGCATAAAATTATACAAATTTAGGTGCAAATCTACCTGTTCATAGCAAGCATGGATCTTATATTCTGCCTTTAAATGCTGACCCACAATGCACTTCTCGCAGCTGAACTACAGACAAGTCAACAAGTGCTGCACTTCTACAGAGTCTCTAGCAACAGGTGCTACACAGTATTGTATCGGGGGGCAGGGGGTACGTGTGTGTTCTCTTTGGACATAGTCAGTCCCTCACTACAGGCTATCAGTAAGGTGGACAATTTGGGATACTGACACTGCACAGGTACCGGAAGCCGCCACGGCCACTAGACTCAAAGGGAGGTAGACCCTGCCGTATCAAATGCTACTCTATGTTAATCTGGGCAGTTCTGTCTTCCTGTAGTCATCACTAGGGAAAGCTTACTGCATCCTGCTTTACATTGATCCTATATATGCAATAAGCTCCCTCTAGGCAAATTAGCCTATTACTCCCCACTTCTACACAAGCCAACTTAAGCAACCAATCACCGTGAACCAGCCAAACCAAATAACCAATCACCGGGAATGAGTAAATTCAAACAGCCAATCAGGTTGCGAATGGTGTGCATTTGAGGAGTAATATAGATATAAGCTCCCTCTAGTGGTGGCCGCAGGCAGTCAGCATTTTGGCCTTTAAGGTGCATATACTGCCAATGCTTTCATTGCATATAGCGCTAGTCTGTATAGCACCGCTCCTCCTGTTATGTCTCTCACTTTGTGCTTCTAGAACCTGCGCCTACGTTCTTGGTATACTTTCCAAAACAAAGCAAGGATGTGATATCTTAAAGCAGCATAACTGGGACGCTGTAAGACACAGCAGAAGACATCCCTGGCCGGTGGTCCCCGACGACTTGGAGCAGCTCTGTAACGAGCTGTCATCTGTACCCAGTACTCTCAGCCTCAACTCCGAGTCCACCAGCTCCCGCCATAACAGCGAGAGTGAATCCGCACTGCCTAGTAAGAGAGATGCATTTGTCTTATGATTGATTGTGCCGATGACTCTACTTGTCCATGTGCACCCACAATGCCGTGCCAGGTGCCATGACAGCAAGCCTATCGAGTCATGCCTGTGGTGTGGCTTGGTGTAGAATGCCTGGCAGATCCTGGTATAATGTAATACTATGGTATTATCTTACATCTTACACTGCAGGAGTGATCAAACAATCGCAAGTTCAAGCCCCCTGTGAGGACCAAAAAAAAAGTTAAAAATTGGAAGAAAAAAACACCTTTTTATTAATAAAAAAAAATTAAAGGAAGTTTGTTTAAAAAAAAAAACTACCCTATTCCCATATTTATAATTAGAAAAAAAATCGAAAGCATTAAAAACAAAAACATATTCGGTATCGCTGTGTCCATAAAGTCTGATCTATCAAAGTAACACATTATTTGTCCTGCATGGTGAAAGTCGTCAAAGAATTGTGCTGTTTTTGGTCATCCTATCGCCAAGAAATAAATATAATAAAAAGCGATCAAAATGTCATGAACTACAAAATGGTACAAATGAAAACTGCAGGACGTCCCGCAGAAAACGAGCCCTCATACTAATAAAAACTGCATGGTGGCAGAAAATATATATATATTTTTTTTAAAGTAGAACAGTCAAAATATATATATCTGTGTGTGTGTGTATATGTGTATATATATGTGTGTATATGTATGTATATATATATATATATATATATATATATATATAAATGTGTGTGTATATAAAATATACATTTGACATATTTATAGTCATACTGAAGCACAAAATGAAGTTATCATGTCGTTTTTGCCTCAGGCTGGATTCAGACGACTGTATATTGGCTCGGTTTTCACGCTGAGCCGATATACGTCGTTTCTCTCTGCAGGGGGGGAGCCTGGAAGAGCCAGGGGCAGTACTCTGAGCTCCCGCCCCCTCTCTGCCTCCTCTCCGCCCCTCTGCAGTATTTGCAATGAGGAGAAGCAGGATGGGGACGGGGCTAATTATTGGAACTTAGCCCCGTCACGTCCCGCCTCCTTTCATTGCAAATAGTGCAGAGGGGCGGAGAGGAGGCAGAGAGGGGGCGGGAGCTCAGAGTACTGCCCCTGGCTCTTCCATCCTCCCCCCCCCCCCCCCCTGCAGATGAGGACACCGTATATCAGCTCGGCGTGAAAACCGAGCTGATATACGGTCGTCTGAATCCAGCCTCAGTATGTACGCCACAAAAATAAGCCCCACCCAAAGATGGCGGAATTACATAGTTCCAGTTTAAAATACAAAGTAAATATTGCAAATGGGAAAAAAAAGTGTCGTTCGCAGCACGCTGCATCATCTTGAACCCTTAAGCCCTTCCCTACCACATAACCTAATTATGCAATCGCTGAGGCTGTATGGATTGGGCTCAGGAGTCAGATGCACTCCTTTCCCAGTTGGTGTCAGCTGTTTTTAACAGCAGTGATGACAGTTAGCTCTGATTGTTAACTATTTAGATGCTGCGGTCAAAGCTGACCACACATCAAATCAGCCAGCTGGAGGGGGAGCCCTCCAGCACCCCATTGGCAGCCCTTCAAAGTGCATATGGAGCAGTATAGCAGCCTGGAGCGAATTGAAGGCCGCCATGCGACAGGCAGGGCTAAATAGGTAATAGTAGAAAAAAAAATAAAATACACAATACAGTTCGTCCATGTGCAGTCCGAGCCCCAAGGGGCGCACTGGATATTGCATGTCATATTCTCAACAGAGAGAAATAGCCTGCGGGTTTGTGTAAAAAATAAATAAACACAGTCACGTCTAAAAAGGCCTATTAAAGTGAATGGATCTATGTGCAGCCCCTGCAGACTGCACAGAGACAAACTAAGCGTATGTGTGAATAAGCCCTAAAGTGTGTCCTTTTTACTGCACCGTGAACGCCTCAAGAACTAAACTCCCTGAAAAAATTGGCACAAAAATGTTTTGCTGTACCCTAAAAAAAATACAACTGGTACAATAAAAAGTTATGTTGTCGGAAAAAAATTGAGAAAAGTCCTGGCTCTTGCAGAGCGGGGACGGAAAAACAAAAAGAAATTAAAATTAAAAATCTGTGGTCTTCAAGGGGTTAAGGTGGCTGTTTAATGACAGAGCCCTTGCAAAATGCAGCTTCCGCGGTGATCGATTTTCCCGGAGGAAGTCGCAGCCAGCCAAGCGTTTCCCCCACAGAGGCCACTACAAGGGAAATGTGGAATTGTATGGCGTCCATGCAGATGAATGACCATATAATGTAAGGACAGCTTGAGTCCGCCAAAACAGAAGATCCTCTTTTCGAGCTCATAGAAGGGTCCCAAGTGGGGGATATGCTAGTGGGTTAATGAATCTTGTGCCGATCTAACCTCTGTCTCTTCCTCTGTACAGGTATGTTTATCAATGAAGACGACCGTTGTGGTAATTCTTCATCCAGCCCTTTCTACATGTACGACGATTCTGAGCAGGCGTTCTTTGACAAACCTTTAAAAGACAAGGATCGCAGTCCGTTCACCCTCCTGGCACAAAGCAAGTTCGTGAAAAACAGATTTTTAAATTCTTTATCTCTGCCAAGTAAGAAGTTCCGCAGCAGCAGTAGCAGCGATCCCAAAACCAATAAACTGCTGGACAAGCCGGAACTGAGGCGCAACAGAACAGTGACTGAGCCATGGTCGGAGTCGGAGTTCCACTCCATGGACAGTTTAGGCTCTGTGTTCAAAGTCCCCAAAATTAGCACACATCGCTTGGACACCCCTGTCGGCAAACACTTGGACGATAGCGGCAGCACTCCCAGTATTACCGAAAATGATCTCAAGCTTCCAAAAAGTTTAGGAAACGAAAACCACCGGGACCACGCCAGCCGAGAGAGGCTCATAGGCGACGGCTCCACCACCACGCACTTCAAGAGCCGCAGCTTAAGCTTCAACACGGACACCACAACCAGCGGCATCAGCTCCATGAGCTCCAGCCCTTCACGAGAGACTGTGGGAATAGACACTACAAACATAGACACGGACTGTGGGAGCCTGAGCACCGTCATCAGCACCAAAACCGTCAAACCCAATCTGCCCGCCATGCTGCACCCCAATCACCTACCCCTCTCTAAGTCAAACTCTGTCTCCTTGGTTCCTCCGGGGTCTTCCCATACGCTTCCTCGGAGGGCGCAGTCATTAAAGGCTCCTTCCATCGCCGCCATAAAGAGTTTGGCAGATTATCACTTTATCTACACAAGTTCACGGGATGCTTTCGGCTACGCCACACTGAAGCGGCTGCAGCAGCAGCGGATGCACCCTTCACTGTCACATTCGGAGGCTTTGGCTTCTCCAGCCAAAGATGTTCTCTTCACCGATACCATAACCATGAAAACGGGAAGCTTAGACTCTAGACTAACTTCAAGCAGGTATATCTCCAAATGTCTTGGTTCAAATTCAGCCTTGTCCCAAATTTCTTCCTCCCACCATAAAAAAAAAAATTCAACGCTGAGTTGCAAAAGCTTAAAGGGGGTTTTCAGGGAAATACTATTGATGACCTATCCTCAAGATAGATCACCAATAGTTCATCGGCTGGGGTCCGCCTGCCAATCAGCTGATTGTCCACTGTCATTGCCAATTCACACTGGGATACAGAGTGGAAGCTGCAGCTCCAACCCCTGTATGCTGGCCGGCGCTTGCAACTGCAGATGCAACTTTCATTAAAACTAATGCAATTATGAGCTCCAGCCAGTATACATGGGTTGGGACTAACTGCTTCTGCTCCATAGTCCCCTGTGTGGTGTTGCGCTGATCGTCCAGAGTCCCGAGCAATGGACCCCAGCCAATCAACTACTGATGACCTGTTCTGAGGATAAATCATCTGTAGTTTTTGCCCGGAAAACCATTTAAAGTTCCACTTTTGGTCACATGGAAATCTGCACTGATTAAAGGGTTAATCCCATTATAAAGTTCTGATAGATGCTTGTCCCATCTTTGAGATCTACATGTGTCTCGAGCTGTGGCCCCCAGTCCGGCTAAATGTGATCAGGACACAGCTGAATGGGATGCACCATACTGTTTCTGTAATTCCCATAGAAGTCAACGAGAGTCATGCACAATGGGTGGTACATTAAGCTGTGCTGTTTCTGCAGCTTCCGAGTTACTGAAACAAAGAAGTTTGCTTTGCTGCACTTTTTGCATTACTCTTATTGATTCACAGCTGCACTCCTGCTAGAACTGAAGGAAGCTGTAATCATGACCATTAAGCCTCTTATTGCCATGATCAAGCTTGATCTCAGCACTGTGCAAGGTAGCAGGAGGCACGGCCCCCGTGACTGTGATTGACGGCCCCCCGTGACTGTGATTGACGGCCCCCCGTGACTGTGATTGACGGCCCCCCGTGACTGTGATTGACGGCCCCCCCGTGACTGTGATTGACGGCCCCCCCGTGACTGTGATTGACGGCCCCCCGTGACTGTGATTGGCGGCCCCCCGTGACTGTGATTGGCGGCCCCCCGTGACTGTGATTGGCGGCCCCCCGTGACTGTGATTGGCGGCCCCCCGTGACTGTGATTGGCGGCCCCCCGTGACTGTGATTGGCGGCCCCCCGTGACTGTGATTGGCGGCCCCCCGTGACTGTGATTGGCGGCCCCCCGTGACTGTGATTGGCGGCCCCCCGTGACTGTGATTGGCGGCCCCCCGTGACTGTGATTGGCTGGCCTCCGTGACTGTGATTGGCTGGCCCCCGTGACTGTGATTGGCTGGCCCCCGTGACTGTGATTGGCTGGCCCCCGTGACTGTGATTGACGGCCCCCCGTGACTGTGATTGACGGCCCCCCCGTGACTGTGATTGACGGCCCCCCGTGACTGTGATTGACGGCCCCCCGTGACTGTGATTGGCGGCCCCCCGTGACTGTGATTGGCGGCCCCCCGTGACTGTGATTGGCTGGCCCCCGTGACTGTGATTGGCGGCCCCCCCGTGACTGTGATTGGCGGCCCCCCGTGACTGTGATTGGCGGCCCCCCGTGACTGTGATTGGCTGGCCCCCGTGACTGTGATTGGCGGCCCCCCGTGACTGTGATTGGCGGCCCCCCGTGACTGTGATTGGCTGGCCCCTGTCACATGATCTTCAGAGGTCATGTCAGTATGGACACAACAGGAAAACGTGTAAGCTCCCCAGGGCTGTCTTTAGCACATCTCAGTGGCATACACACAGGCACAATATACTGCTATACATCAGTATCCGAGTATTGGTATCCCTAGAACTGTGACAACATGGGTCTTTCTGAAGGCCATTAACCCTTTCAAGACGAGGGTTTTTTTTTTCTTTCTTGTAGTTTTTTTGTCCCTGATTGAGTCATAACTTTTTAATATTTCTTTCGGTCGACTTTTTTCCGGGACAAGTTGTATTTTTTTAATGGTACCATTTATTGTACCATATAATATAATGTTTAAAAAAATTTCAATGATGTGCACCTTATTCTGTGAGTGCATACAATTAAAGCAATACCGAATAAATATATAGGTTTTTGGGTGTTACTATATATGTCCATGTAGATATATAATTTTTTTCGTTTTTAAACCAGAATTGCTTTGCTGCTGCATCCTGACTTCCAGAACTTTATTTGTTGATTGGGCAGTGTGGGGACTCATATGTTTGCGACACGGGCTGTAATTCTGTTGGTACCATTTATGGGTACATACATCTATTTGGCCACCTTTTATTCATTTGTTTTTGGGGACTGATAAAGACTTCTGGTATTATGTACAGGATAAATAGTGGGATGTGTTTTTTTTTTAATTGTTTAGATTTTTTTTATGGAAAAAGGGTTCTCTTCTGCATTTTAATATTTTTTTACTATGTACTTTTCAAGAGTTTATTAAGCTTTTTCTAACTTTTTTTAAATTTCTTTAGTCCCCATAGTGGACTCGAAATCACTGTACTGCAGTATATAGTACTTTTAAATGTGGCCTACTAAGCTCTGCCACAGGCAGGGCTTAATAGGCATCTATGCACAGCAGTCCTGGTAGCCTTCACTTGGTCCCAGGCTACCATGCTAACCTATTGACACCTTGTGATCATAGAAGAGCTGATGTCGCACCATAGGGGGCCCACTCTCTGGCTAGCTAGTTGGGAATGCGGTCAGCTTTAACTGAAACTTCTAAATCGTTAATAGCTGCAATTGAAGCTAGCTCCAATCGTAACCTTTACTGGGGGCTGTTAAAAACAGCTCACACCTGCTGAGCGGACTCTGTTCCTGAGCGCGCTCCATTCACACTCCACAACCATAACATACGCAGTCGTGAAGGCGTTAAATAGGTTATCTGGAGAAATATAGTTAAGTAACCCCCTTCTGTCACAGATGATACGGAGAAGGGGGGGGGCTTAGTTATTGAAATGACTTAGACAGCCAGGCTATTGGAAGGGTGTCGCCAGCTCCTACGAGATTTCCGTCCCAAGGGAACCCAGCCTTAGAAGATCTCCCAGCATCTGATATACCGGCCCCGCTGGACCCAGACTGGATTCAGGTAAGTATAGTTCTCCGGATCAACCCTTTATGGGGTTTAGTAGATGTGTATGATGGATGTATAGCGTGTAAGACGTCTTCCTTGTCCTCACATGTCACGTTGTCCCTTTACAGGTTCATGAAGGCGCTGAGTTATGCCTCTCTAGATAAAGAAGACTTATTAAGCCCCATAAACCAGAACTCTCTGCAGCGCTCGTCTTCTGTCCGTTCCATGGTGTCCAACGCCACCATCGGCAGCTCCGATGATTATATCGGCTTGGCTCTGCCTGTGGATATAAACGATATGTTCCAGGTAAATTGTGCTATTTCATGTGCCCTACGGACCGGATACACTGTGATGTGGGACAACGTGTCATTGGGATTTCTTTGCTGATTTTCAGGTAAAGGAGACGCCATATTTCCAGAAGACGGTGCTGTCCAGTGAGGAACGAGCTGCTAAAGTGTTCGCTCCTGAAGTCGGAGGTACAGTGAGAATTGTAGTGGGTTTATATTATAGGCACTACCAATCAAGGGCAAACTTATAATGGGCAACCTGATTAATGGAAGTCTGTATTGGGGACCAGACCCACTTTAACCCCTTCTCACCACAAGATGTAAATGCATGTCCTGGCTGGGAAGCGGTTCCCACAAATGAAAATAAGCTTACGTCCTGAGGATGGTGCCGGCTTAGATACTGAGTCTGCACCATCTGCAGCGGGAGCTGACTGTGACTGACAGCCAGCCTTCACTGCAACAGCGGGGATCGCTGATAAATATTGATTTCTGCATGTAAAGGGTTTGTAGAGAGAGGGAGCCTAAATGCTGTATTGGGTGGGTTGATTTTGCCTTCCAAAAAAAAGCGACCAAAAAAGCCTTATGTACCCCATAATAGTACCTATAAAACGACATCTTATAATGCAAAAAACAAGCCCCACTGAGCTCAGGTGATAAAACAATATAAACGTTATTGGGTTTGAATGCAGCAATGGCCGCTCTGTTGTCGTGGACCTCTCCAGCATGTCCCATACTGCAGTACTGGGTACTGGCTCTAGCCAGCAGATGGCGCCATTGTACAATGGCAGAAAGAGAAAACTCCCTAGGAAACCCTAAATCCAAAATTGGATTGCAAAGGGTTAAACCACCACACATGCAGGATTACTAAAAATGATCTGATCGTTCAGAGCTTAAAGGGGTTGTCCTGCACCGAAACTGTTTTTTTTTTTTTTTTTTTCAAACCCCCCCCCCCCCCCCCGTTCGGCGCGAGACAACCCCAATGCAGGGGTTAAAAAAGAACACCAGAGAGTGCTTACCTGAATCCCCGCGCTCCGGTGACTTCTTACTTACCTGATGAAGATGGCCGCGGGGATCTTCTCACTCGGTGGACCGCAGGGCTTCTGTGCGGTCCATTGCCGATTCCAGCCTCCTGATTGCCTGGAATCGGCACGTGACGGGGCGGAGCTACACGGAGCCGGCATCCTGCACGAGCGGCCCCATTGAGAAAAGAAGAAGACCCGGACTGCGCAAGCGCGGCTAATTTGGCCATTAGACGCCGAAAATTAGACCACTCCATGGAGACGAGGACGCTAGCAACGGAACAGGTAAGTGAATAACTTCTTATAACTTCTGTATGGCTCATATTTAATGCACGATGTACATTACAAAGTGCATTAATATGGCCATACAGAAGTGTATACCCCCACTTGCTGCCGCGGGACAACCCCTTTAATGTTGACTGCAGGAGTTTCTATCATTCTCTTCTTAGGTTTCAGCTGATTTGCATTCCTGTCTGTCTTTTTGCAGGTATTACCGGATCCGGGGTGAAGAGTCCGTACCAAGCACTGCGGCAACAATTCAGTATTACCGAAATAATGAACTCGAGCCGCTCAGACGCCTCTCAGTTCCTGGAAAACATGGAGGACACCGGCCTGCAGGAGCACACGGAGGACAACTGCCTGTACTGTGTGGGCATCCAGATCATAGGATACAGTGGTGGCCTCTTGAACGAGTACAGCCGCTTAGGTAGGTGTCACAGTCCGGGGTCGTACGCTTGTGGGGGTCTCGTTTAGGGCACCACCATAAGGAATGAATGTGTCATCACTCCCTGGTCATTATGTCATACATTATACACATCTTCACACGTTTACAGACAGTAACCGGTTCAGGGTGTCTCCAGTCTTTGGGACCAGATGCCTATTGATTATATTATAGATTTACTGCTATAACTTTTGAAACCCTCTTGGGGGTCTTGCTGAGCACCAACATTTATCTGCCCAATCACTTCACCACCCAACCTAAATCCTTGCAGTAAGCTTACATTGGCGTGGGTTTAAGCACCTCGTGGTAGACAGTCATTAGAGACTGCCTAGAATTTAAAGGGGTTGTCCCGAGGCAGCAAGTGGGTCTGTACACTTCTGCATGGCCATAATAATGCACTTTGTAATGTACATTGTGCATTAATTATGAGCCATGCAGAAGTTATAAAAAGTTTTATACTTACCTGTTCCGTTGCTGGCGTCCTCGTCTCCATGGTGCCGACTAATTTTCGCCCTCCGATGGCCAAATTAGCCGCGCTTGCGCAGTCCGGGTCTTCTGCAGTCTTCTATGGGGCTCCGTGTAGCTCCGTGTAGCTCCGCCCCGTCACGTGCCGATTCCAGCCAATCAGGAGGCTGGAATCGGCAATGGACCGCACAGAAGAGCTGCGGTCCACGGAGGAAGAGGCCATCTTCAGCGGTGAGTAGAGAAGTCACCGGAGCGCGGGGATTCAGGTAAGCGCTCCGGTGAGCTTTCTTTACCTCCCTGCATCGGGGTTGTCTCGCGCCGAACGGGGGGGGGTTTGAAAAAAAAAAAAACCCGTTTCGGCGCGGGACAACCCCTTTAAAGTCATCCTCCCTCAACACAGGATAAAGACAAGTGTGTGATCAGTGGCGTTATGACAACTGGAACCCCCATTGATCATCGGCCTCCCTTTGTGAATGGAGTGACAGCCGCACATTGCCTCTCCACTCATCTTTATGGGACTGAGGAAGAGAAGTCAAGCACAGTGCTTAGCAATCCTACATGGATGAGCGGCACTGCAGGGTGCATGCTCGGCCACCGCTGCATTCAGACGGGGAGACGCCGTACCCTTGTACTCCTGATCTTTGGGGGTCCCGGCAGTCAGACACCCACGGATCAGACGCTTATACCCTGCCTGTGGATAGGGAATAACTTCAACGGGGTGTCCCTATCTCAGCCAAACATAGCCGGAATAATGGAAGCAGCTGAACTTGGCGTCTCTACGCTGCTTCCATAACTTCTATATAGGTCAATGAGCGTTACGCAAATGGTATAGTGCACTGTGCTACTCTGCTTACATAACTCCCTTTAACTTATATGAGTGTTATGGAAGCAGCGTAGCACTGAGTACTGAGCTATTTTCTTCCTGACCACCTTCGGCCACCGCATTCAGGATTACTGGGGGGGCATGGCGGCTCTAATTCAAGCTAAGTGCAGAACCCACCTCTGGGACCCGCAGCTATCTGACTTTCATGGCATATCCAGTGGATATATCGTAAAAGTCCTCTTTAAATCTGTATTGTGTGTTTACATAGGGGGGAAATTTCATGTAGAATCCTCGGTAAATCTGCGCCCCATTTCTTTTATTGGGAATCCATGCTATGGTCTATACAACACAAGTTTTTACCGCACTCAGATTTGACATCCGCACGTAGAAGGAAATGTGACATGCCACTTTTTGGTGCAGATTCTGTGCAAAATCGGTTTCCGGAATTTCACACATGGATTTTGCCCTTTGAAAGGATAAATACTCATGCAGATCCTCGGTCTACATTTACATTTACATGAGGTTCAACTGTTACCTTTGGCACTTCTGTAATAAAGCTTCTTGCTTTAGTCTTCGAAATTCGTGCACAACACAGATTGAACATTTAGCGCAAACACACTTGTTTGCTCCTGTGACTTCAGTGGGGCATAGGCTGAGTGGTCCAACACGGCCGTTCCCGACATTGTGTCGCGTAGTAAAGGGTTATGCTGGGAGTCCCTCAATTCTTCGTCAGGTTCTTCATTCCTTTTCTATGATTGTTTTGCTCATTGTTCATCTCGCTCCGCTATTTATCCCCAGACTTTCCTGACATTCCATACTCTGACTGGTGTGCACATAGCATCCCCAATCATTTAGAGGTGGTGTCCCATTCTTCCAAGTATTCTGGGATTTCAGGGTGTAGTGATGCTGTTTCCCAGGGCTCTGCAAGCAGCACCAAAAGTACAGAGCTGGTTTTAGGTAAGTGGCTGCACAAATGTTCACTTACATATTTCTCTCATCTATTTAGATAAACTGACACGTAGCATCATTGTTACTGATTATACATATGTATATCTTAGGCCAGGTTCGCACCTGCGCTGGGACCTCTGTTTGGAGATTCCGTGCATATCCTGCACAAAATACTGCAAGAAATAGCGCAGCATGCAGCACTTCCGGTAAAATGCTGGGCGGCTAAGCAGAGGCTGAACGGACCCCATTATGGTCAATGGGGTTCATTAGTTGCTGTTGGGTTCCATCATAAGCCCGGGCCGTTCATCCAGGGGATTCCTGTTTCTTGAATGGAGCAGGAAAAGGGTACACTCCACACAGATGTAAAAGCAGCCTTACAGAATGCCTGCCCATTCTAGACAATGCTCTGTGAGCTAAACAGCCCAGACTCCAGACTGATACATTGTACATAGCTAGTCCTCCTGTCAGCTGAGAAATGGATACAATTGTATCCAGTGTAGATAATGCTCTGTGAGCCAAACAAATCGGTGGTAGCTGCACAAATCTCTCTGCTAAATTGCTACAATGTATCAGTCTGTAGTCCGAACTTTTTAGCTCACAGAGCATTGTATGGACTGATTACAATTGCATCCAATTCTCAGCTGTTAACAGGACTAGCTATGTACAGAGTTACTGCCTCCGAATGGAAACCACTTTGTTCATTCACTGACAGCAGGCAGAGATTTTAAAAATAATGAAGAATCGAAATACAAAATATATTCGACAGAGCTGTCTGCTTCCGGGTCTGTTCACACAGACAACAAGCCAGGTTCAGCTGATTGTTAAGGACCTGAGCCGCAGACCCCTGACAATCAACCATTGGTAACCTATCCTAGCAATCAATAGTAAATTCCCTGGCAACCACTTTAGATCAACAATTCTGCCGTCCCGCAGCCTCCACTAGGGGGAGCCTCCCATAGACTAATTTATTAGCTGTATATTTTATCCACTCTGTCCGTCCTGGTTGCTGCTGACCATGTCATGTGACTGCTGCAGCCAATCAGTGGCCACAGCGGTGGTCCTGTATAGCCAGGGATTTGCTGCAGCAGTCTCAGGTCCCGGTCTGCAGCAACCAGGAAGGACTGAGAGGTTGTGAAGCCATTTTGAAGTTGTGGGAAAGCTCATTTAAGCTCCAGTTTTTGGGATGAGCGGCTATATGAAGAGGGACGTGAGAGGCTGGAAATCCAGATTAATGTAGAATTTCTTTACAGGAGGGAAATCCATTCCTGAAGATACACCCGTGTGCCGAATATTGCTGCGCAAAGAAGTCTTAAGACTCGTCATAAATTTAAGTAGTTCTGTAGGAACGAAGAGTCATGAAACAGGACTCCTAACGTAAGATATTGGTTTTATCGTATTCATCTTGTTCCTTCATAAAGATAGAATGTGATGATGGATATTTAGTACCTTACTGTAAACGGTTAATCATATGCTTTACTATTGCTGTAGAGTAAATCCCCCAAGGCAGTTCGTTCCAGTCTGTTGATCTCCAGATTTTCCAAAAATGCAACTCGCAGCCAGAGCAGGAATGGACAGTTCAGATGATTCTTGTACAATGACTAGTAATTATAGTACCAGTGTTTCTGGTGGCACAATGCATCACACAGCTGTGCTACAGGCTACATCCATTATGATCCCCCCACACACAGCTGTGCTACATCCATCCTGATTCCCGCACAAGACACAAACAGTTTGGCTTCTCCCCACAGCAGTGACGTCACCACAGGTCCTTCAGCCCACCGGATCTCTGTGGTGGCGGTGGGTCGGTGTCTTCTGTCAGGACTGCTGAGTTGTGTCTGAGATAATAACGTCTTAGTTATATTCTCATTTTGCAATTTTTGTCCCCCCCTTTTCAAGAGCCCTAACTGTGGTGTTCTTCTGTCGGTCAGGCTCTGTATTTTATATATGTTGTAGGACCTTCGATGGCATCACCAGGGGGCGAAGCGGTATGATGATGTCACCAGGGGCGGAGCATGGGAGGCACTCTCATACATACTCACTGACAAGTGGTCGTTAGTTGTTTGATAGATGCAATCCAAGTTTTCTTTAAAAGGATGTTCCCATCTCAGCTGGACATGGTCCCGATAGGAAGACTGCTGGATAGGAGTGGCTAGGATGATAGAAATAGCCAAGTACAGTCGGTCAACACCGTCTTCATTACTCCCATAGAACTACATGGAAGTTATGGAAATTGCCTAGCACAGTAAGCCACACTGCTTCTGTATTTCTGAAGTAGTGGAAACAGTGTTGCTCACTATCCTATACTGTTTCTGCAACTCCCATTTTTATAAGAGAGTTATGGGAATAGTGTAGCGTTGCTGTTTCTGAAATTTCCGACCACCCCTGGCCACCGCCCGAGGGGTGGTTGAGGCCAGAGTTGGGACCTGCATCTATCACACTTGTATGCAAGTCAATCTTTGAATATCTTTTAACCACTTCAGGACCAGAGGTTTATCACTTTTTTTCGTCCCCATTTTCCAAGAGTCATAGCTTTGTAATTTTTCTATTGACATAACTGTGAGGGCTTGTTTTTTGTGGAATGAGTTTTTTTTTTATTGGCACCATTTAATGTACTGAAAAACATTTAAACGTTTAAGTGGGGAAATGGGAGAAAAAAATGCAATATAGCGCCATTTGTGGTGTGTTTTTAGTTTTTACAGTGTTCACAGTGCAGGAGAAATGACACATGAGCTTTGTTCTACAGGTCACTACTAGTGATGAGCGAGCATACTCGCTAAGGGCAATTGCTCGAGCGAGCATTGCCCTTAGCGAGTACCTGCCCGCTCGAGAGAAAAGGTTCGGGTGCCGGTGGCGGGCAGGGAGCGGTTGGGGAGAAACGGAGGGGAGATCTCTCTCTCCCTCTCTTCCCCCCCGCTCCCCCCTGCTGACTGCCGCAACTCACCGCTCCCCTGCGCCGGCACCCGAACCTTTTCTCTCGAGCGGGCAGGTACTCGCTAAGGGCAATGCTCGCTCGAGCAATTGCCCTTAGCGAGTATTCTCGCTCATATCTAGTCACTACGATTGTGGTGATACCAAACTTTTTTTTTTTCTTATAGGAAAAATGGGAAAAGGGTTTTTTAATTAATTTATTTTTTTTACTTTTTAATTTTTTTTTTTTTTAATTAACTGTTTCATTTTTTAAACTATTTTCTTACGTAAATTTACTACGTAAATATTTTCTTACACTTTTATTTAATTCCCACGGGGGGCTTGAACTTGCGATCATAAAGCGATTTTGGAGGTTGCCTTTCAAGCCTTGCCTCGGGCAGCTATTGGTAGGGATCAATGTATGGCAGTCCTGGGAGCCTTCAGTATGTTCTGGGCTGCCATGCTAACCCATTGACAGCCTCCGATTGCACTACGGGGCTGCCGATGGGGTGTGGAAAGCGTCCCCCCCCCCCCCCCCCCTCTGACCAGACACATTCTCAGCTTTGACCACAGCACATAAACTGTTAAGTGCCGCGATCAGAGCTAGCTCTGATTGGAGCAGTTGCCACTTTGTCTTTCGGTGGTCCTGAAGTGATTAAAAATGGTTTGCCACGATTTTTTCTTTTTGCATGCAATGTAAAATACTGATGTGTATATTATGAGGCTGTGCAGGAGCAGGGGGGGAGGAGGGGGGAGGGGAGTCCCTATATGATACATATCCAGGCTGCTGTAGAGCCTCTTTGATGTGGATATGTCAAAGACGTTTTTCAAACCAGAAAAAATTCAGGGCCAGGCGATAGTGTGAAATAAAGAAATGGCTGTTCTCACATCCTTAACTGGTCCCCATCCAGTGCAGGTGCACCAACCTCGGAAACAGCTGCAGTGGTCGCGTGCCATTCATTGGCAGGTCCCAGTGGTGATTTTGCCGTGAATGGCACATGATCAGAGCGGCGCCAATCGGGGCTCCTCTGCTGGACAGGGAGGGATAGAGGGAGGTGGCGGGGAACTCTTAAGGAGGCAGGTATGGCATATTAACTTATTTTACACTGGTCCATGCCCCTAAAAACTTTTTTTCTAGTTCTGGAAAGCCTGTTTAACTTTCCTTACAGCTTCTGTTACTAGCAGAGGCCCCAGGCTGTGTCGGATCCACTGAACCCCTTTAGCTTAAAACAGGATCTGTTGGGTTCCGGTGTGGTTTGTGTCATATTGACAGAGAAATGACCCTGTTTATCGCCCTCCGTCTCTCCTGTGCTTCCATGTTGCTTTACAGCCCTTTTGCGAGCTTTCTTTCAATCAAAACCTTAGGGCTAGAATGTGTTCTGCCGTTGAGGCCTGAAGAAGAGGCAGGAGGCAGGTGGCAACATACGGGAATAAGGTTGATTGTTAGTCTTCACACGTTGTGGTTTTTCCTTTGATTTTTAATTTTTTTGGCCCATTCTCTCGCATATAACACTAGAAAATTGAAATCTCCCCCTACACATCCCCTCCTCCACATAAGCTGGCCTTGTGCAGTTAGGTTTAATGTAGTGAAACCTCGCTGGAAACCGGCGCTGTCACTAATCTTTACGTCATGTGTGTAAGTGACGGTCATCGATTCTGACGGGAGCAAACAATTAGGAAGATGCATACCAGTACATGGAGAGCAGAAATCATGGCTGCGGGGAAAACCGGGTGCATCATGCAGTGGAAAACAAAACTCCAAAATTTAGTCTATAAATACATCTAAGCACAGAGAATGTAACCAGAGACAGCGTTCTGTACATCGTAGTATAACGGAGGGTCCTGCCTCCAAGACACGAGGTGAGCATGCCTCATAAAGACAATCTGTTGCCCTTAAAGGGATATTCCCACCTTAAACATTTGCGCCCTATCCATCCTGATGGTGACTGCACTTCCATGGAGACTGCGGTGGCCATGAATCCACCATTGGTGATCACCCAGAGGTGGGACTTGCACCTATCAGGTTTTTATGACGTACCTTACAGCTACTTTAAGGATACCCTTTCAGTGGTAATCCAGAGGAAGGTAAAGGCTATTCCCATGAGACAGTTCACAATTTGTTTTTGTTGTTGGGGAACAATTCCCTCCCAACTCTGTGGGGCTTATTTCTGAAGCAATTTTTGCTGGAATAATGGCATGGTATTTTTATGACATATGTGCAATTGATTTGCTCTAAAAGCTCTACACCTGGTGACATCCAACCACCATACCAAATTGTCAGCTCTATGCCACCAGACCCCGTTGTCACCTCTACACATGGTGACTTCCCCCCACCAGACCCCGTTGTCAGCTCTACACCTGGTGACTTCCCCCCACCAGACCCCGTTGTCAGCTCTACACCTGGTGACATCCCACCACCAGACCCCGTTGTTAGCTCTATACCTGGTGACATCCCACCACCATACCCAATTGCTAGCTCTACACCTGGTGACATCCCACCACCATACCCAATTGTCAGCTCTACACCTGGTGACATCCCACCACCAGACCCAATTGTCAGCTCTATACCTGGTGACATTCCACCACCATACCCAATTGTCACCTCTACACCTGGTGACATCCCCCCACCAGACCCCGTTGTCACCTCTACACCTGGTGACATCCCCTCACCAGACCCCGTTGTCAGCTCTACACCTACGGACATCCCACCACCAGACCCCGTTGTCAGCTCTATACCTGGTGACATCCCACCACCATACCCAATTGTCAGCTCTACACCTGGTGACATCCTCCCACCAGACCCCGTTGTCAGCTCTACCCCTGGTGACATCCCATCACCAGACCCCGTTGTCAGCTCTACACCTGGTGACATCCTCCCACCAGACCCCGTTGTCAGCTCTGTACCTAGTAGCATTCCCCCACCAGACCCCGTTGTTAGCTCTACACCTGGTGACATCCACCCACCAGACCCCGTTGTTAGCTCTACACCTGGTGACATCCACCCACCAGACCCCGTTGTTAGCTCTACACCTGGTGACATCCACCCACCAGACCCCGTTGTTAGCTCTACACCTGGTGACATCCACCCACCAGACCCCGTTGTCAGCTCTACACCTGGTGACATCCCACCACCAGGCCCCCGTTGTCAGCTCTACACCTGGTGACATCCTCCCACCAGACCCCGTTGTCAGCTCTACCCCTGGTGACATCCCACCACCAGGCCCCCGTTGTCAGCTCTACACCTGGTGACATCCTACCACCAGACCCCGTTGTCAGCTCTACCCCTGGTGACATCCCACCACCAGGCCCCATTGTCAGCTCTACACCTGGTGACATTCTCCCACCAGACCCCGTTGTCAGCTCTACACCTCGTGACATCCTCCCACCAGACCTCATTGTCAGCTCTGCACCTAGTAGCATTCCCCCACCAGACCCCGTTGTCAGCTCTACACCTGGTGACATCCACCCACCAGACCCCGTTGTCAGCTCTACCCCTGGTGACATCCCACCACCAGGCCCCATTGTCAGCTCTACACCTGGTGACATTCTCCCACCAGACCCCGTTATCAGCTCTACACCTCGTGACATCCTCCCACCAGACCTCATTGTCAGCTCCACACCTGGTGACATCCCACCACCAGACCCTGTTGTCAGCTCTACACCTGGTGACATCCCACCACCATACCCAATTGTCAGCTCTATACCTGGTGACATCCCACCACCATACCAAATTGTCAGCTCTATACCTGGTGACATCCCACCACCATACCCAATTGTCAGCTCTATACCTGGTGACATCCCCCCACCAGACCCCGTTGTCAGCTCTACACCTGGTGACATCCCACCACCAGGCCCCATTGTCAGCTCTACACCTGGTGACATTCTCCCACCAGACCCCGTTGTCAGCTCTACACCTCATAACATCCTCACACCAGACCTCATTGTCAGCTCCACACCTGGTGACATCCTGCCACCAGACCCGGTTGTCAGCTCTATACCTGGTGACATTCCACCACCAGGCCCAATTGTCAGCTCTATACCTGGTGACATCCGACCACCATGCTCACTTGTCAGCTCTATACCTGGTGACATCCCCCCACCAGACCCCGTTGTCAGCTCTACACCTGGTGACCTCCCCCCACCAGACCCCGTTGTCAGCTCTACACCTGGTGACCTCCCCCCACCAGACCCCGTTGTCAGCTCTACACCTGGTGACCATTCCCCCACCAGACCCTGTTGTCAGCTCTATACCTAGTGTCATCCCACCACCAGACCCCGTTGTTTGCTCTACACCTGGTGACATCCCACCACCAGACCCCGTTGTCAGCTCTACACCTACTGAAATCCTCCCACCAGACCCCGTTGTCAGCTCTATACCTAGTAGCATTCCCCCACCAGTCCCCGTTGTCAGCTCTATACCTAGTAGCATTCCCCCACCAGACCCCGTTGTCAGCTCTATACCTAGTAGCATTCCCCCACCAGACCCCGTTGTCGGCTCGCCACTTGGTGGCATGCCCCCACCTGACCCCGTTGTCAGCTTAATATCTAGTGGCATCCCACCACCAGACCCCGTTGTCACCTCTACACATGGTGACCTCTCCCCACCAGACCCCGTTGTTGGCTCTACACCTGGTGACATCCCACCACCAGACCCCGCTGTCAGCTCTACACCTGGGGGCACCTGATGGTTTCTGTACTGGGATTTGATGTGTGATCCTTTCCTTTATACCTAATGTTCACACGTCACCTGACAGCACAGGAAGGGTGGGGGGGCCAATACTTTTGTCAACATAGTTTTATAGTAAATGTAACATATTAGATGTGCTGTAGATATAAGCTGTGACTTTACATGAGCGGGTCTGGTCTGCGCTGCGCCCTGGAGCTGCAGTCATGTTAGTGATGCTTCTGTGTGTGAAGGACTGGACATTCTCTATATATAGTCATACAATGTGTGATGATGAAGCTCCCGGACCTCAGGCATTGTGGCTTCTGGGACTATGAAGGTAGACTCCACTGAAGCTTGTCACCCGGTAGGATGTGCGGACGTCTCCCGGAGTTGTAGCTTGCAGACGTTCCTGGGACTGCTGACATTGCCGCGCTAATTCTGCTTTGTTTGTTCCTTTCTTTCAGAATTAAAGAGAAGTTTCCTCAAGCTTTCGATGACATTTGTCTCTATTCCGAGGTCTCCTACTTATTAGCACATTGCACGTTTCGTCTCCCATCTCGGAGGTTTATTCAGGAGCTCTTTCAAGATGTGCAATTTCAGATTGTAAGTATCAGAACGGATCGCTAATCCATGGGGCGGAGACGTATTAAGCGTCACAAAATCTAGATCTAGAATGTATCACTATGGATTAACTGGAGAAGATGAGAAGCAGTTGCATCAAAAAATGAGAATATTCTAAGGCGCTGAAAAGCGGCGTACGTCAAGAGCTTACAGCAAATAACCAGCGTTTTTAGCTTGCAGCTTGAATAGCTGACAGACCTTGAGATCGTGTGTTTACATTGCATAACTACTGTAAAACGCACACTTTTTTGCAGCACCTTTTACAGCCCACTGTATCAGTCGGTACTTGAGAATATCCCATTAACCCCTTAATTACGATTAAAACAGTACCCAAATTTTATATAATATTTTTACTCTTTTAGGGCTCAGTCAGACGAGTGTGTATTTTGGCGCATCTGTGGTGCGCAAAAAAATGTACTGCGTGGATGTGCAAAATGCGCGATAACGAAGCTCCATGCCTATGGCTTTCAATGGGGCCGGCACTACAGCCGCTGGCCCCATTGAAAGTAATGGGATGCCGACAGGCCCCGCAGTAATTTTGGGGGAAGGGCTTTAAATATTAGCCTTTACCTGAAAATCGTCCTAAGCTGGTGTTAAAAATAAAAAAAAATATATATACATCAGCTGTCTGTCGCTGTCAGGGCTCTGGCACATCTTGTCACCTGGTCCCCGGCAGTGTTCTGAAGCTCCTTCAGCAGGCAGGGATTTAAAAATCCTCGCCTCCTGAAAGTGCTGGATCTGATTGGCTGAGCGCTCAGCCAATCGCAGACAGCACTCAGCCATTCATTGAATTCAATGATTGGCTAAGCGCTGCCTCTGATTGGTTAAGCGCTGCCTGTGATTGGCTGAGCGCCAATCAGACCTAGCGCTTTCAGAAGGCAGGCATTTTTGAATTGACAGCGGCATTTAAAGCGTTAATAGGCGCGATCTGCTGCGCGGCCGATTGCAGCTACTGCCCGCAGGTCGCTCCGTAATCTCTCTTCATACATACCCTGACGCTGCATGACGGAAAGGGGTTAAAGCGTACATTGCGTAGGATGTAGTTTGCTCAATTTATTGTATTGGTCGTTGAGGATGTGACGATACCAAACTTTGTTTAAAAAAAAAAAAAGAGGGGAGAGGGCACAAAAAAGGTTATCTTTCATGCTCCTGTAGGGGACTTGAACCTGCAATCACCCCAACTATACACCGCAGTACCTCTGTACTGTAATGCATTATTGTTTATCGCAGGGAATGGCAGACCTGTATGCCATTGTTTCACATCTGTACGCCCCGGCAACCCATTGGACCTCCACAATTACATAGTGGATGGGCAATGACACAGAGGGAGCACCCTCCATCTGTGAACCAATAACATGCCACGATCAACACTGATCGCAGTCAGTCACAGTCAGCTCCCCTTCGCATCTGAGCCTTCGCCATCCATAGGGCATAAATGTATATCTGTTCATGGGAGCTGCTTTCCTGCGAGGATGTACATTTACGTCTTGGTACGGGAAGTTGTTAATGTAATGACAGATCATTACAATATACCCTTGCATTACTCTCAGTACGGGGTTCAGCTTCTGGGACCCCCGCCAATCCTGAGTATGAAGGGGTTACATTGCTGGTTTACCGTTGCCCTGTAGTGGCTGGTCAATGTATATATCTATATTTCTTGGTTCTACGAATTGGTTTCTTTATGTTGCCTTTGTCTGTGCTTTTCTCCGACAGATGCATGAGGAAGCGGAGGGCCTCCTAGCTGTTCCACCAAAGCAACCAGTAATTTGCACCGATGCAGAATCCTGACCATAGATACTTTTTTTAATTCTATATATTATTATGGACTGAAAGTTGTGGACATTACCGGCCGCCGACCAGCTCTCTCTTGCAGGAGCACCTTCTCTCGTTCAGCGCTGACCGCTCAGCGCACAATGAATGAAGAACCCCCCTTTTTTTTTAACCCGAGCGACATTGAATTATTTCATTTCCCAAAATCAATCTGGATCCATCCTGAGGAAAAACAAATACTTTGTATGCAACCACCAAGCACTGAACCCCCCATATACTGTATATAGCCAGATGTACGGAGCAGACCTCCCCCTGATCAGCATTATGATGCCTTGTACATGGACTTTTGTTACAAATTTTATCCCGCATGGCTCCTCCACATCTGCCAACCTTCTTAAAGACGCCTCAGGGAGGAAGATCCTATTGTGCGTTTTCGAAACACTACGTGGCTGGGAGGGTGTAAATGGTCATTTTTTAAAAATAATATTGACGAGAAGACAGCCTGAAAAGTTATTACTGCAGCATAGGTTCACTTACTTTAATGACTTATAATAGATAGCAGTGAAACATAGACATTTCGGTTTGGATGATCGCACTTGTCAATGGGCGAGGGGTACAATTTCTGGTTTTGGCCATAAGGGGGCATCCTAACTACAGACTGACTCAACTTCGTGATTGGTAGTCATTGGGCAACCATAGGAGAGAAACGGAGCACTTAAAGGACAGTGAAATCCCCTTAATCCGATACCAACATTCAATATAACGCAAACGGCAGAGAAAAAATTCTTCAATCGTTATTTAATTTTCCACCCTTTTAAGTGAATTTTAACTACTTTTTTTTAAGAATGTCAAATAATCCAAAACACCAGGATTTGAAGGAATTCATCATATATTAAACTTGCGCAGATTTTGCTGCCCCCGATATCTGACCCCGTCCCCCCACCTTCCCCTCAGTCATCACCGCCATGATGATACATTTCACTGCAACATTGTAGGTCACGGGAAGCAAAGCAAGAAATTGGTCATTTTGCACATTCCACGAGAAGACAAAGAAAAAGACAATCTATCAAAGTTTTTTTTTAGTTTTTTTTTTTCTTATTTATCACATCAGGATATAAGACTTGCTAGAGGAATATCGGACAAGCCTGAGAATATTCTAGCACCACGTCTGTGTCGTGTGTTTTATTTCCTTTTTATTTAATGCCAGTGTTCCTTGGAAATCGATTTGCACAAGATTCAAACGGCGTAGTCGGTCAGAGACGGTCGACTGCTTTGATACGTGCACCTTTTTTTTCTGTTTTTTTTTTGTTTTTTTTCCGTTTTAGCTCATACATATCTGTCTACAATCGGATGGAAATGTTCAAAAACATTGAATAACTTTTTGCTGCCAGATTCCCATTAACCCCTTGCAGCGCAAAGTGTTGAGCGTTGTCTGGCAGTTAAAGGGTGAAGATATGCAAATATGTATATAAATCGCATGGATACCTTCACTACATTTTGCGTGTATGTAAACTCTCTCACGTTTTATCATGTCGAATGGCTTGAGTGTATGTATATAAATATATATATATATATATCATCCAGCTGGACTGTTAGAATCTGTGCAAATGATGACTTAAGTGTGAAATTGAACAGTGTAAATCTTCATCACAGAATATGTCCTAAATGCTTACGGGAAATCAGAGGTTGGCATTCACGGCGATATTGAAACTTTTTGTTTCCGTAGGCGAAACAAATGTATAAAATGCAATTAAAATTGTATAATAATTGAAAATTACCCATTCCGTTCTTTGCAATTTTCTGAGCTTCAGACAAAAATTTATGCACGTGTGAATACTGAATTGCAGTTGGAGGTTTCATTCGCTTTATTTGCTCTTATGAAAAATAGATTCATTTAGAAACATTGACTGTGGATGTTAAGGAATGTGGAAATAATGTGCAAAGCTCAGGTTATATGTGACCGGGTGGGGTATTTGTTCGCAAAAATGTCTAGATATACATGTTCTGACCCACTGACATTTCCTATTTTTTTGCAGCTCACTTGTTAACTTTGCAGTGTAGCTTGGGCTATAATAGCAGAGTCATTTCATTGTCATTAACAGAGGCAGGGGAGTTACTAATAGTTCTATTGTACTGCTGGAGGCCTAGATAAGGCAAGGTAGTACCACTATACGTAACGCTCTGTATGATGCTCCCCTGCTGCTGCTTGGTCTCTGGGGGAGGAGGTGTACTTAATTAATTCCTAACAGTAATGTATGACATTTCTTTGTGAATTGACTCCTATTGCTTGTTGCTGACATAAAGTATACACCCTGCAGCACCACCTAATAGATAATACAGGAAAAAAGTGTGTGCCTCTTATATGGCTGCTCCTATACAGACAATACAAGAAGGAAGTTTGCTTCTCCAATATTGCTGCCTCTATACAGGAAGTGACTTAAATATGTTTTTTTTTTTTCCCAGGAGCAGGTTTTTAAAAAGTAAAAACTTGAAAAAATGTTTTTGATAGACTGAAATCTAATGAATAGGAGTAGCCTTACATACAGGAACATTCCTTTTAAGTGTCAAGTTGGTGAATTGTAACTGCTCCCTGTTTGGCTAGTATGTAGCATTATGTCTTCACTTCTGTTCTTTTCCCTGCAGCAGTTCTTCTTTGATAACAATCTTGTCATTGCTACTAAATCTAATTTTCTAATGACCTTACGTCACCCAGTGTGCCTTTTTTCCTGGGTGGTCTTATTGCAAGACCACCCAGGAGGGAGGGAAGAGGCAGTCTTGTGCTGCAGCTTCTCTCCAATGTCAGATGGCTTGTCATGGAGATTTCTGCAAACCCTATTCTATAGTATTTATCAGTTCTGTGCAAGTCTCTTTCCTCACTATATTCTATTTCTATAGAAAGTGCATTTTACACTGTACTAACTGTATACAATGATTCCTCCAGTTGCACTGGCCTCAGGATATTTCCAGCATGGTCTTTCCCGGCCAGTGTAACTGTAACCAGACTCAACATAGTGACACTGATCTGCACATTGCCAGAACATCCTGCCAATCAGCATGGGCATTTCACTTGTAGACCACCTGTATTACTGAAGTGCATGCACCAATTGGCTGTAGCACCACTCTACATTACAGTGCGGTACTACATATCCTATACTGCTAGGTACTAGGATGAGTTGTTCCATTGGACGTGCAGGGCCGTTCCATGTCATTTCTCTGGTTCTTGTGTGCTGTACAGACCCTGAAGAAGCTGCTGTCCCCTACATAGTAAGTGTTTTACAGCCTCCAGCAGCTTTCTGTTACACGTAAGGACTTGTTGTATCTATATTACTTATCTGCTTCATTTTGCTTCGTATTATTTGTGATGGACAGCAGACGATATTTTTAACATACACTATTTCTTGGACGTCCATTATATGTGGAGCGACCGCCGTATTGGTAGCTGTGGCTTGCTGCAGGCACATGGTGATCCTTAGCCTTGATGAGCAGACAAGTCCTGTTCTCTGTTTGGGGCAGTCATCAGCCTGTGAACAGACTGCACTCCATCGGCTTTCATGCCACCACGGTATAAAATCCTGTTCTGCGTGTAAAAAACTATAAAACCAAATGAAAATATCATGAATTTTAGATTTTATTTTTAGAAAAATATTGTAGAGATGGAAATTAGGACCGTAGTGTGCAGGAAGTCTCTGCATTTTGGTACAACATTAATTTGCAATGCAAAAACTAGAACAAAAACTATATATATACATTAATGTTCATTACATACAATATTTATAACAATAACTTGTTCACAGGCACGGAGTTCACAGATTCATCATCATGTTGTAGGCGCAGGCCGGGGGCGGAGATATTCAGGCCTGTTTGTACTGTAAGTAGGACAATGACCCTGATGGGTTAGCTGGCTCCATTCATCTACAGATAGTGTGCCGCTGCACGGGAGCTAGTATCGCTGGCTTGCTCACATAGACGCTGAACGCTGATCGTTCGGTGTAACTAGCAGCCATTCAGTACTGAACGGCCGCTATGTTAAGTCAATAAAGAGCAAGAAGAGAAATCTGCAGCTTCCTCGCTTTGAGCCAGCGATACTATCTCCCGTGCAGCAGAAATGCATCGTTGGCTTAACATTCGTCCCATCTAAATGGGCCTTTAGCCAAAACTATAGCGGACTCCACCGCACTATGTCTCTGAAGATAATGGGGCCAGTGCATGCTACATTTTTTTTTAAGTTTCTACTGTATTTTCTCAAGATCAGCATGGTCTTTTTTTCCCAAGGGGTGACCGGTCCTGGAGATGCTGCAATACCTGGTCAATGCATGGAGTGGACAGAGCAAGTTCCTTTTCCAGATCCCTCTTCTGGAAATCCATTTAATATATCTTTGGCCATTTCGATGCCTGACTTTACTGTAAATAGGTCAATGAACCTAATGGGTTAGTCGACTGCATAGACTTCACTGTCAGGCCTGCTCCACCGCACTCCATTTCTTTGTAGATAGTGTGGCAGTGCATAGTGCATTTTCCCAGCCAATACTGAATTATTTTTCAAGAGCAGCATGGTGGTCCTGTCTTTTTTTTTCAAGGGGGTGGACCGATCCTGGAGTACAGCGATACCAAGTCAATGCATGAAGTGGACAGCAAGTTCCTTTTCCAGCTCCCTGTTCTAAAAATCCATTCCCCAGAGAAGGGATATATCAGATATGAAACTGATCAGAATAGATACTGCGCGTCAACTTAGGCCTTTACAGCCTCGTGTGGCGCAGAGTGCTAAGTCAGCAGAAATGCATTCCTAAGCTCTCGCTCAGGACCTGAAGGTTGCAAGTTCAATCCCTGCATAGTTCAGGTAGCCGGCTCAAGGTTGACGCAGCCTTTCATCCTTCTGAGGTCAGTAAAATGAGTACCCAGCTTGGTGGGAGGTAATAAATAAATTACCTGGAAGCGCTGCAGAATAAGTTGGTGCTATACAAATAAGATTTTATTTCTGTGTCATTGCCAGGATTTTGAAATAATATTGTATGCTGATGGGTAGTCGGTGATGGGACTGTTAGACGCAGTAGGGAATTGGGAAAGTGGTGGATTAATCAGGCAACAGATTCAAAGTTGACTGGCAGGTCGCTAAAGTAGGGGTCATGGAGGATACAATGAGGATATGTACAAGCATTTTGGTTGGTTCACGTTTGAGCCAAGAGTAGATGGTGGGAGGTAAGTACTTGCATGTGTTGCCTGAATGACCGGGTTTAATTGGAGGTTATAAGGAGGTAGTGTATTTGTGAATGTGTGGAGCCATTAACGAACGATTTTGGTAGTGATTTGAATTAGATGGGGGAAGAGGACGAACTATGTTTTGTCCATGTTGAGTTTTAGTGAATGGGGGGGGTTAGCGGATATAGTGGTTAGACACTTTGTATAGCAGACAGGTAAAAATAGTCAGAGAAAGGCAAATTTGGGTATCCTCAAAATAATAGTGCCATTGATACCTACGCGATATTATGATTGGTCCCAGGCCAATGGTAGAAAAAAAAAACAAGGTTCCAGGACTGAGCCTTGAGTAGGACATCAAAGAGAAGGCTCAAGTGGGAGTCCATATTCAGTTGATGAGATATGTGAGGATCCAGGCGTGGGACAAGTCCAGGCGTGGGACAAGTCCAGGCATGGGACAAGTCCAGGCATGGGACAAGTCCAGGCATGGGACAAGTCCAGGCATGGGACAAGTCCAGGCATGGGACAAGTCCAGGCATGGGACAAGTCCAGGCATGGGACAAGTCTGTTATTCCAAAGAAGAGCAGCATTTGTAATAGAAAAGTTTTTGGTCTCACTGTTTCTCAGGTTCAATATACAAGTCTTCAAATGCTAAAACTCACAATCACCTTTTCCTGAAGTTTGTTTAATGCCCAAGTGTGTTTTTGACATCTGGCCATTTAATGCGTGTGATCCAGATAAAGTTCAGATCAGTTTACAAGCATGAATGCAGTAGAATCTACGGAGGTTGGACTCATTGGTTCACTGTAATAACCAGGACTCTTTAAGCAGATGGCTGTATCATCATCATCAAGTCTTGATTTTGGCACATCATATGGCGGACAATGCAGTTGTGCGATGTCAGTCTGAGGTTTGTAGCCGGGTACATTGTCACTTATACAATTTGATGTATAGGTGTAGGTCTGGTTGAAGAACGCCTGGTGGGGAAGGTCTTGGAGTTTGTATGTTGGATCATCCATCGATAGATACATAGACTTTTCATTGTCAAAAGGAACGTAACCTTTGCTAAAGTAATCTTCAACTTCTATTCGGATTCTGCTGTCTGTCTTGTGTAGTTGATGTTCGGGGGAGTCATTCACCTCTCTAAGTGTTTTGGCTTGCCCGTGTTCATGGAAGCTGACGATGTCCACCATTTGGGGTTCACAGTTAAGGGTTGGTAAGATAGTTCGATTCAATGAACCCTGGTGAAAAGAAGAAAAATGTGTAAGCTTTTCATGGCTTATAGTCATGCAGTCTATCAAAGTTTTACTATACAGAATGTGGTTTAAAGAGACGGACCCAGCGCGCTATCTCAGTACTGTTAGCTTATATTGAAAGAATAGCGTGCTTGAATAGAAAGGCATGGATGTGCTACATGATGGTATGGCATATGGGCCCCTGGGGGTTCCGGAACATGGATTTCAATTTTGAGTTGTGGTCCCTGTTAGAGAGAATTACCAAGAGCGTAAAAACTAGAGATGAGCGAGCGTGCTCGATAAGGCAAACCACTCGAGCGAGTAGTGCTTTATTCGAGTAACTGCCAGCTCGTCTCTAAAGATGCGGGGGACGGGGAGCGGTGGGGGAGAGCGGGGAGGAATGGAGGGGAGATCTCTCTCTCTCCCTTTCTCCCCCCCCCCCCCCCCCCCCCGTCACCCCTGCTCACCGCTGCAACTCACCTGTCACCGCCGAATCTTTAGAGACGAGTGGGCAGGTACTCACATAAGGCACTACTCGCTCGAGTAGTTTGCCTTATCGAGTATGCTCGCTCATCTCTAGTAAAAAACCAATGGGAGAAGCAGAAATCTGCTTTACGTGTCTAAGTTCCATGGGACCACAGTTGTTACTGAAGCAGAGAAAAGGCCTACTCTTAAGCAGCCTCCTTGTACTACAATAAGGGCAGGTCATCCACTGTCGCCTGCAGCAGAATTAGGTACCGATCCACATTGAGTCCCTGGAATGAACACGAGTCCAATGATGGCTTCATGACTGTAGCAGGAGGCGGACACTTCAGTACACTTTCCTTCAGTCCTAGCAGCGGTCCCACAGAACTTAGAGAGACGCAGAAAACAGATTTCTGCTTCTCACGTGCTACTCTTTACTTTTGCAGTTGGGGTTTACTTTCTCTTACACGGGCCACAACATAAAATTGAAATCCATGGAGTCCGTGAGCCATACCATCGTGTAGCACATCCATGCCTTTCTACTCAAGTACACTATTTCAATATGGGACACCAGCACTAAGATATAGTGTTGGATCTGACTTGGCCCACTCACACATCTATTTTGAATGCTGCAGTAATGGTGGTTGAAATCACAGCATTTTGCCAAGCGCCCGTGTAAGAGTGGCCTTATTGACTGCGCAGCCCGTTTGTCAGCTTTAAAAAAAAAAAAAAAAAAGGGTTCCAAAGTATCTAAAAGTCATCTCCAGGTAATGGCTGAGGTGTGGGAGGAATGAGAGAAGAAAGCTAAGACCAGTCTGTGTCAGCTTACTACCCATGGGATGGTCTGATGGTGTTCAGCGGAATAGTGTTGATTGCGCTGAATGGCAATGAGCGGCGTGAAGCGATACAAATTTGTTCACTGTTCTTAGTGCCTAGGGTTTGGGTCAATGTAGATTTTGATGACCGTGTTTCTTTAGTGCTCCGTCAATCTAGCAGAAGCGGTAGTGAATAGAGGCAACTGAAATGTTGCTGCTTCTACTGGACCTGTTGATCAGCTCCGCCAGTGACTATTAACCCATTAAGGATTGTTTTCCTCTGATGTAAGCAAAGGACAGTAGAAGGGGCATACTTCTTACCCATCGGCAGTCTGATTATAAGGTACCAATGGGTTCCCATGGCAGCCGGAAGCCTGACAAAGGCCTCCATGTCTGCCATGTAAATCAGCGTATTAGGCCCCCCCTCCAGCAAAGACTAAAACTGATGTCACAGGGTTAGTAGAATGCAATACGTCAGTAAGGTCGTGGATTATTCTAGTGATTGAACAACCACATCGAAGTCCCCTTCAGAGACTAAAGGACCATTTACACGCAAAGATGATCGGTCAAAATTCATCAGAAACTGACAGGTTTGAGTGATCGTTTTGTATTAAGTAATAATGGGCTAATCTGCCCATTAGTAGCTAACTAGTCTCATTTGTATGTATTTAGAGAACAGGTGGTCTGTTCTCTAAATACACCGCTTTTGTTCTGCCACAGGCAGCAGGATGCACACAATGGTATCAGCGTTGCCCGCGCCGCACACAGTCCCTCTCATCAGGGACGACCGATTTTATGCTGACCTGAAGTCGGCGATGGATGAAGTGTGCACGATTAGCACACATTTACACACAACAGCTACTAAAAAGCAGTCGTTTGGACGAATTTTGAGCGATGAGCACTGTGTGTAAATCAGCCTTAAAACTGTAAAGTTCAATAGTTGGTGGTTTTTAACTGGATTTCTTTTTTTAATTACATATTTCTCCCATTAAAAAAAAACAAACCCTTTTATATGGATAAAATATTTTTAAAAAACACAATCGTTATTAACATGTTCATAAAGACCTAGACAATGAAAATCTAGTTGTTTATCGTGCATGGTGACCGCTGTTAAAAGAATTTTTTAAAAATGCCAGAATTGCAATTTTTTTTTGCCTATTTTTTGCCAAAAGATGTAATAAAAAGCAATTCAGAAGTCACATATACCTCAAAGTGGTACCAATAAAACTGCAACTCTTTCTGCAAAAAAGCACGAAAGAAAGAAATGTTATGGATCTTTGAATTTGCATCGCCACATTCTATTGGTTTTCTTTAAAAAAAAAAAAAAAAAAAGTGTTTTGAATGTGCTGAAGTAGTAAAAAAATTAAAGATCATCTCTATAAACTTGGTATCGCAGTAATCGTGCTGCTGCAGATAAACTGATGTTATTTTTACCAAATGGCGAACGCTGTAAAACTAAAACCCCAAAACAATAGTGGAATTTCTGGATATTTTCCCATCGGCCCCTCGTAAGTCACACAACACATTCCATGTTACCCCAGAGAGCTGCCATTAAAATATACAACAAAAAATAAGCCCTCCTACGGCTATGTCAATCTGTTATGGCACTTGCAATGCGACGATGAGAAAAATCGCTTCGTCCTTAAGGCACCAAATAGGCGAATCACTAAGGAAATAGAGAAGAACTGGAATTCTATAAATTGAATAAAATATTTACAGTTTACACCAAATACAACTAAGTGAAAGCATTGTGTCAAAAAAGGCTGAAAAGCAGCCTAATGTGTCGCAAAGAAAACAGCAAAAATTATTTTGATACCCCAACCAATTAAAAACCAGAGCAGATAAACTATCTCATGCACAAAATTGCTAAAAAGTCTCGGTCATTAAAGGCGTTATCCAGAACATCCGCAGGATCGGTCATCAACAGCTGATTAATGGAGGTCCAACAACTGGGACTCCCACCAATCAGCTGTTTACTGGGCTGCTGTCACAGTGTGCAGAGTAGAACGCACACAGCCCTGTGTTGTGACTCTTCAATGGGAGCTGTGCCTGCAATACCACGCCCGACCACCGCACAATCTATGGAGCTGTTTCCTGCTCTATAAACTGTGGAAGTGGCTCAGCCAACAATTTCATCACTCTTTTAAAGCTGTGAAATCCCTTGACGGGGTTAATAAGAATAAACATCAATAATAAATTTCATCTTTTACCTCCAGTCTATTGAAGGAGAATATTTTGCTCTTGTTGGGGTCTGGAATATCAGGAAGACACATTCTCTTCAGCCTAAAAGGAGAGGATTCTTAAAAAGGGTGCTTAAAAGGTTTCTTATATAGTGCAGAACAGAGCTTGCCATCATTCCCATCAGTCCCTGTCTCCAATACACTCACCAGAGGAGACCGGATTCCATTCAGATACTAATCTGGTGAGAGCAGTAGCCGGATAATATCTAATGTGCTTGATATGCTCACATTTCCTAATATGCACTTTAACACTACTGCTAAAATTTCTATTCTTCATTACACCGGGGGAAAATGGCTACAAGTCCCTATGTGGCATATATGTCAGTAGAGATGAGCGAGCATACTCGTTAAGGGACAATACTCGAGTATCGTCCTTTTCGAGTACCTGCCTGCTCGTCAGAAAAGATTCGGGTGAGCGGTTGGGTTGCGGCTCTTCCCCGCCGGCACCTGAATCTTTTCTGACGAGCAGGCAGGTACTCGAAAAAGACGATACTCGAGTATTGTCCCTTAACGAGTAGAGTAATTACCTCTGGGGCTTGCTGATGAACTCTGGGGTAAACTTGTCAGGCACGATCAGTTGGACGTCTGATGGTGACACCCAATAGGCCCTCCATTCTTATACCACTTCTGTCTCACTTAAATACAGTATCTATCTACCCAATTATGGAAAATACACCCACTGGGAGTGCAGTATAATACCGAATGTTATCCCAGGGACTAATAACTATAAAGTCACTGGACTTGGTGTAGTGGATGCGCATCATTCATCCATGATCCTTTTGGATATTGTCTGTACAGTGAGATGAAGTAGGGCTATTATATTGGTGCCGCTCCTGTTATACGCTAAAGGAACACCGCGCCAATTCACCTAGCTACAGAAAATATACATAGGGAGTCCAGAGCAACACCCCATGTCATCCCTGTGACTGACACCATAAAGCCCATGGATTCGCTATAAATGATGCGATTGTTCTGTTAGCGCATCGTCTGCCCATTTTTGGGTATCGCACTACTTAAAGGGGTTGTCCCACGAAACAAAGTTGGGGTAAGCACTTCTGTATGGCCATATTAATGCACTTTGTAATGTACATTGTGCATTAATTATGAGCCATACAGAAGTTATTCACTTACCTGTTCCGTTGCTAGCGTCCTCGTTTCCATGGTGCCGTCTAATTTTCAGCGTCTAATCGCCCGATTAGACGCGCTTGCGCAGTCCGGTCTTCTTCTTTTCTGAATGGGGCCGCTCGTGCCGGAGAGCGACTCCTTGTAGGAGGCTGGAATCGGCAATGGACCACACAGAAGACCTGCGGTCCACCGAGGGAGACGGTCCCGGCGGCCATCTTCACCAGGTAAGTAAGAAGTCACCGGAGCACGGGGATTCAGGTAAGCACTATGCGGTTTTCTTTTTTAACCCCTGCATCGGGTTTGTCTCGCGCCAAACGGGGGGGCTATTGAAAAAAGAAAAAAACCCCGTTTCGGCGCGGGACAACCCCTTTAAGTTAAGTTTTAGCACAGAGATTAGAATCTACCCAGTGGAAAGTGGCTCTGGTGTTGCATTTCTATTCTTGACTTGTTTCTGGGCCAATGTTTAGCCATTGAGTAGTTCTGGTGTAGCGATGCCGCTCTCTGCACAAGCAGAATACAGGCAGACAGCCTATCAGTGCAATATATCTTTTTTTCTTAAGACTGGAGACGCAAAAAAAATGGCGCACAGAGTGCCATCTTACCCAAGACCGCCACTGTTGTCAGGAGGGACAGGATATCACACTTGGAAGTGTTTTCTAATTAGTGACATTAGATCACACAAATGCCCCTGGGAAGAGTCACATCATGTGGTCCAATTGTGTTTCTGTGATTTGTTGCAACTGCTGCTGTATGCAGTAAAGTCATATATGCAGTGTGTGAACACTCACCAGGTTCTCTTCCAGCATCCTAGGAATAGTAGCACTAGTGCCAACACCGAAACCATAATGATCGGCACGATTATGGAAAGTAGTGCTGCTGCGTCTAAAATGAAGAACAAGAAGAATAAGTGAACCACAAACCTGCACAGGGCCTTTGGTTAAGTTGCGCTTCAGGGGAATGTTGGCGGGGGATAGAGTTTGGCAGCACAGACCATAGTTTCCTGCCCCTCTCCACAGCTCCTGGATACAAAGCTTGTGCAGTGCAGAACTGAGCTTAGTACATAGATGCTGCACTATCCTCCCAAAAGTAGTTGGACACCTGAGCAAGAATCAGAAGTAGTATTTATTTCTACATGTTAATACTTAGTGGGGCTCCTCTGCCCTAATGACATCAGATACTCTCCATGGCATACTTTCTACTAATGTCTGATACACTTCAGCTGGTATTTCCCTCCATTCATCCTGCAAACGTCTGGCGAATTCTCCCAAAGAAGACCGACGCTGTTCAGGTTTTATGACCCGATGTTTCAGTTCGTCCCAAAGATGGTCAGTAGGGATTAGGTGGGGACTCTGTGCATCCAGTCCAATCATGCAACATCCATATTCTCAAACCAACAAACAGTGTTGGATTAGTGACATGCTGTCTTTGGAAACTGTCAACAATACTTTCACTGAGTATTGGCACGTTGTCAGCAGCACATTGACATCTAGACGGTACACCTTCACGTTCATAGTTCTTGCCACGGACCAAGACCATAACGAATATTCCGCCGTACTTAACTGTTGGCACAATACACCCAGGCAGAAGAAATTCCCCAGGTATATCCATCTTACTTGAAGATGCAATAGCATGATTTGCCTCTACGTAGAACGTTCTTCCATGGCTCAGCTGTCCGATGATGGCATTCCTTGCACCATTGCATACAGGCCGATGCATTGTTCTTCGTGATGGACTGCTTGTGTGCAGCGGCATAACTTGTATATGCAATAGCGGGCAGTTCCCGTCACAAACTATGGCTGACACCTCAAAGGGTCTGCATCTTATGGAGCATGGTTTAGGACACGTGACATGCTAGCAAGACCCAATCCATTCTACTGATAGTTGGGTACAAATACATTTGGTAGGAGAGTGTAGATCCAACCCTAGGACATGGATACATTGTTAGATCCAAGCCTAGGCCATAGTGAGAGTAACAGATCCACACTCAGTATAAACCTATAGTTACCCATTGCTTGCTGCAGTCATCACTTATTTGTTATCTAGTATATATATGCTGAAAGTTGTAGTTGGAAAGAAGCACTTCCACATGGAGCCGGTCTAGAATTTGTTGTACACTAGTTTTCTGATGTACAAAAGTTGCAATTTTGCTGCATGTGCCAAAACCGCAACTTTAGACTTTTATGCCAGACCCCACGAATTTTTCAAGAAGTGAGCCGGGCTTTGTGTGATGCATTCCATTTACTAGAATGTATGACAAACTGGTGTCCATTATAGCAGAAAGCTACTTCCACTTGTGCCAAATTCAAATCTGCATCTGCTACAAGAGGTTTGATTTGTGGCAAGTACACAGTGTATGAATAAACATTCCTCACTATCAACATGGGCGTAGGATCCAAAATTTTCATTGTGACAGAGCAATCTATCCAGACAACATACCTGTAGTCATACATTGGGGCATGTTTACTAAGACCGGGTTTCAAATTCTGGTCTATGAAGTTTTGCTCCGGTGTAAGTGCAAAGAGTATATTAATAGGCCCAAGCCTCTACATACACTTATTGTATCTGGTGGTACCTCTGTGTGCCAGGATGAAGCCAACTAGTTGGCAGAGGTTTCGACTATAATTTGTTTGTTTCTGGCGTAAATTACGGCAAATCTGACATGCCTAATCACATGCCCCTAATGCTAGACTTTGCCCAGTTTTTACAAAAAGTTCAGGTCGCAGCTTAAAGCCCCAAAAAGTCACAATTTTGGCAACTACTCTAAAATTGTGACTTTTTCGCTCCAGAAATCTATCGCATGATGTTTAATACATATGCCCCACCGTTCTGTAGTCTCTGACCAACTATTATAACAATGCTCACCGTCTGTGGGGATGCGGGCTTTAATGTATTCTTTAGGAGTTTCTCCTCCTCCGGTGAGGGCCACAACAGCCACCTCATATTCTCCATTTGGTTTTAGTTCATTGATCGTGATCTGTGTTTTATTTGGATTTCCTATATGAAATCTGCACAAGATGATGCCATCTACAAAAAGATAACACAGATGAAAGAGATATACACTCATTTTCAAACACAATCCCTCCCCTAGAAGAAGTCCGAATGGAATGAAACTGATTGTAACGTTGTCATAAGGAATTACAATATCAGAGCAAAAGCATCATTTATTGTGGAGAACCGACCAACCCCTTATAGGGAGGCTCTAGTCCCCTGTTGTACCGCCTCTAGCTTGGATACAAGATGTAATATGAGTGGGCATGGAGGCTCTAGTTCCCTGTTGTACCGCCTCTAGCTTGGATACAAGATGTGATACAGGCAGGCATGGAGGCTCTAGTACCCTGTTGTACCACCTCTAGCTTGGATACAAGATGTGATACAGACAGACATGGAGGCTCTAGTACCCTGTTGTACCGACTCTAGCTTAGATACAAGATGTGATACAGACAGACATGGAGGCTCTAGTGCCCTTTTTTTTTTTTAATCACCTCTAGGTTGTATACAAGATGTGATACGGGGGGGCATGAAGGCTCTAGTACCCTGTTGTGCTGCCTCTAGCTTGCATTCAAGATGTGGTACCCGGTTGGCTGCCTCTAGCTTGGATACAAAATGTGATACGGGCAGGCATGGTGGCTCTAGTACCCTGTTATACCACCTCTAACTTGGATACAAAATGTGTAATGGGTTGACCGGGCTCTTGAACCCTGTTGTACTAGGTTGAATACAAGATGTGATATGGGGGACATGGAAGCTCTACTACCTTGTTGGATCGCCCCTAGCTTGGATACAAGATGTGATACAGGCGGACATAAAGGCATACTGGTTCCATATGATGTCCTGTGGTATACCACTCCATATTTGCTGTAACTAGATCGTGCAAACGTGTAGGCTGTCGAAGTTGGTGTCCCAGATGATCCCATATGTGTTCTATTGGTGATAAATCTGCTGACTGTGACACATGCTGGGTGCTGTGTCCCTCGTAGCACTACTAGGGGTGGCCAACTGTCATTTGCTATGGCCCCCCTGACCATCACACCAACAGTGGGTACAGTGTGTAGCTCAACAGCAAAGGCTGGATTGAGGTGCTCACCCCTCCAGTCTCCAGCCACAAACATGGCTGTCATCAGTGCCAAAACTAAAAACTTTGATTCGTTGCTGAAGACAACCCAGTTCCATGGTGTAGCAGTCTAGTTTCTTAATTCACAACATCACTGGAAATGGAGGTGTCAAAGGCAGTACACATAAGGGGCACAGTGAAACCAACTGTCCTTCAGCCAAGCACCTGGAAATGCTTCTAACAGATTCAGGGGGCCTATAATGGTGGTCTCTGGATGGCAGACAATGAAACAGCTGGAGCTGCTCATGCTTGTCAGACGATCTACTGGGTGGTCTGTTAAGGGAAGCCTGAGCCCGGTCGCCTTGTGTGCCCTCATGCATCCATTGGTCCCAACACCTCCTAGCAGTCTAGTGACAACGGCCCAGGTGGAGGATAATTCATCCATACAACCATCCTGCTTCTTCCATCCCAATAATGCGCCCCCTCTTCTCTGCGTCGTAGAGGTGACTAGTGGTCAACAAGCTCTACACAAGCGGAAGAAGAGGTCACTACACCAGAAGCCTCAGAGAGCCTTTTATAGGTCAAGAGGGAACCACTTTTAGTACCTCAGGTGACAAGACCGTTCATCTAATAACCACAACTCTGCCCGCAAAGAGCTGATTACAGCTGATAAGCAGGACAGCATGCTGTATCTGCTGTCCATGGTTCTGAATTCTCCACGGGGAGCCCGTAGCTGAACAATGTAGCTAATTACAAAGCTCAGAGCTCCTGCTGAGTTCTGTAACTGCTCCCAGAAGTTCATTTGCATGCAAAAGAAGCTAATAAAGTACTAATAGCAATTAGTGCTTATTAGTACTTTATGCAAAACGATCACTGATCTTTCAATCTTTTGAAAGATATCTCTGTGTGTAAATGGGCCTTAAGGAAGGGGAGAAGAGATTAGAGACTTTTGGGTTTGTTCTATAATTTTCCATAATGTAGCTGCTGTAGGGACGAGCTGATTGCTTCCTCACCTTGCTGTATATGTCTATCAGATTTGCTCAGCTTGCAGTCTCCTTCTGTATCCTTCACATAAATGTTGTATCCGGTAAGAAATCCTTTCAGGCACTTGTCAGTTGAATATGGCCACCAATCCAAGGAAACTGACCTGGGTCTTAGCTCATTGATTCTCACATTTGGTTTCATGGAACATACTAAAATAATGGTGGAATACAAAAACAAGTACTTATAATATGCTGTATACTCACACACATTGATGGGCATTTATGGATGTGGCTAGTACCCACAACGAGCATGGCTCAGAGCTAGGGGTGAAGCCCACGAGTATCTTACCCCCTTCCTGTGTGTACCCGACCATCTTCTCTAAGAGGCGTTCTCCATCTTTCATAGATCCATAAATTCTGAAGTCATATCTCACCTCTGGTCTGAAGACTCCTGCCGTTAGAACAGACGGGGGAACATTTTATATTGGTTCTGCTCATTATGGCCGACTTGGGATCTGCTGAGAATTATCTAATGTGTATGGCCAATTATCCAGACACTATTGAGAAGGGGGTGCCACCAATCCTCATCTGGACCTGGTGCCATCTGCACCCTTTATACCCTTATGGTTTCAGATCCCCAGGGAGTCCAGAACCTCAACTATATGAATAGACCACCAGCCACACTTAGCAGATTATGCAGTACAAGGTGGGATCAATCATATCCTGCTGCTGCTAAGTGATTCTAACATGTCACTGCCTGACAGGAGACAGAGAGCAGATGGGATTGAGGCAAATGGGTCATTATTATTATAGGACTATGCAACAATTATGGAGTCACAGTCATTATTATGGGGTATTGTGATGATGAATGGGTTACATTGGCTATTATAAGGTCACAGTGATTATTAAGGGGATGAAGTGGCTAATATAGGGTGACAGTGATAATTATGAGGTAGAGTGATCATTTTGGACTCGCCGTGGATGTTATGGGGTCACATTAATTGCTATGGGCTCACAGTGATTATTATATTGGTAGGCTGGCTATTAAAGGGTCACAGAGATTATTATGATTGTAGACTGGAGTCATAGTGATAATTAGGGGGTAGAGGAGCTATTATGGGGTCACAGTTATGGTGTAGATTGGCTATTATGGGATCACATTGATAATTGTCTTACAGTGATAAATATAGGGTAGACTGGCTATTATGGGGTCAGAGTGATAATTATGGTGTAGATTGGCTATTATGGGGTCACAGTGATAAATATAGAGTAGAGTGGCTGTTATAGGGTCACAGTGATTATTGGGGGGGGGGGGTAAAGTGGCTAATATTGGATCACAGTGATTATTATTGGGGTAGAGTGGCCATTATGGACTGACAGAGGATATTATGGGGTTGTAGTGATTATTATGATGGTAGACTGGCTATTACGGAGTTACAGTGAAAAATATAGAGTAGGGTGGCTGTTATAGGGTCACAGTGATTATTAGGGGGGGGTAAAGTGGCCATTATGGACTGACAGTGGATATTATGGGGTTGCAGTGATTATTATGATGGTAGACTGGCTATTAAGGGGTCACAAGGATGGTTATGAGGGTAGACTGGATATTATAGGTTCGCAGGGCTTATGATGGTAAAGTGGCTATTACAGTGTCACAGTGATTATGATTGGTGTAGATTGACTTATGGAGTCAGTGATTATTTTGAGGGTAGACTGGCTATTATGGGGCTGCAGTTATAATTATGGGGGTCAAGGGATATTATGTCACAATAATTATAGAGCATGGTGACCTTTGTGGGGCCATATGGAAATAAGTCCTAGAAGTGCATAAGGCTGGAGTCACGTGCCGCTCTTTGTGAAAAATGCATGTTTTTGTAAAAATGACAGTAGACATTTATAACCAAATTGTATTTTTAGCTCCGTTTCAAATGGGCCTTATTAATAATATCGCACCTGCAGGATCAGACTACAGGGGGATATCTGAAGGGATGAATGTCTGGCCTGGAACAGTATGCACAAAACAGTGAGAAGTCGTTAGGCATTTTTTATGTTAGACACAGTGGAGCAAAAAATAAATTGGTTGCACAAGTCTGAAGCTTTAAATGTCTTTTCTCTGCTTTATTGATGGTAATATTTTCCAAGCGTTTCCTACCACTTACGTGATTTGATGACGTCACTCCTGACGGAGGAGTTGTACTTTTTCCACTGGAGGTCACAGTGAGGAGATCCAGGTGCAGCGCACCATTCCACCACATATCCATGGGCGTTGGCCTTCTGCGACCAAGTTATGTAAATTCCTCCATCTTTGCCATACGTTCTCTTGGCAGTTATCTGCTCTGTGCCTAAAGGCGACAATTACAGGATATAAGTAATAATCACGTAGGACATGGAATAGTTACAGCTGCAGTACAATTCCATTAGTCTGGCATCCTAGGATCACTGAGGTACCGGATTACCAGACTGTAATTATAAGCCCTGTCCTACATGCTGTAGATAGCTGTGTGTCGGATGCTACATACTGATTCTTATTCCTCGGGATGGCACATTGTACCATGAACAGCGCTAGCCTATTGGGTGTCCTACAAGGTAACCTGGTGTTAGACTATAAGTGTTAAAGGGGTTGTCCCGCGGCAGCAAGTGGGTCTATACACTTCTGTATGGCCATATTAATGCACTTTGTAATGTACATCGTGCATTAAATATGAGCCATACAGAAGTTATTCACTTACCTGCTCCGTTGCTAGCGTCCTCGTTTCCATGGAGCCGACTAATTTTCGCCGTCTAATGGCCAAATTAGCCGCGCTTGCGCAGTCCAGGTCTTCTTCTTTCCTCAATGGGGCTCCGTGTAGCTCCGCCCCATCACGTGCCGATTCCAGCCAATCAGGAGGCTGGAATCGGCAATGGACCGCACAGAAGCCCTGCGGTCCACCGAGGGTGAAGATCCCGGCGGCCATCTTCAGCAGGTAAGTAAGAAGTCACCGGAGCGCGGGGATTCAGGTAAGCACTCTCCGGTGTTCTTTTTTAACCCCTGCATCGGGGTTGTCTCACGCCGAACGGGGGGGGGGGGGGGGGTTGGGGGGGTTGAAAAAAAAAAACCCCCCGTTTTGGCGCGGGACAACCCCTTTAAATGCTGAAAAGTCTGTATTTCCAATAAATCAGGTGCCGGATTAATTGAATATATATGTGTATATGACCAAATATACAAGATATAGTGTACACAGATACATATACACTCATGCACAGTATACAGAATACTATATACCATCCTGTATTGTCTGGGAGTCTCCTGAATTAGGAGAGATTTGGCACACTCAGTAGAACAGGCTTCTGGTAGCTACCAGTAGGGGAAGCTTGCTGCGAATGAATATCTCTCATATCTATCGACAATCCCAATTCCCCCAAAAAGTGTGACTGTGTAAAAAAGGAACTAAATGTTAACGGGAAAAAAAAGTGATGAAAGGATTCAAAAATCTCATATAATATTTTATATAGAATAAAACAGAACCCATCAGAGGGGGGGGGGGGGAGATTTTTCAATTTAATTGTTTAAAAAATGTACTCATTTAGAAACTGATGGCAGCCACACATCTCACAAAAGTTGTTCTGGGGCCGTGTCTACCATCGTGTAGCATCTCATCTGTTACAACAGTCTGCAAACATCTGGGAAGCGAGGAGACCGATTGCTGGAGTTCTGGGGGGGGGAAAGCTGTCCCATTCTTGTCTGATGTAGGATTCTGGCGCGTCAACAGTCCGGGGGCGTCTCTGCTGGATTTTTCAAGGCACCAAATGTTTTCTATTGGCGAAATATACAAGGCCTTCCCTGAAAGATACGTTGTCTGGATGGGGCATATGTTGTTCTAAACCCTCTATATACGGCTCAGCATTGACAGTGCCTTTTAGGATGTGTGAGCTGCCCATGCCATAGGCACTAATGCCACCCTATAGCATCAGAGATGCAGGCTTCTGAACTGTTCGCTGATAACAAGCTGGATGGATCCCCTCCTCTTGAGTCTGCAGGACACGGCATCCGTGGTTTTGAAGAAGAATTTCAAATTTTGATTCATCTGACCGCAGAACAGTTTTTCATTTTGCCTCAATCCATTATAAATGAGCTTTGGCCCAGAAAAGACGCTGGCGTTTCTGGCTTGTGGCGATATATGGGGTCTTCTTTGCATGATACAGATTAAATTGGTATTTATGGATTGTACGTTGAACTATGTTCAAAGACAATGATTTCTGGAAGTATTCCTGGGCCCACACAGTGATTTGCATTACAGAATCATGCCTGTATTTAATGCAGTGACGCCCGTAGATCTCAATCATACAATATTGACCGTTAGCTTTATGCACATGAATTTCTTCAGATTCTCTAAATATTTTCATGCTATTCTATACTATAGATCGTGAGATATTCAAAGTCTTCCCAGTTTTACATTGAGGAACATTTCTCTGAAATGGTTCCACAATTTTTAGACGCAGTGGTCCACAGATTGGTGAACCTCTGACCATCTTTGCTTCTGAGAGACTCTGCCTCTCTAACATTCTCTGTTTATACACAGTCCTCTGACTAGAAATTGGCCCTCCCTCCAGCTGTTTTTCACTACTACCACTTTTCCAGCCTTTTGTTAACCTTGTTAGCATTTTTTAAAAATGCTATGGAACAAGGTCTCTCTTTCCCCTTGTGATGAGTGTTCTATTGTGAATAAAATATGGTTATACGAGATTTCCAAATCATTGCATTCTTTTTTTTTCTTTACATAAACTTACATTTTACACAGTCACAACTTTTTTTGGAATTGGGTTTGTATCTCAGATCTAACTATCGCTACATTATTAGTATAGGGTTAAAGCCTACTCATGTCTTCAAGTCGCCTTCAAGTTTTCCTTATACATAAAGACCCCCCTGTATCCAGGCATATAGATAAGCACATACCAGGCGCAGCGGTTGCGGGGATCCTCAGCTCCGCAGGTAGCGATCCTCCAGCTTTATTGTGGGCAGTGACGCTGATAGAATACGCTCTTATGCCCATAGATATTCGGGAGCTGTTCACACTGGAGCTGATGTTCTCGCTGCCCACAGGACCGCCCTCAAGGGCCCAGAATTTTATATTATAGTGAGAGAGGTTTCCATTGGTTCTAAATAACGACGACGGCTGAAACGTAATTGTGAAGAAATAAGAAGTTGGACATGCGAACGGCGAAGATTAAAATGAAATCCACTGTGCGAAACGTCACACGAAGGTGCAGATGGATGGAAAATGTAGACGTTACATGGACGTACAGATGGCAGCATGCACCAGTTATAGACATCCAGCAACACACAGATGACAGTGGGAAAGTTAGTGCCCCCTGCCCTAATGTACTCCATGATATACACCTCTACTGCGGCAGAACATTCTTTAAAAAAAAAAAAAAAAAAAAGAGATTAACTTCATGTTGATCACTCATCCATTGGCATGGAGCACCCCTCATCTCCTCTAAAAGAGGTTCTGCAGTAGCGGTGTAAGGGTTTAATAAAGACATCCATGATTCGAAAAAAAAAAAGGTTGATTATTTTCTAGAACTACACCACTCTGGTCAGTGCCTGGTAATGAAGCTCAAGTGAATGAGGCTCTGCTGCAATACCAGAAACAACCTGTTGGCATGAGTGGCACCGTTTCTGCAATTTCATACTGTCCCTTTAAGAAATGAGTGTAGCTAATTGGACACTGAACCAAACACCTACATATAGTATAAGATATTCCTATATAAGAGGCCTGAACCCTTATTATACCATAGATATCTGTGTAGTGTTTGTCTAAGATTATGGAATACTGGTCTCTTATTTGCTAAATGTCCCCCTGACATAAGTCTTTATAACATCATGGCTGGCCTTAGCTGCATGTAAACCATGGAGTCGCACAGGGGGTCCACAACCAGCTTGTAGGGTGGGCACCAGGTTATGTAGGCTGGGAGCGATCTTCCCCTTCCAGATCCACTATGCCAGATCTCCCTCTGTGCGGCAGTGCCTTGTGGAACTACACAAATCATCCTCTGCTTGGCTTTGTCTTTCCCTCTGATGTTCTGAGGCACTACTGTCAGCCAGTTAGCGACTCTGCTTGGTTCTGGTACTGTATATATGTACTGAGCTTGGTTCTTTAATCGGTATGTTATGAGCTTGCCTCTGGTGCTGTATTTGTGTTATAAGCTTGGTTCTGGTACCTTCCAGTAGAGGGTCACAATTCGTTGTTCACCATCACTTTCTTCAATATGCCTCCAAACATCCAGCGTTCCTGCGGGTGCTGAAATACATACCAAATAAATTGTAGAAATGCATCATGGGTGAATGCTACAACTGATTCTACATCACCATGGGTGTAACTACAGCGGTAGGAGTATTATAAGGCTTAAAGTCTGAGGGGCCACAAAGGATCGGCACTGCTCAGGAGCAAAAGTCACATAGTCATAGCAGTAAATGAGAGAATAGTTTGTGCCTGAACCCACCACTAGGGAGCGCTCCTTACAGGTATATAAAGCTCCTATTGAGTTCAGCATCAGGAGTGCTATAATGTGTATATGCAATTCATGCAAAAAGAGTATTGCAGGGGATTTACATTAGAAACACATTTCTGCTATTTTTTGGGTTGGCCTTGGGACAGGTTAGAGAAATGTAATAATGATATCAGAGTTAGTCCGCAGCACCCTTCTGGTCTATTGTCTCAGATCCTTGATGCCCGTCACTTTAAAAGTCTTGAGCCCGTTCTTAACTTTGCTAAATAATCCCAGTTTCCAAAGCAATGCACCCTGGGTAGAATTCCTACGATGGAGGGCTGGAGGTATACTTAACATAGGCTGCTTATTACAAGATGTTAACCCTTACAAGACAAATACCCACAAATTCACATAACTGTTTTTTCATACCTACAAGCCAAAAGTTACATTGAAAAAGTGCCCGCTAATGTTTGACCACGGGAGGGATTGTTGCCTGATAACATGTCTGACCCATCCCCCACACAGGAGGAGACACAACAAAAATAGACAGTCTCCTCCATACGCCCAAAGATCACACTACTTCCCCAACGGCCACTAATAAATGGACCGCTGATATTCCGGATTTAACAACATCCCAGTTATTGAAGGCCTTGAAATATAGCTTGCGGATTCTCCCCTCAAGCCGATACGTAGAGATGACCTTCCAGGTTTACCACAGGGCATACATCACCCCCCTCAGGGGATTTAAGATGGGAGTATTAACAACCAACAATTGCTCTCGCTGCCGGGAGGCGGGGGTAGGTCTCCGCCATTGTTTGTGGCACTGCCCGGTAGTTCAGACCTTTTGGATCAGAGTACATAGATTCACTACCACACATCTAACGTCGGCCTGTCCGTTTAACCCGACATGGGCAATTTTTGGACACATTAACCAGGACCAAATCAGATGTACATCAGGCAGTCGAAAACTATTACACATGGTGGCCATGGCAGGGGTTAAAACAGTCCTGCAGACCTGGGTTGACACATCCTCCCCTCTGTTACGGCTCTTTATGGAAAAACTATCTTTCCTCATGCACATGGATTGGGCGGAGGCAACATTGGCAAAAGAAGCACAGGTCCAAAATTTCTTTGAAACATGGGAAAGCTTCATTGAGATTTTGCCTCGACGGGTAAAAGAAGCTATTAAGGAGTCCTTTAAACTAAGTTGCTGGTACTTGGAGAGAGTGATGGTGGGAGACCCCCAATAAATACCACATAGAAGTGTTCTGCGACATTGGTCGGGAGACCTGGGCGCCATGTTATGGAAACAGGTCCTGAGACCTCACCGATACCAAATTGGAAATAATAGCAGGAGGAGAAAAAAAAAAAAAAAAACACATTCGAAAGACATCTAAGAATCATCTTGGCGTCGGGCAGGTCAATGGTTATTGGTTATTAGAGGCCTGGTTGAGGGCCATTGTGGTTACCCCCTTCCCCAGTGTTCCAACCCCCCATCCCCACCACCACCCCAATAAAGAAAGAAACCTCTCTTTTCCCTTCTTTCCGTGCCCCCCTTGCCCCAATATCCTCCCTGATAAATCTTATATGGGGAGAAGTTTAGTATGTATGTATCTGAGCTGGATTACATGAGTTATATGAAATCATTTTGGGATTGCAATACATGTAGAGATACTACTGTACAGCTAGAGGCCTAGATAAGGTAGGATAGTAATACAAATAAGACTCTCTATGCAGCTCCCCTGTCACTGCTTGGTCTCTGGGAGAAGGGGCTGTGCTGCATCACTTCCTGTTTTCTATAGCTCACTTGAAAGCTTTGTTGTATAGACTGGGAACATATGAGCAGAGTCATCTCAATATCATTAAAGGGTGAGAGAGTTCTTGATAGCTCTATTGTACAGCTGAAGGCCTAGATAATACAAGATACTAATCTGTATACAGATAGTAATCTGTATAGCACTCCCTGGTTTGTATTGCATCGCTTCCTGGAGACTGTAATAAACTATGAGATTATTCTGTCCATTAACTCTGATAAAGTGCAAACCACATGCTTTACTGTATATATAAGGAAAATACAGGAAGGAAGTGTCTCCAGTATGGCTGCCTGTATAAAGGCAATACAGGAAGTGTCCTGCTCCAATATGGCCGCCCACATGAAAGTAAAAAAAAAATGAAAAAACTGAAAGTGACATTTCTTTGTACAATCTACTTACCATCCTCCAGTGTCGTGACTAAAAGATGACTCCAGTTGCTCCATCCGGCCAGCGATGACACCGCCATGCAGCGCACTGTCAGGTTATATAGTGTGTACGGTTCTAATCCGCCCAGTCTGACATTGTATATCCCAGTAGACTGTTTTCCTCTACTCGTCATATTGACCTAAATGAATGACGTAAAACCAAGAAAATCAGGATCTTCTGTCATGTAAGGGGCATTACAAATACAGAGAGTGAGGTTATTAAGTAGGGTGTGAAAAAAATTGTATAGTTTAAGACAAGCCTTTTTGGGGGCAAAAATTTGCAACATTTTACATTTTTAGGGTGGATTTAGACGACCGTATATCGGCTTGGTTTTCACGCCGAACCGATATACGGTGTCCTCATCTGCAGGGGGGGGGGGGGGGATGGAAGAGCCAGGAGCAGGAACTGAGCTCCCGCCCCCTCTGCCTCCTCTCCACCCCCTATCTGCCCCTCTGCACTATTTGCAATGAAAGGAGGTGGGGCGTGTGTGGGGCTAAGTGGTGAGAATTTGAGAATTAGCCCCACCCCTGTCCCACCTCTCCCCATTGCAAATAGTGCAGAGGGGCGGATAGGGGGTGGAGAGGAGGCAGAGAGGGGGCGGGAGCTCAGAGCACTGCTCCTGGCTCTTCCAGGCTCCCCTCCTGCAGAGAGAGACGACGTATATCGGCTGGGCGTGAAAACCGAGCCGGTATACATTCGTCTGAATCGACCCTTAGTTTTATGAAACTTGAAGCAGAACAGTTAAAGGATTTTGCACAGTTTTTGTGAATTGTAAAGGTGCCGTGCATCAGGATGCGCGACCCCTGATATTCCTCTACTCTCGCCCCCCAGAAGCAAAAATCAACGGTTTAACAGGGGATCCAATTACAACAGCGCCCACTTCTGGAGCTAGGGTGCATTCACACCGGCCAGCTTCACGCATGATGTAGACGTACGGTCAGCTATTGCGTGTGTGAATGACCAATTTTGTTTCTTGGACCGATAGTCTGGAAATAGTACTGCAGGTCCTATTTTGCATATTATTTTCTATTGGAGTTGAGGAAAAAAAGGGGGAAAAAAAAACACTTGCATTTTGATGCAATTTTTATGCAAGTGCAATGTGATTAAACATACATTTTTTTTGCTATTGAAACGTTTTACTATACATTTTGCACACATACCATGCACCTTTTGATTGTAACGGGCAATTAGTGTAATGAGTTTTATATCTGCTAGGTTCCTGAGAAAAGCCCTCAATTAGAAGAGATAGAAAGTATGGCAGACCTCACTGCCTGGGTTCCTCTGGAGATCCACCTGACACCGGACCAGCAGGGACGTGTAGTCGGCTCTCAGCGACCAGGTGAGTGTGATGGCGGAGGCGTTCACGGATTCTGCACTCAGTTTGTGGGGTGCCAAAAGTAGAACTGGGAAGTAAAAATAAGGTAAGAGCAGTTCCTTACAATCGGGGGGACACAATGTAACAATTACATGGCACAGCGGGGTGCAGACAAGGCATACTATAAGAGACTTCGCACACCGGATGGAATAGGCCACATGAAGCACCACAAGCTGCGGTAAGTTTTGCACCAAAATCCGCAGGCTACCTACAGATTTTGATGTGGACTTCTGTAGCTGCAGATTTGGCTGTGATGTAATTCCATCCTCTGGAAGGGCCCTAAAGGGGTCTTCCAGGCTATTACTATTTATCACCCATCCTCGGTATAGGTTATCAATAGTTGATCAGTGGGGGTCCACCACTCGGAACCTCAGCCGATCAGCTGATTGGGCAGTAGAGATGAGCAAGTGTACTTGCTAAGGCAAACTACTCGAGTGAGTAGTGCCTTATGCGAGTACCTGCCCGCTCGTCTCAAAAGATTCAGGTGCCGGCGGGGGGAGAGCGGTCAGTTGCGGGAATGAGCGGGGGGGAGAGAGTGAGAGAGAGAGAGAGAGATCTCCCCCCCCCTGTTCCTCCCCCGCCGCTCCCCGCCGGCACCCAAAACTTTTGAGACGAGCAGGCAGGTACTCGCATAAGGCACTACTTGCTCGAGTAGTTTGCCTTAGCGAATACGCTTGCTCATCTCTATTGGGCAGTTGTTGTCAGCATCATGACACAGAGGAGTCAGAGCGGAAGCACTTAGCTCCGTCCTCTGTACAGTGGCCAGCGCTTGTAATTGCAGGTGCTGGTGTTATTCATTTTAATGGGACCCCAGCCTACAATTACCATCACCAGCCACTACATAGAGGTTGGAGCTAACCGCTTTCCCCCCCATACACTGTGTGTTGTGGTGCTGATGGCAGATGCTGGATCAGCTAGGGTCCTGAGTGGTGGACCCACAATCAACTATTGATGACCTATCCTGAGGATAAGGGTGCCTTCACACCGGTGATAAAATCACATGATGTGATGAGTGAAAACGCACAATTATGAAACCAATGATTTTCAATGTGGCCCCTCTCCATTCACTTTCAGCAGAGGCCGTTCAGTACTGAATTGCTGCTGTTTACACTAAACGATCCTTCAGGATTTTACCGCAGCTTTATGCAGCGGTCCTGAATGGCTGCGTTAAATGAATGGAGAGGGGCGGGGGAGAGGGAGGAGAGAAATCTTTTCCAGCCGCCCCGGCCCACTGCTGGCCACTCTGTGAGCGAGCCAGCAATACTTGCTCCTGTTTAACAGCATGGGAGTGAGTATATGCGGAGAAGAGTGTCGGGCATCTGTTATGTCGCCAGAAATGGCTATGGTGCCAGTTCAAAGCATTATCGTAACACCACAAAGCACGATTTCGCAATCAAGCACCGCTTTTTTCGAGTAACTGACTACTCGGGTGAAAGAATTTGGGGGGCGCCGGGGGTGAGCGGTGGGTGGGGGGGTCAGCTCCCCCCCGTTCCCCCACTGCTACCCCCCACTCCACCACGCCGCCCCCCGAACCTGTCGGGCGCTTCTTTTTCTGGTGCTCTCTCTCTGGCACTTGCTTTGCCTGGTGCGACTCACTGGCTCACTCACCAACTGACTCCTGTCACCTGACCAGTTTGTCTGCAGCCAATCACAGCCTATCTGGTTGCTAGGCTACCTGCCTCATCTGAGTCTCTATGCATTTTTTCTATCTTGTCCAGCTGACTAATAAACGTCCTATCTGGTTGCTAGGTTACCTGCATCCCTTGTGTAAACTGACTCAGATTAAACCCTAGGGCCGGTTATTATATTACCGGTCCCCATAATGAAAATGTGCTATGTAGTGCCTATTTTTCAGGCCACTACACACCGTTTGCCTGACAGTCGTCCCGTGTAATTGGTCCTTAAGTCTCTGTGTATGCAAATTGGAAGATGAAACAATGCCTCTACAGCGCCACCTGTTGGAAGGCAGAATTCCTGCAAGACCTTTAACAAGCCTTGTAACAATGACTGGGAGTATAGGTCAGAGTCTTCTCCAGAAGGAAAAGATTACCATGTAAAGACAGACAGTTTGGGGGTTTTTACCCTTCATCAGGGGGCCGCTGGGTTAGAGGCCTACGATGTGGGTTGAAAGGGGCAAAGTTTCTCCTGAGGCCTCCGGCACACTACAGTATTTGGGTCAGTGTTGTCTGTGTTAATTTATGGCAGCACGCCGACCCATTATAGCCTATGAGGCTACGCACACTGCTATTTTTTCACACGGACCAATGGGCCACATGAACAATGGTCTCCGTATCACAGACCAGAATTAGGACGTGCGAATACATATCAGTGTGCAGACCTTCCATATATCAGACAGCACATGGACAGGTGTCCGATGCGAGTTGCGCACAAATCTCTCGGGAGTACTTAGTAACCGTAAGCAAATGCCTAGACTTAGAGAGGGCATCTACTAAGGGGGAGGAGACTTGCATGCTCCACTGGGAAATTTATGCAAATAGGAAGATGGAACAATGTCGCCACCTATTGGAAGGCAGCATTCCTGCAATTCAGTGTCAGACCTTTTCACAAACCTTGTAACAATGACTGGGAATAGAAGCCAAAGTCTTCTGTACATGGTTGATCTTTTCCTTCTAGAGAAGACTTTGTCTTAGAGGAAGTTGTTTGTGCGCGGGAAAGTTATCAGATGGTCATGATAGAGATCCTTCTTAGTTTGAAGAGAATCGATTAGCGGACAGACCACAACATTCATTATATGCTCGGATTCCCATCAGCAGATGCTGACCAACACCCAAATGCCCATGGAATCCAATCCAGTCAGGTGGAGCGCTACCATGTAGTTGAGTGCCATGGTCACGACTATATGGTGCCAGTGAGCGAAGGCTTCATTTGTATACAATGCACATGGCGCCCTGAGCAGATGTTAAATAGATGGTCTTTCTTAACCCCTTGAGTGGCGGGTTTCCTACCACCCTGTCGTGCCCACCAGGGCAGGTTTTTTTTAAATGGTCTAATCATTGAATTTCAACTAATTTTGCAGTTGCGTCTCAAGAGCCATAACTTTTTCATTTTTCCATTGACATGGCCATATGAGGGCTTGTTTTTTGCAGGACAAGTTGTGATTTTTTTTAAACAGGGGGGAGGAAAAAAAGAAATGGGGAAAAAAGAAAAAAAGGGGCCATGTCATTAAGGGGTTAAATAATGTATTAACTTCCTTCTCTGGGTCATTACGACGCATGGATACCACTTGTGTGATTGTATTTTTGATTTTTTTACAAAGTAAAGGGAGACAAGTGTTATTATTTTTTTAAATAATTTTTTACATTTTTTTTTTGTCCCTTTAGGGGACTTCCACAGGGACTCATCAGGACCCTGATCACATTCCAGGGGTCCGATGGTGACAGCCTTTTACATGCTGCAGTGACAGCCCTTTACATGCTGCAGTCACATAGACTGCAGCATGTAAAGGGTTAACACAGCAGAGATCGGAGGTTTTCTCTGATCTCTGCTGTAAGAGCTGGTACCTAGCTGTCCTCTGACAGCTAACAACCAGCTCTCCCTGCCACAGAGACCATCGGCTTGCTTCTGACAAGCCGATGGTCTCTATGGCAACCTGTAAACAAAGCAGGAGGTTGCCGACATATCGGCAATATCTTCTGCTGGTTTTTAAAAAGCCCTTGCACTGCTCTGTGTGGGTCTTTGCAGGCAGAGCACACTGTCACAGCTTGTGGCATTGTGCTCTGCAGCTCCCATAGTGATACATAGCCCGGAAATCTTCCGGGCTATGTCACTATGAGCAGTGGAGCTCGTCCCGCAAAATTTCCGGGCGTGCCACTCAAGGGGTTAAAGGGGTCTAATGAGGGGCCCTTTTACACTGAGCCATAATCATTTAGATTCTCGCTGGATCGCAGGAATCTGAACAATCATTCAGTGTAAGTACCGGCAGCATATGAATGACGAATGATAACACAATTTTTCTGGCACAAGGTTTTCCGATGGATTTTAGCTAATTTTGGGGTGCTGAATCTAAATAGGTCATCAGATTTTGTCCATCACATCAGGTTTTCGGGATCTGAGATATTGTATTTTCACTAGAAACTTTAATTTTATGCTGATAGTGGAATAAGTAAAAATCGAGACATCCAAAAATTGTATTCATTTCGGTCATGCTACAGCTACATAAACTTCCTCTTCTTTGACATTCTGTCGTGCTCAACTTTTGGAACATCTCATCAAGCTCCAGCAGTAACCTGCCATCATATTGGAGCCCCATCGGCCTTGGTAGCGTTCTTCCATTACTTTAATATCTTGATGAAAGCGTTCACCTTCCTCTTCACTAACATCACCCAGGTTCTCTGGAAATTTACCCAAGTGACAATGTAAGTGTCACATACAGGAGGGAGAGGAGACAATACCTATCAATCCCACCTCTGTCCCTGATTACTCACGGATTGACTATTCCGAGCGCACTTGCCGCTACCAACCGTCATGGCAGAACCTCGATGGATCACTCTAGCAGTATTGCAAGCTTGGAGTTGTTAGAATACCACCGCTACAACCAATTTGCCACGTACAGGAGGGAGAGGGGATGATACCTATCTATCCCAGATTACTCATAGATCGCCTATTCTGAGAGCACTTGTCACTACCAGCCATCACGGCAGAGCCTCGATCAGTCACGCTGACGAGATTACAAGCTTGGAGTCGTTAGTATAGAGGCTTGCAATATCACTAGAGTGATCGACAATTGGTGGCAAGTTGCTATGGATAGCTTTTTCAATCTTTTCATATCACTGTAAGTAGTGCACCTCAATACTCATTTTATATCCAAGTGATTGAAAACTCAAGAAAAGCTCCTCCACAATCTAGTAGTTGTCAGCTTTCCTGTTCCCTAAGAACGTCTGCCCGCATTAGAGAAGGCATTCCAAGCTCCAGCTTCATAGTTGTAACACAGTGGGCATCCCTGAAGAGAGTTCTTATCAGAGGTCCATCAAATATTCCTGCATTTTCCTTCTCCTCAGACTTGGAAAGGTTAAACATACGTGGTGTAAGCAGTCTCCATTATGACCAAGCACTTTGACTAAATTGCTTCATCAAACATGTTTTATGTGCAGTGGGGGGAAGGAATATTTTTTTCCTATCAACCAGAAAAGCAGTAAGTCGCCATTTTCAAATCCACATAAATTACCCATCCGTGTACACGATATTTCATCCTCTCCACGATAATCTGGACGCTGGCATATTCTTGTTATAATTTATGCCAGAAACTGTTGTAGACAAAACTGAAACCTACCCCCGCCTGTAGCGTAGGTACGGTTACGGATATACCCCCGCCTGTAGCGTAGGTACGGTTACGGATATACCCCCGCCTGTAGCGTAGGTACGGTTACGGATATACCCCCGCCTGTCGCGTAGGTACGGTTACGGATATACCCCCGCCTGTCGCGTAGGTACGGTTACGGATATACCCCCGCCTGTAGCGTAGGTACGGTTACGGATATACCCCCGCCTGTAGCGTAGGTACGGTTACGGATATACCTTCGCCTGTAGCGTAGGTACGGTTACGGATATACCCCCGCCTGTAGCGTAGGTACGGTTATGGATATACCCCCGCCTGTAGCGCAAGTATGGTTACAGATATACCCCCGCCTGTAGCGTAGGTACGGTTACGGATATACCCCCGCCTGTAGCGTAGGTACGGTTACGGATATACCCCCGCCTGTAGCGTAGGTACGGTTACGGATATACCCCCGCCTGTAGCGTAGGTACGGTTACGGATATACCCCCGCCTGTAGCGTAGGTATAGTTACGGATATACCCCCGCCTGTAGCGTAGGTACGGTTACGGATATACCCCCTCCTGTAGCGTAGGTACGGTTACGGATATACCCCCGCCTGTAGCGTAGGTACGGTTACGGATATACCCCCGCCTGTAGCGTAGGTACGGTTACGGATATACCCCCGCCTGTAGCGTAGGTACGGTTACGGATATACCCCCGCCTGTAGCGTAGGTACGGTTACGGATATACCCCCGCCTGTAGCGTAGGTACGGTTACGGATATACCCCCGCCTGTAGCGTAGGTACGGTTACGGATATACCCCCGCCTGTAGCGTAGGTACGGTTACGGATATACCCCCGCCTGTAGCGTAGGTACGGTTACGGATATACCCCCGCCTGTAGCGTAGGTACGGTTACGGATATACCCCCGCCTGTAGCGTAGGTACGGTTACGGATATACCCCCGCCTGTAGCGTAGGTACGGTTACGGATATACCCCCGCCTGTAGCGTAGGTACGGTTACGGATATACCCCCGCCTGTAGCGTAGGTACGGTTACGGATATACCCCCGCCTGTAGCGTAGGTACGGTTACGGATATACCCCCGCCTGTAGCGTAGGTACGGTTACGGATATACCCCCGCCTGTAGCGTAGGTACGGTTACGGATATACCCCCGCCTGTAGCGTAGGTACGGTTACGGATATACCCCCGCCTGTAGCGTAGGTACGGTTACGGATATACCCCCGCCTGTAGCGTAGGTACGGTTACGGATATACCCCCGCCTGTAGCGTAGGTACGGTTACGGATATACCCCCTCCTGTAGCGTAGGTACGGTTACGGATATACCCCCGCCTGTAGCGTAGGTACGGTTACGGATATACCCCCGCCTGTAGCGTAGGTACGGTTACGGATATACCCCCGCCTGTAGCGTAGGTACGGTTACGGATATACCCCCGCCTGTAGCGTAGGTACGGTTACGGATATACCCCCGCCTGTAGCGTAGGTACGGTTACGGATATACCCCCGCCTGTAGCGTAGGTACGGTTACGGATATACCCCTGCCTGTAGCGTGGCTATGGTTACAGATATACCCCTGCCTGTAGCGTAGGTATGGTTACGGATAGCACATACCACTCTCGGTGAGATACACAATGGAGTTGATCCTCCTCTCTCCTATTGGGTTTGTAGCGGTCAATGAAAAGTTGTACATCTGCTGGTCCATCTGAATCGGCCAGCGATCGCAGTGATCTCTCTCACAAGAAATATTTTTCCGTGACGACCTTGAATAAAAGGGAAGGAGAATTACAATCAAATATAGGACAGATATAATAGGAGGAGTAAGTAGTATAGAAGAAGCCACTTAATGAATCACTGTAATCTATAATATCAGGGAACAGCATCATCTTCCTTACCATCCAGCAGTTTATGGTTTGCCTTTTTCCTGCCCGCAGGATCTCTGTAAATGTATCTAAACCTCCTTGCAAAAAAAAAAAGAGTAATGGGGGAGGAGGGGGATGAAGCTGCAGCAGGTTCTCTTTCTCTCGGTGTCTGTGTGTTGTGAGATGGTAGAGGGAAGAGGGGATGCTGCTGCAGCACTGTCTGTCATACAGTGTCTGTGTGCTGCGCGAGAGTAGAGGGATAAAGGGAAAAGGGGATGCAGCTGCAGTATGTTCTCTCTGAGTCTGTGTGTTGTGGGAGAGTAGAGGGAATAGGGGAAATAGCTGCAGTAGGGTCTCTCATAAAGTGTCTATGTGCTGTGAGAGGGAGAGGAGGGTGCAGCTGCAGTATGTTTTCTCTGTGTCTGTGTTGTCAGATGGTAGAGGGAAGAGGGGATGCAGCTTCAGCACTGCCTGTCATAAAGTGCCTGTGTGCTGTGGGAGGGTAGAGGGATGAAGGGAATAGGGGATGCAGCTGCAGCACTGCCTGTCATAAAGTGCCTGTGTGCTGTGGGAGGGTAGAGGGATGAAGGGAAGAGGGGATGCAGCTGCAGCACTGTCTGTCATAAAGGGACTTTGTGCTGTAAAAGGGTAAAGGGAGAAGGGGGATACAGCTGCAGGAGGTTCTCTCGCTCAATTTCTGTGTGCTGTGGATGGGCAGAGGGATGGAGGAAGAGAGGGATCAGCTGCAGGAGGGAGGTAATAAATAAATTACCTGGAAGCGCTGCGGAATAAGTTGGCACTATACAAATAACAAGATTTATAATTCTTTAGTAAATCTACACTGAAATCAATCCCCAAGTAAACGTGAGAGCAATGAGATTTTCAACAGTCATCGCCCCCCCCCCCCCCCCCCCCCCAAAAAAAAATAGCCACAAATAGAATTTTGTTACAGATTTTGAAGCATTTCTGCAGCGGAAACAGTGAATCTGCGTTTGTGGATTTTTGAAAATAAAGTTTGCCAGTGTGAACTTAAAGCCAGGAATGACTGAAAAGGGACAGAGTCCTCTGAGCCAGGATCGGCCGACAGATGTAGCAGTCTCTGGGGGTTCTGGAGCCTACCTGGATCTCAAGATGTGGAGTCTTCCACAGGAAACCTTGCGGTCCACATCATCTGCCCAGCTTATCCCCCTGCTACGGTCTTATCTCCCACTCTGTATAACTTGCATTCCTTCCGGTTTTTATCCCCACAAGAAGTACCAGAACGCACCTCTATAGTGAACTTCAACAGAACTTTAATGTGACGCTTGGATTCGCTCTGGTCGCTGAGGTGGCACACTGGGAGCTCAGAAGGTAGTCCTCACTTCGCCTTAGACTTCTCGCAGTATGTAGATCCTCACACACTGGGAACAGTCGATTGGAGGTTCCGTTGCGAATCCGATCCAAAATACTGAAAGAAAAGTCCTGATTGCAGGACTTTTTTATCCAGTAAAATGCCAGATAACTGAGCGGAGACCAAACAGACCCCATTATAGTCAGAGGGGTCCGTTGGGTACTCTTCGGCTTTGTCATAAGATGGATCCGTTCAGCCAGGGGATTCCCCTTTCCTGCTCTCAGATCAAAGCAGAGAAACGGAACCCCTGAACGCAGATGTGAAATCAGCTTCACTCACTCTTTGCAGGTAGCAGGCACCGCCCTTACACTTGTATATCACACCCTGCTTACCGGACAATGGGGACTTTTGGCATGTTGCGCCAGCAATGGGTGGTCCAACCCCGTGTCCAGAGGGTACAATCTTAAACAAAACATTTTTTACAACGCAATCTTAAAGAGACAGTACATACAATGCAATCAATACTCCAATAAAACCCAAAGCCTGTGCCCCGCTCTCTTACCCTACCGCTACCATATCACAAAAACGCAATACATTCCACCGCATAAAATCCACACATAAAGATGCAACCACATAAACAAAACCTGCAACTAAAACAGCAGCAAATTCCACAAAGCTCGTTAGCTCCACCATCTGCAGAAGCACAGCAGGAATTCCGCAGCTCAAACATCCTGCATGATGGAAGCCTTAGAGGTGGAAACCATGCAGAAAAGCCCATGTCGGATTCCGCTGTATGAACACACCCCAATAGTGTGAGTGTGTGTGTGCAAATCACAGATCTTGTAGTTTTATAGCTCCACCCTTATATTGTCTGACGGCGTTCCCATTATTATCACCACTTACCATTCATGGAGAACATAACGGACGCTGAGATGATTATAAAAGTTATAGCCGTGTCCAGGATCCCAGGTGCATCTCAGTAATCGCAGGTCTTGGGTTTTACATGAAAAGTCTTTGGGTTCATCCGGTAATCCTGTAAGATACCAAAGATGATCCACATGTGAAAAGGATGGAGACCCCTCTAATAATCTCAGATGCATTTACTAGTAGATAGCCCATCCCAGGACGGTGACTAATAGAATATGCATCTACTTAAGGGCCCACATCACACTGTACATGTAGTGAACCAGGGCAGGAGGCCCGTGTGGCAAAGGATGGGAGGGAGGGGGGCTGTTCTTGCCTGCAGATCATCGACCTCTCTGTCAGGAAATGGGCACCACATGTGCAGAAAACACTCAGGAGACGTGGACTCTCTTTAAATCTGGCGCTTGCCAGTATTTATGGCACATCACACAGCAATCATGTACAGCATACCAGTGTCCATATTAACCGCAGCCCACCTGGGTGTGAGTTTAGGGTCGTCTTCCCTGTCAAACTTGAGGCCTTACAATATGAGTCGAGGGTTGTTGTCCCCTGTCCAACTCAGGCCTTTGCTGGTCCACCTTAGACCACCGACCTGCACCACCTCAACTCTACTGCACTATCACTTCCCCTGAATGTGTCAGGAACCAAGACTTTTATGTAGCTCTCTGCCACATCCATAGGTGTTAACCCTTTCACTGCAGTACCAGAAGTCCTGTCTGCAGTCCTCTACAGGCCCTTCCGTGTACTGCACTCCCACACCTGTTAGATAGAGCCTATAATTCCAACTCGCCTGCACCACAGTGAATGATGGGGGACTTGATGTTATGTGCTGGTCTCTTCCTCTAGGGATGATCTTACAGTGCAGTTGGTGTAGGTACCCTAGTGAAAAGGAGCCCCAGGAGTCAGGAATGGAATTAACATCAAGATTTACATTTATTGAATACAGTCCATTTCCATATATCCAGGTCAGGAGATGGCGACTGGAGGTACCGCTGCCTACAACAAAGTCCTGTACTGCTTATCCAGGTTTGTCACTGGGACGATTCCTGCAACATTGTACCTGGCAGTTTCCCTTAACCAACTGTCTGTACTTGTTGCTACACCTCAAGTGCTTTCCTTTCTGAAGATTTTGGAACTGAGCAGTAACTTTTATACACTTTGGGGTCCTCCCAGCAGCACCGAGCTGAGGGGGGTAATAAAATACAGTAGACAGATACTAAATAATAGGGGTTACTTTATCCCTCTGATCTAAATTATATACATCCCTGTGCAGCACTTCCATGTGGGCGCTGAATGCAGCAGGAACGGCCGGCCGTATGTTGGTGGGGCATTAGTAGCGGAGCTAATTGTGCAGGTTAATGTAGTGGAAGCCACTCTCTGCTGCACTGCTGAGGCACAGTGGAGGTAGTTTGGATGAGATGGCTTACTTCCCCCCTATCCCTGCTTGGCACTGCCCACATCATGCTGTGCATCCTATACAGCGCTTCAATGCGGGTGCTAACTGTGAGTGTAGCAGGAGCTGCTCTCTGCTACACTGGTGAGTGAGTGGTATGGCATCGTTCTTCCTCAACCCCCACCTGCTGAGTGTGGGCCACAGTGTCCTCTACAGTATAAACAATTAGGGGTCAAGTCCCCCTCTATTGGCCCATAGATATAAATGCCTTAGCGAGGAATGTGGTCATTTAACCAGAGGGTGGCAGTATTTCAGTTACAAACTGACACAGGACATATATACTGTGTTTCCCAAAAAATAAGACCCTGTCTTATATTATTTCCCCCTAAAGAGGTGCTAGGTCTTATTTTCGGGGGATGTCTTATTATACTTACCTAGCAGGCTTGGTCCATGTCACTGCGACATTGATTGGCCAATTCATAAACAACAACACCATGGCTGTGATTAATTCTTCCACCGCTGCTCAGCCAGTCAATGCAGAACTCGATGAACCAATCACAGCCATCGCGTAGGTTCATCGAGCGCTGCATTGATTGGTTTCTCGAACACTGCTCAGCCAATCAGAGCCATCGCTGGAGGTGGGATTTATGAATCTTGGAACCAGGATGTGGTCTTTGGTGGGGGGGCGAAGACTGCAAGAAGCACGTCGGAGCTCCAGAGAGCAGCAGGAGAATGCGGACCGTACCTGCTAGGCAATGTATTACTTTCTTTTTTTTAATGCAATGCAGCTAGGGCTTATTTTCAGGGTAGGGCTTATATTTCTAGCCTTCCCAAAAATCCTGAAAATCAGGTTAGGGCTTATTTTCAGGGTAAAAGGGGGGGGGGTTAAGATAATGCGTACATGGTGGGGCTTCATTTAAGAATCTTTAATCCTTTCCTGTATTTTTAGACCTGTGTTAGAGGTCAGCCTATACAGTGTAGTGTATATATGGTATATAGTGTATATAGTATTGTATAGCATTACTGCTGATCTTGCACCACTGATGCCCACTACTTGTTTACCATCTGTTTGAAGTGATTGCAGCATCCAATTGAGGCCTGACAAAATTATCTTACTTCCAGGCTGCCACTCAGTCATACAACGGTGATCAGTTGATGTGATCAAATGACATTACATGGATTTCCTGTCACATCTTAATAAGAACAGGGCACTGCCAAGGATTTACCCCACAGGACCGAATGGCATTCCTTTGTATGTGCACTGTAGGGCTGTAATATTTGGGCACTGTATGGCATTTGTGTGTCAGTCTATACTATACATCAGAAGTATTTCTCCATGTATATGTTGAACATAGTACCCTAATGTGGTGTAAACCTAGACTGATCCCTCCATTATACTGCCTAAATAATACCGCCATGTGGGGATGAATAATAGCACTGCAGAACTCTTAATAACAATAAAATACACTACACACAGAATACTGCCACATAATACATCTATTACCATAGACTGCCATACACGTCCATACAGAACCTACATATTAGTGATATAAACAGTACTTCTATACAGGTCTCACATAATACTGCTATATAGTGACTACATAATGCTGCCATACAGTGCCCTCAACAATAGCATACAGGGCCCACAATACTGGTATACAGTGCTTAAAGGGGTTGTCCCGCGGCAGCAAGTGGGTCTATACACTTCTGTATGGCCATATTAATGCACTTTGTAATGTACATTGTGCATTAATTATGAGCCATACAGAAGTTATCAAAAGTTTTATACTTGCCTGCTCCGTTGCTGGCGTCCTCGTCTCCATGGTGCCGACGAATTTTCGGCCTCCGATGGCCAAATTAGCCGCGCTTGCGCAGTCCGGGTCTTCTGCTGTATTCAATGGAGCCGCTCGTGCAGAATGCCGGCTCCGTGTAGCTCCGCCCCGTCACGTGCCGATTCCAGCCAATCAGGAGGCTGGAATCGGCAATGGACCGCACAGAAGAGCTGCGGTCCACGGAGGGAGCAGACCCCGGCGGCCATCTTCAGCAGGTGAGTATGAAGACGCCGGACCGCCGGGATTCAGGTAAGCGCTGTGCTGTTTGTTTTTTTAACCCCTGCATCGGGGTTGTCTCGCGCCGAACGGGGGGGGGGGTTAAAAAAAAAACAAAAAACCGTTTCGGCGCGGGACAACCCCTTTAAACTTCCCTACAGTGCCCATACAATACTGCCAATTATGGTTCACATAATACTGCTATACAATGTCTACATATTATTAGCATACAGAAAATACTTATCTATATATATAAAGCTGAAAGCCCTCACTGACTCACTGACTGACTGACTCACTGACTCACTGACTGACTCGCCAAAAGTTCTCCAACTTCCCGATGTCGTAGAAACATGAAATTTGGCACACGCATAGATTATCTCCAAAATAGGAAAAGTAATTGGGTCCCAACTCGATTATTCAATTCTAGCGCAAAAGAATTGGCGTCAAAATTTTACGTACGTAATCTAAATCTGTCACTTTCCAATGTCATAGAAACTTAAAATTTGGCCCGAGCATTGATTATGTCATAAATGGGAAAAGGTAATGGGTCCCAACACGATTATTCAATTCTATGCGCAAAATAATTAGCGTCCAAATTTTACGTACGGAATCTAATTATCTCACTTTCCGGTGTCATAGAAACGTGAAATTTGGCACGAGCATTGATTATGTCATAAGTAGGAAAAGTTCGTAGGTCCCAACTCGATTATTCAATTCTAGCGCAAAAAAATTGGCGTCGAAATTTTACGTGTGGAATGTAATTTTTTCACTTTCCGGTGTCATAGAAACGTGAAATTTGGCACGAGCATTGATTATGTCATAAATAGTAAAAGCTAATGGGTCCCAACTTGATTATTCAATTCTATGCACAAAAGAATTAGCGTCCAAATTTTACGTACGGAATCTAATTTTCTCACTTTCCGGTGTCATAGAAACGTGAAATTTAGCACGAGCATTGATTATGTCATAAATAGGAAAAGTTAATAGGTCCCAACTCCATTATTCAATTCTATGCGCAAAAGAATTAGCGTCGAAATTTTACGTGCGGAATGTAATTTTTTCACTTTCCGGTGTCATAGAAACGGGAAATTTGACACGAGCATTGATTATGTCATAAATAGGAAACGCTAATGGGTCCCAACTCGATTATTCAATTCTATGCGCAAAAGAATTAGCGTCCAAATTTTATGTGCAGAATGTAATTTTCTCACTTTCCGGTGTCATAGAAACGGGAAATTTGGCACGAGCATTGATTATGTCATAAATAGGAAAAGCTAATAGGTCCCAACTCGATTATTCAATTCTAAGCGCAAAAGAATTAGCGTCCAAATTTTACGTGCGGAATGTAATTTTTTCACTTTCCGGTGTCATAGAAACGGGAAATTTGGCAGGAGCATTGATTATGTCATAAATAGGAAAAGCTAATGGGTCCCAACTTCATTATTCAATTCTAAGCGCAAAAGAATTAGTGTCCAAATTTTATGTATGAAATCAAATTCTCTCACTTCCTGATGTCATTTTATATAAAGGAAACGTCGCTTTGTTACCTCCCCGTGGTGTTTCCTGGGTAACGCAGAGAACTATGCAAAATGGTGAACATATTTTTTTTCCTCAGTATCTCTAAAGTAACCACGACTTCATAAGATTTTCCGTGTGAACACCAGATAAACACCAGTACCAAATTAACTCGGGCGAAGCCGGGTATATCAGCTAGTTAGCAATATGCACAATACTGCCATACAGTGCCCACGTAACACTGCCATACAGTGCCCACATAACACTGCCATACAGTGATCACATAATTAGTACCATACAATGAACACATACAAAGCCCAAATTAAAAAGATTTATAGCAACCAAATAATGTCATCATACTGTGCCAAAATAACACCCCAGCGGGCACCATCATTACTCCAGGGAAGAGATGTATCACCTCCACATATAGTGGGCTACAACCATGCGTCACACTTACTGCTGACGATGAGCACCGTCCCGGGGGGAACACCATCATCCTTATCCACCAGGCAGACCACATTGGCTCCATCTGATCTGGTCATTGACACATTATTTCTGGAGGTTACATAAACGTCCGTTCCCATGTCGAGGCATCTCTCCATCTTCTCAGGACCGTATATCATTTCTTGTATTGTCTGATCCTGTCCAGGCAAGCAGCAAAATGTGACATTGGACCCCTCTGGAACCACACGCTCACGTGGGTAAACTTTTGTGTCCTTTCTCCCTATATTCTCTCCTGTGAAGGAAAAAGTGATGAAATAAAGGGTTAATTAATGAGAAGTGATGGGAGCATAATGCAAAAAGTGTACAAAAAGCTCAGAGAACACAGATTTATACAGCCACCACTAGGGGGAGCTCCTTATATAAAGATTTATACAGCCACCACTAGAGGGAGCTCACTGTATACAGATTTATATATCCACTACTAGGGAGAACTCACTGTATATAGATTTGTATAACCTACATTAGGGGTAGCTTACTGTATACAGATTTATACACCCACCACTAGAAAACAAAGCTCTGTGAGCTAAACAACATAAGTACATAACTAGTCCTGTTTTCAGCTGAGAGGGGGCTATAACTGTATTGAGTGTACACAAAACATCAACATCTATCAGTCTGGAGTCCGGGCTGTTTAGCTCACAGAGCATTGTCTACACTGGATACAATTGATCCACTTCTGAGCTGAGAGCAGGACTAGCTATGTACAATGTATCAGTCTGGAGTCCGGGCTGTTTAGCTCACAAAGCATTGTCTACACTGGATACAATTGTATCCACTTCACAGCTGACAGCAGGACTAGCTATGTACAATGTGTCAGTGTGGAGTCCGGGCTGTTTAGCTCACAGAGCATTGTCTACACTGGATACAATTGTATCCACTTCACAGCTGACAGCAGGACTAGCTATGTACAATGTGTCAGTGTGGAGTCCGGGCTGTTTAGCTCACAGAGCATTGTCTACACTGGATACAATTGTATACACTTCACAGCTGACAGCAGGACTAGCTATGTACAATGTATCAGTCTGGAGTCCGGGCTGTTTAGCTCTCAGAGCATTGTCTACACTGGATACAATTGTATCCACTTCTCAGCTGAGAGCAGGACTAGCTATGTACAATGTATCAGTCTGGAGGCTGGGCTGTTTAGCTCACAGAGCATTGTCTATACTGGATACAATCGTATTCATTTTTGAGCTGAAGGACTAGGTATGTACAGGGTTACTGCCTCTGACAGCAAGCAATGATTTTGAAAATGGTTGAGATTTGAAACACAAGATATTTTAGAACTTTTTATTTATACACTGATTTCCTATTTTCTTGCTATATGATTTACGGAATAAAATAGCCTGGGTATAAGAGGTTAATTAAAGGAGTTCTTTTTTTGACTTGTTGATAGTTAATAATTCAGCCCCTGTGTTTATCTTTAACCCCCGGCAGTCATATAACTCTTACTGTTTTGTAGTCTGCAGCTGAATTTCTATAACCGCCTCCTGATTTGCTAATATTTGTTTTTGGCCAGTTAGACTTCTGGATTTTGCACATTGTGTGCACAGATTCAGCAGCGTGTCAACAATACATTAAAGTGATGAGCCAAGAGCTTTGTGCCATCCTGGCATTACAGGGCAGTGATTCATGTGAATGACCATCATGCAATTCTACATTTTCCCTGTAAATAGAATCACTAAAAAAAAACTTACTTAACCCCTTAATGCGACAGGGCATAAACATACATCCTGTGGATGGCAGGACTAGCTATGTACAAGGTATCAGTCTGGCGTCCGGGCTGTTTAGCTCACAGAGCATTGTCTACACTGGATACAATTGTATCCACTTCACAGCTGACAGCTATTTGCCTCTGAATGGAATCAAGAGTGTTTTCTTTCACTGACAGCAAACATAGCTAAAGTCTTGCATAATATAATTCTGCAGCCACCACTAGGGGGAGCTCACTGCGCAGACATTTCTACAGCTACCAATTAAATTTGTAATAAATTCATAAGAAGTGATCTCCCCTTAGTGGCAACAGAAGAAATGTTATGGCTTCTCATAAGCCGGGTTTGCAGGTACTACAGAACCTCCTCTGAGTACATCCCTGTTTTTACAGGCCCAACATAAATGGCTCTAAAGCCCTAAAGGCGAAAACAGCTGAATAGAGTTTGAGTATTTTCATTGGCTTTTGAGCCAAATGTTCAGTAATTAATACAAACTACTGGCGTGCTTATAGAAATGTTCTCTGCTTTAATCTTAGATGTACATTTTTGTTTGTACCTCCTCTAATAGATATGCTGTGCATTTTTTGCCCCAAATCCCTTAGAGGGGTTGTCCAAGGAAATATTTTTGTTAAAGCCAGTCCCCCATAGCAAAAAAATAACAAACCAGCTAATTCTCACCTCTCCTAGCTTCGGTGGCTCCAAGTCCCATCTCTGACATGTCGCTTTCAGTCTGCAGCACTTTGTGTATAGGATGTCACAGGCTACTACAGCCAATGACAGAACTGAGTGCTTGATCATGTGCTCTGTCATTGGCTGCAGTAGTCTGTGACATCCTGTACATAAGCTGCTGCAGCCTGGAAGCAACATGTCGGAGAGGAGATCTGAAGTCATAGACAGGGAGCTGGGAGAGGTGAGGATGAGCTGGCATCTTATTTTTTGCTGTGAGGGACCTGGCTTTAACAAAAAAATAAAATGTGAGACAACCCCCGCACGCCGAGGGACCTCCCTAATCCCTCACATAACTGTTTTTCTTCTATGTCATTTTCCCAGGAAAGATGATGACTGAGCACAATTTCCCAAAACCACAAAACTAACGGATTCCAAATAACCCGACCAAATGCAGCTCTCAGACCCCCAAGATGCTGATGCCCAGATAGCTGCAGATGGCTTCACTGGCACTGAGCACCGAGGTTAGAACTGTATGACTGGCAGCTGGCAGCAGGTTATCTAACATACAGCTGGCACCAGGAATGTCACCATATAATGAACGATGTAGAAGCACCAGCTCAATGACATCTCCATCTCACGTCTGGTCGGTCGTTTGCTATCATTACTGATTACCTGTATATTGTTGCAATTGCATTCATAGACTTTTTCTCTACTATTTAACCCTACCTGTAGAGTTATTACAAAGGATAGAGAGTTAAAGGGAATGTATCACATAAATCTATCTCTAATCTCTATCTCACCCCTTGAAGGGAGGCTCTTGTACCCTGTTGTACCACCTCTAGCTTGGATACAAGATGTGATACAGGCGGGCATGGAGGCTCTAGTACCCTGTTGTACCGCCTCTAGCTTGGATACAAGATGTGATACGGGAGTCATGTAGGCTCTAGTACTCTGTTGTACTGTCTTTAGCTTGGATCAAGAGGTGATACGGGCGGGCATGGAGGCATAAGGGTTCCTTATGGTATCCTGCGGCATATGAATCCATATTTGCTGTAACTGAGCCCCTATATCCTGCAAACTCGTAGGTTGTTGATGTTGGTGTCCCAGATGTTCCCATACACGTTCTATTGGTGACACATCTGGTGACCGGGCAGCCATGGAGGTGTGACAATGTTGTGGGGGCTTCCTGTGACCCCCTTGTGCGGCCGACCATTATCCTGCTGCCCCTTGGAAGCCGCCATGAGAGGAACACATGTGGCTGCAGGATGTCTTGAACATACCGCTGAGCTGTCATTGTCCCTCATACCACTACCAGTGGTGACCGACTGTCGTATGCGATGGCCCCCCAGACCATCACACCAGCAGTGGGGGCAGTGTGCCGCTCCACAGCAAAGGCAGGATTGAGGCGCTCACCCCAAGGTCTCCAGACATGAACGCTGCCATTGTCAGCGCCCAAACTAAACCTGGATTCATCACTCTGTGGCAATCCAGTTTCATTGTTCAAAAAACAACTGCAAACGGAAGTGACGGTGGGTATGAAAGGCAGAACATGTAATGGGTGCCGTAAGACCAAATCTCCTTCAGCCAAGTTCCTGGAAATGGTTCTGACAAACACAGCGGTGTAATGATGGCGCCCCCTGTCTCTGGATGGCGGACAACTAAACAGTTGGAGCTGTTTGTGCTTGTCGAAAGATCAGATGATCCTCTCTACTGGTGGTCTGTCGGGGGTCCTGAGCCCGGTCACCTTGTGTGCCCTCACACATCCACTGGTCCCAACACCTCCTAACAGTCTGGTCAGAACGGCCGGTGGGGGACAATTCATCGCTACGACCATCCAGCTTCTCCCATCCCAATAATGTGCCCCTCTCAGAATCTGGTAACGGGGTGAAATCTCTTTTATCCGTCGTAGAGGCGTCTAGTGGCCAACAAGCTCTACACAAGCAGAAGAAGAGGTCACTACACACAAGGAGCCTCCAAGAGCTTCTTATAGGACAAGGGGGGAACCACATTTAGGGTCTCAGGTGACAAGACCGTTCATCTAATCACCACAACTCTCATCATTTGTATACCTGCCTGAGATGGAACCGCAGGACGGGATCTGCAGCAAAATTACAACTTCTTCTAGGCGCCGGATTGTTTTTGACAGAGAGTATAAATGCGACTGACAGAAAAAGCTAACTAGTGCTCCATTGAACCGTTTATTATCTGAGGACATGTGATGCTTGTGGGTCCCAGTGGTTGGATGCAGTTACAGGTGCAGTTAGTTCTGCCTACTGCACATGCATGAAGCAAGATCCACCCCAGTACAACTCGTACAGCACGGTGCAAAACTTTTAGGCAGGTGTGGGAAAATGCTGCAAAGTAAGAATAATTTCAAAACTGGACATGTTAATGCTTCATATTTGTAAATTAACAAAATGCTAAATGACTGAACAAAAGAGAAATGTAAATGGCATCAATATTTGGTGTGATCGTCCTTTACCTTCAAACAGCACCAGATCTTCTAGGTACACTTGCACACAGTCATGGACTTTGTAGGATTATAGTCAGTTGTATGACTAACCAATTATACCAAGCAGGCAATAATAATCATCATTTTCATATGTATGCCGTCACCGCACTGACTCTAAGACTTACCATTTATTTCATTCATTCTAAAATAAGAAGGCTACAAGAACCAACAAAACGTAAATCTTCAAACAAAGAATCGCCACCCCTGTGCTAAATCCTAATTCACTTGTACTCTCCAAGGATGGGGATATAGATTGTGTGTTCCTTCTCCCTTAGGCTTCTTTCACACGAGCTCATATCGGCGATCCGTTTTCACAGCCGGCTGATATACGCTACATTGGGAGTGAAAAATCTGGCGAATGGGCGTACACATCAAGCGTTTGTGCGCCCATTCATATGGCCTAGTGAGGCCGGCGTAAATGCGCTGAGCTCACCAGGCCATCGTTCAATTCCCCTCCCTCCCCATCGGAGGTTCACCTCTCGTTCCTCCCCGCTCGTTCTGTACAATGGAAGGGGGCGGGATGGGGGCAAAGCTAAGCGCCGTCCCCCCCCCCCCGCCACCTCCCATTGATGGCTATGGACAAGGGGTGGGAGAGAGCAGGCACTTAGCTCTGCCCACGTCCCGCCCCTTGTCCATAGCCATCAATGGAAGGAGGAAGAGCGGACCGGCGCTTAGTTCCACCCCCATCCCGTCCCCTCCCATTGCACAGAACGAGCAGGGAGGAATGAGAGGTGAGCCTGCATGGGGGGGGGGAGGAGAACAGAGGGAGGGAGTTTAGCAGCCATGCTGCTAAACTCCCTCCCACCTACGGCCGCTGCCATGGGCTCCCATAGGAGCCCATGCAGCGTTCGACGTATTCCGGCCCAAAAGATAGTTCCAGGACTATCTTTTGGGCCCAACGTAAAAACACCCGGCGCTATATTGGCTTGGAGTGGCGTCTTTATGTCTCAGAAATGCGCCCATGTGATCTGATGCATTGGAATCCGTGAAAATATATGCGCTCATGTGAAAGAAGCCTTAGGAAGTATATGGGCACCCGGGAATCATATGGGTGACTCCAGTAAGGATTCTGAGTAAGGGACTCAGGGATATAGCATAACCACGTAGTCTTGCTCCGACCCAGACTAAGCCAAGTGGGGGTATTCGTTAATTTAGCACCAGTGTTAAACTGGCAATTAGGCAAAAATTATTACAAAGTCTACTGGCGCTATATTTATGAATCTGACATATAGTCAGACAGAGAAGACCATTTAGGGACAAGATCAGCACTTCTGAATCATTCTGGGAGTCAGAAGTTGGCGATGGGCTGGCTAAAAGTGTGGGGGGGGGGTTTGCTGTAAATAAGTGGAGTCTGCTGTGCCTACTGGGCAAGAGGGGGAGACTATGTTTACTACTAGAGGGGACGGGAGATTCCAGGACTCCCCACATAACTATGGAGGAAAAATGTTTGCATTGCCCTACAAAACACCTCCCAGTCAGACATCGAGAACCTCTCCAACTCACCATCATGGGTTGTCCACTCACTCCACTCGCTCCAGTTCATGTCTGCTTTGGGATCATTTCCTACAACTGCGCTCCGTAACCGCACCGAATGAGAGTCACATTCCAAGGGCAGTTGAGATTCCCAGCTCCAGCCGAACGGCACAGGACTTCGGGAGAAATTCGATGTAATGTATTTCTGCAATAGAGTTAAAAATATCAGCACTGAGATGGGAAATCACATCAGGAATGTAGAGCTAAAAGAGCAGGTCTGAGAATAAATACAGTTGGTCATAATAGGCAGAAATAGGTTTTATCATTAACACAGCCAATGTGCTGTATGTATGCACTGGAAACCATCAGCAAGCAGGACAGCTGCTATATATAATGTTATACTTATTACGCAATTCCTGTTTAGCAGTCTAGTGCATTGTTCTGAACTGGATGATGATCTCACATGCTTGTTAATACACACTATGTCAAAAAAACACTCCCTCCCTTGGAAGAAGTTGTTGTTTTGCTGTAAAACCCGTCCTGCGGTTCCATCTCAGCAGATCAGTAAATTATGAGCGTTGTGGTGATTAGATGAACAGTCTTGTCAGCTGAGGCCCTAAAAGTGGTTCCCCCCTTGGCCTATAAGAGGCTCTCGGAGGCCCCTTGTGTGTAGTGACCTCTTCTTCCGCTTGTGTAGAGCTTGTTGGCCACTAGACGCCTCTACAACGCAGAGAAGAGATTACACCCCATTACCAGAGGGGGGCGCGTTATTGGGATGTGAGAAGCTGAATGGTCGTCGCGATGAACTGTCCCCCACCGGCCGTTCTGACCAGACTGTTAGGGGGTGTTGGGACCAGTGGATGTGTGAGGTCACAAGGTGACCGGGCTCAGGACCCCGACAGACCACCAGTAGAGAGGAGCATCTGACCAGACTGTTAGGGGGGGTGTTGGGACCAGAGGATGTGTGAGGGCACACAAGGTGACCGGGCTCAAGACCCCCCCCCCCCCCGACAGACCACCAGTAGAGAGGAGCGTCTGACCAGACTGTTAGGGGGTGTTGGGACCAGTGGATGTGTGAGGACACAGAAAGTGACCGGGCTCAGGACCCCTCGACAGACCACCAGTAGAGAGGAGCGTCTGACCAGACTGTTAGGAGTGTTGGGAACAGTGGATGTATGAGGGCACACAAGGTGACCAGGCTCAGAACCCCCCGACAGACCACCAGTAGAGAGGAGCGTCTGACCAGACTGTTAGGGGGTGTTGGGACCAGTGGATGTGTGACTTGTTATAGTACAAAAGCTGCAGTAATATATGAAAAATATATAAAAAGTGAAAAGACAATATGGTAATGTCCTCGTAACATTCGTAAACCCCTGTCTGACCTTCTGCAGCCCTACAACCCGGCACACTGCCAAGGAAAGCTCAGGCAGGTGAACAACATTAATGACACTACCATACCGCCTAATAGTAATTACCAAAATAAAGAAGACGTCAGCAGCACAACCACAAACCAGGCAGTGGGGGAGCAGAAGACATGCACGCTCCAGTATAGGGTTCAGACTTATAAATCCTCCATAACACAGCAGAGAGATGATCAGATTAGCAGCGCACAGGAATCCAGAGAAGTTCTCTTTACATCAAACAATGCTTCTTTATTGTCTCCATAAATAAAACACACACAACATTTCGATAAATACCAGGAAGGGGTGAGCATAACAGTAAATAATTAGTCATAGTGACAAGAAATGTGAAAGTTTGTAGGTCAGCATGTTACCTCTGTCACTTGACTAATTACTTACTGCTATGCTCACCCCTCCCTGGGATGTGAGAAGCTGAATGGTCGTAGTGATGAATTGTTCCCCGCTGGGCCGTTCTGACCAGACTGTTAGGGGGTGTTGGGACCAGTGGATGTGTGAGGGCACACAAGGTGACCGGGCTCAGGACCCCCGACAGACCACCAGTAGAGAGGAGTGTCTGACCAGACTGTTAGGAGGTGTTGGGACCAGTGGATGTGTGAAGGCACACAAGGTGACCGGGCTCAGGACACCCCCTATGGACCATGAGTAGAGAGGAGTGTCTGACCAGACTGTTAGGAGGTGTTGGGACCAGTTGAAGCGTATGGACACACAAGGTGACTGGGCTCAGGCCCCCCAACAGACCACCAGTAGAGAGGAGCATCTGATCATCCAACTTTGGGCGCTGACAACGGCCGTGTTCATGTCTAGAGACCTCGGGGTGAGCACCTCAATCCTGCCTTTTGGCTGTGGAGCAGCACACTGCCCCCTGCTGGTGTGATAGTCTGGGGGGCCACTGCATACGACAGTCGGTCACCCCTAGCAGTGGTATGAGGGACAATGACAGCTCAGCGATATGTTCAGGACATCCTGCAGCCACATGTGTTCCTCTCATGGCAGCTTCCAGCAGGATAATGCTCAGCCGCACACACAAGGGGGTCACAGGAATGTCCCCATTACATTGTCACACTTCCGTCACCTGCCCAGTTGCAATCACCAATAGAACATGTATGGGATAATCTGGGACGCCACCTGCGACAGCTCACGAGATTACACGATCTAGGGGCTCTGTTACAGGAAATATAAAGCAATATGCTGCAGGATAGCATATAGAACCTGTATGCTTCCATGCCCGCCCGTATCACATCATGTAACCTACCTAGAGGCAGTACAACTGAGTACTAGAGCCTCCATGCTGGCCCATAATACATCTTGTATCCAAGTTAGAGGTGGTGCAACAGGGTACTAGAACCTCCATACTCGTTCGTATCACATCTTGTATCCAAGCTAGAGGTGGTACAACATGGTACTAGAGCCTTCATGCCTCCCGTATCACATCTTGTATCCAAGCTAGAGGTGGTACAACAGGCTACTATAGCCTCCATGGTGCCCATATCACATCTTGTATCCAAGCTAGAGGTAGTACAACATGGTACTAGAGCCTCCATGCCTGCCCGTATCACATCTTGTATCCAAGCTAGAGGCGGTACAACAGGTTACTAGAGCCTCCATGTCCGCCCGTATCACATCTTGTATCCAAGCTAGAGTCAGTACAACAGGGTACTAGAGCCTCCATGCTCACCGTATCACATCTTGTATCCAAGCTAGAGGTGGTACAACAGGGTACTAGAGCCTCCATGCCTCCCACATGACATCTTGTATCTAAGCTAGAGGCGGTACAACAGGGTACTAGAGCCTCCATGCCCACTTGTATCAAATCTTGTATACAAGCTAGAGGCGGTACAACATGGTACTAGAGCCTCCATGCCCCCTGTATCACATCTTGTATACAAGCTATAGGCGGTACAACAGGGTACTAGAGCCTCCATGCCTGCCCGTATCACATCTTGTATCCAAGCTAGAGGCGGTACAACAGGGTACTAGAGCCGCCATGCCCACCCGTATCACATCTTGTATACAAGCTATAGGCGGTACAACAGGGTACTAGAGCCTCCATGCCTGACCGTATCCCATCTTGTATACAAGCTAGAGATGGTACAACTGGGTACTAGAGCCTCCATGCCTGCCCGTATCACATCTTGTATACAAGCTATAGGCGGTACAACAGGGTACTAGAGCCTCCCTACAAGGGGTCAGTTCTCCACAATAAATGACCCTTTTACTCTGATATTGTAATCACCTACTCATATCAGTGTTACAATCACACAGAGAAAGTATCATCCATCTGACTCCTCCTTCTAGCTACTTGTTGGTTCTGCTGACAGGTGCACCAGAGTGTTTCAGTCCTGAAGGACCAGACACTTTTTGGTAATTTTATGCATCTGGTGGCTTATTGGCCCTTTTTATTTTCTTGGGCTGCTAAAATTGCTGTGTTTTTTCATGACACACAGGGCTATCTATATTTTAATAATGTTTTTCACTTAAAAATGTCTTTGTTTTTTTGTTTTTCTAGTCTTTTTATTTGGTACAATTTGTACGAAAAGTTAAAAAATTAAATAAATGTATAGTTCTTTATTTCTAACACTATTGTATTTGGGCTACAATAAGGATGAGCGCTGCGCTCGCCATGTTATTTCAGACATTTTGACATATAATTGTATAGTCTTGGATAACAGGGCGGTTATGGAGACCATTTTGGTTGGCGTCGGCGGTGGGTCATGTTCTTTTTATTTTTTTGTAAATATTTTTATTTAATGCTGTAATTTTCTTAAACTTATTTTGTAACTTATTTTTGTACATCTCTGTCCCCCATGATGGCATATAAGACCTTGGGGGTCATTCACACTTTAATCTTTTTTTTCTTCACGCTTTTCCACTGTAGCTGGGGCATCCATAAGAGCCTCATCTGTAGCAGCCCCAGTTACAGGGGAATACATCCCCCTAGTGTGACAGTAGTCGCTGGCAGAGTGGGTCAGAGGTCTGTTAAGACCCTGCAGCTCTGACAAGCCAGGGATTACGGCGGTCACTGGGTCCCATAGAGGAAACGGCAACGCTGCTTCTTCTGCATAGTGCCCCCTCTGAGCGCTATGTAGCCTGTAAAAGAGAAGGCAAAAGTGTTTAAAAAGCACTTCTGTCTCCTCCTTTGGGTCCTATCAGAGACAGCTGAGAACCCAGACTGTTAGGAGGTGTTGGGACCAGTGGATGCGTGAGGGCACAAGGTGACCGGGCTCAGGAGGCCCCGACAGACCACCAGTAGAGCGGAGCGTCTGACCAGACTGTTAGGGGGTGTTGGGACCAGAGGATGCGTGAGGACACACAATGGGCTCAGGACCCCTGACAGACCACCAGTAGAGAGGAGCATCTGATCATCCAACAAGCAGCTGTTTCGTTGTCAGCCATCCAGAGACAGGGGGCGCTATCGTCACACTCCTGTGTCTGTCTGAACCATTTCCAGGCACTTGGCTGAAGGACATTTGGTCTCACAGCACCCATTACATGTTCTGCCTCTGACACCCACCGTCGCCTCCGTTTGCAGGGGTATCATGAATGACCTTCTAGATTGCAGGAGATTTAAACATACAGCGCTTGGTCCTTATTGGGTTAAAATGGCCCTTTTATGCACCTTGTACCAGCACCCCCTTCCAGGCACTGGTTCCTGAGCTGTTCTCCAGGCCCATAGCGGCGGCAGTACTGGTCCCAGTATGTGCGCTGCCACCACAATAGTCACATAGGTCACACACATCTTCCGCGGGTATAACCAGAAGTCTCTTCTGGCTCTATTCTGTTTGTCTGATATGGCTGCAGCCATATTTGCAAGGTAGGACTCTAGAAATCGACATTCCGCTCTGCTACCTGAAGCAGCTGTGGCCATCTTGGTTAAGGGCACGCTTGACTAGTCTTTCTGTTTTGGAGCTTTTGATGTTGCTGGTGTGTACTACAGCACTATTTAAAGCCTGTTTTGGGTAGGTACATCCTGTTTTCAGCGGGGGGTATGGAAGTTAATCTACAGGAGGTATCTTACAAAAACATGTATTTCCTCCTAGAGAAGTGATTGCATTATAAGTCATTGTGTTGAAGTCTATGCAGTGGTTGTTGCAATTCCTTGCTTAGCACATTGCTTCTCTGCTCCAAACCCTGACAAGTACTAACAAAGATTAGAGTGTTTTCACATCTGAGCTGGGGATACCTCCGTTTGTGCATTTCTGGATAGAACCAAACAGCGCCGGGCAGACCTCATTGACTATAATGGGGTCTGCCCGCTGTCTGACCAGCTTTTGGATGGAAGAAAAAAGCGCTTTTTCTTCCAGTATTTTCAGCCACATATGTGACTGAACCACCGGTTAGAGCAGTGTTTATCAACTCCAGTCCTCAGGGACCCCCACAGGTCATGTTTTCAGGATTTCCTATAGTACGAACCCCTGTGGCAATGTCTGACGCACCGACAATAATTACATCACCTGTGCAATACTTAGGAAATCCTGAAAACATGACCTGTTTGAGGTCCCTGAGGACTGGAGTTGGGGAACACTGCGTTAGAGGTTCCGACACATATGTGAAACCAGCCTTAGCTGAGGGTTTTGTCTTTATAGTACTATTGAGCTATTTTACTTACATGACTTTTCCTGCTACAGTTATGTCTAGTGAGCTGATATCTTTAAAAGAAACCTAAAATCAAAGCTGTAGCCACAACACAACCTGAGATACAGCCAGCAATAGCAAGGATAAGCGTTATACATTTTAGGTACTGAAGTGTCCTTTGCAAGGACATGTGTGGTTGGCAAGCAATGGGCTAATGGAGAAAGAGAGGAGCACGTCAGTCAGAAGATATGAGATAGATAGAGAGATGTATAGATAGATATGAGATTAGATAATTACTCACATTTGCAATAATGTTCATTTTTTCCGACCTGGCCACCTGGATGTGGAACTTTATGTTGGTATCAGACTTGTGCGGTTCTTTGCTGACACTCCATTCCACAAGTAGGCGTTGGTGCGGTGAATCACTGAGGATTTTCAGATTCACTGGTGTGAAAAACACTTCAGCTTCTGGAACAGAAAAAAATAAAGCAAATATAAGAAATGCTTTGGATAACACCTTTCATTTGTGCAGCAGACAAGGGCATCATATTCCCTGCTCTGTAAAAAAAAAGAGTTTCTCAGATTCTGAACACTATGACACCTTTGTGTGTTAGCCTGTGCTCGAAAGCTCGCTGTAACATCATGTATTTTTGTTAGCCATTAAAAGATATCATATCTACAAGATTACTTGGTTTCTCTTGCTGGGAACAATCACACTTTACCCTATCATACTGGCACTAGGCACCGACAGGAGCACTTCTCCACAGGTGTAGGTTGGTTTGCTTCACTGTGAGGTGAATGTGCTCAGGCAGCCAATCACTGCTTGTCTGTACATCACATTTATTCTGGCCCCTCCTCTCAGAGGGTGCTGGTTATTCTCCTGTTGTCAGGTTGATCATGCATGCTGGTCAGATCTCTGTCTGTGTCCTGACTTTATGTTTGTTTCTTGTCTAAGTCTGGGCCCACGTCCGGTCTAAACATACTCAGATGTGATGTCTGACACCAAAGTCTTGTCTGTGGCTGTGTTCTGAGTCTCATCTGATGTCTGTCTCACTCCTGCTCTGTACCCTGTCTGACTTCTTTCTGTAGACTCTCAGTCTGTTGGTGCTTTTTGTCTCCTCAGCTACACCTGTTCATGTTCTGCACAAGTCAGAACAAGAACCTTTATCATGACAAGTCCGTCTGTAGTTTTACTTATAAGCAGGGATGTTGTATCATCTTGATCCCTGTTCTTGTAGTTATTTTGCATCATCCAATGTTTGCCACTGTTTACCTGTTGCCAACTAGGGAAAACCAGGGTTGCCCTAGGTTCCTAATGTGGAGCCGTCCTTATCAGGGAGATCACTCCACTTATTGCTAATATTTTCCCTATTTGGCAGATCAGGGTCAGATTCTTCACTTACATTCTTGTTATGCCATTTAGGTTATTCGCTTTGGTACCAAATAAAGTGTATATGTTTTGTATATCTGCGTTTTGTCGTGTTTTCTTTGGTGGTATATTTTCATCTGTTTAGGACATTACATTTACACCATGCAGGCCATGTATGAATAATTCCTGCACGTATTTAATAGGTGCTTTCTAGACATAATAATTGGTCCTTTTAGGACATATGCTGTGTAAGCTATGTATGGATGAGCCCTACACGGGCGTTACAGGGTCCTTGGGGACAGTAAATTTACACTTGCATAGGCAATGTAAGAATAAGCCCTGCACAGATGTAACAATGCCAGAAGCCAATGGAGGATCTCTTAAAGTTGGTCATAACCATTAGGTATGTGTTAGCAGATCCTCAATTCAGTCAGAGTCTTACACAAATATTTTCTAAAAAATAAAATAAATCTTGAAATCTTGCAGTTCTCACACTGGCCAGTAGAGCACAAGTATGCTGACATTTCCTGTTTTCTGCAGCTCTCTTGATGGCTTTGCTGTATAGACTGGGAAGACTGTGCTTATCCTTTTAGGACCTACGCTGTGTAGACTATGAATGGATAAGCCATGCACGGGCGTAACAGGATCTTTGGGGACAGTAAATTTACTCTCTTGTAGGAATTTTTGGCAGTCCAGGGACCATCGACTTAAAGGTACATAACCAACAGTAAGCACCATTCGTTACCTTGTGATAGGGCTCTGCCGGCACAACAATACAAGAACTGTTTCTTAAGAGCCCAATATTTTTTCAGTGACTCAGCACTGGCAGCGCTTGCTTCCTCCTCGGCTGTCTCTTCCAAAGCTCCAGAGCTCCTCACCCAACTCAATCAGGGCTATGCTTCCCTCCACCTCAATGCCAACTAACTAGCGTGAGCTGGAAAGAAGTGCAGGCAATCTTTGTTCAGAGTGAGCAGAGATGACAGCCAGGACAGAAGTCAGGGGATCCATTCTGTGTGTGGTGGCACCCCAAGAGAGACCGGTGGTTCTCCACCAGTGCAACGCCCACCAGCAGCCAAAAGTGCGACTCACCAGGTTGTTCAGAAGTAGTCTACAGGATTTCTGGCAAGCATCTCTACGGCTTAACAACAGCTGCATTTGCTCCTTTCCCTTGTGTAGGAGGCAAAATGAATTGCACCATAGTCCCTCAGCACACAAGGTACGCTGCCTTGCCAAGTGCCCTACATTGGAACTGTCACCTTAAGAGAAACTTTCCTTACTAGAAACTTTGTGTGAACTGGGTGCAAGCGTCTTGCTAGCTGCACTTGCTTGTTTAAACAACTTGTTTAAATAAACTACATACCCAAGGGACCCCTGGAGAAGTTCTTAAGAAATTTTCGGTTGTGATGAGCTTTGAACCAGTGCCAAGATATTTATTGTCTGAGACTGAGCTTCGAACCATCGAGGCCCAGATTAGGGGAACCCTGGTCCTTTTGCCTGTCTATGGGTATAGCTGAGGTCATCTGACGGGGAGTCTGTCTGGGTCTCCTCTGTCTCCATCTATCCTAGCTGAGCTCTCATTGCCACCACAGAGATCAGCGTCCCCCCATTGGCCGTGCCCACCTAATACAGTTACATGAGCATCCACTCCAAGAGCCCCCATCACCGACTTTACAAACACACAGTAATGAATAATGCAAAAGATTCAACCCCCCATGGGTAGAGGGAATTCACCATACTTATACCAGCTAACATCCTGTCTTCTGTAGCTCATTAGTCAGCTTCACTGTATAGACTGGGAAAGAATCAGCAGAGTCATCTCATTAACATTAGTGGGCAGGAGAGACTCTGACAACCCTTTTGTACCACTGGAAGCCTAGATAAGGCAGGGTAATAACACTCTACACACAGATAAGGTTGTGCATGCAACTTTTTAGTCATTCCTTGGTCTTTTGAGGGAGGAGTGGTACTTCATTACTTCCTTGAGACTGTAGTAATCTATGACATTTCTCTGTCCATTGATTCCCTTTTATTATAGCTGCTATAAGGCACGTACGACCTACTGCACAGTTGACAATGCAGACAATACGAAAGCGCGTGTCTCCAATATGGCCACAGCTATACAGACAATACAGGAAATATATGTCCTCGAAATCACTCTGCCCAAAAGTTAATCATTCATGCATAAAAAATAGCTACAAAGTTTCTAGAACAGAAAAACACATTCTTTCTCTTCTACAGCCGCAAGCTCTAATAAATGAGGCTAAATGTATATGACACATTCCCTTTAAGACTTGTGGAGCTGGAGAATGGGCCAGTCATCCTTGTGTAGGTGGACTATTATGATAATTCTTGACACATGTTTGTCCTAGAAGAGAAATTGTTGTTGTTGCTCATGTGTTTGCTATGTGACCAGCAGTCTATTGTATGAGGTTCAAGCAGTCATCGTCTGAGGGAAGGTAACTAAAGAGAAGGGGGGCACCACAAATGTATATTATGGAGTGCAACAAGTCCAATACATATATAACAGAAGGCACATCTGAGCCAATGAAATAGCTTTACGAAAAGATATCAAATGACAAATAAACAGACATGGTCAAAAACCATAAAAAGGCTTAAGAACATGCGGATAGAGTCAAGATCTCTGGTTGGGTCAAGAAACTCAACACACATGGACTTGTTATAGTACAAAAGCTGCAGTAATATATGAAAAATATATAAAAAGTGAAAAGACAATATGGTAATGTCCTCGTAACATTCGTAGACCCCTGTCTGACCTTCTGCAGCCCTACAACCCGGCACACTGCCAAGGAAAGCTCAGGCAGGTGAACAACATTAATGACACTACCATACCACCTAATAGTAATTCCCAAAATAAAGAAGACATCAGCAGCACAACCACAAACCAGGTGGTGGGGAAGCAGAAGGCATGCGCACTCCAGTATAGGAGTCAGACTTATAAATCCTCCATAACACAGCAGAGAGATGATCAGATTAGCAGCACACCATAGAAGTTCTCTTTAGATCAAACAATGCTTCTTTATTGCCTCCATAGAGAAAACACACACAACATTTCCATAAATACCAGGAAGGGGTGAACATAACAGTAAATAATTAGTCCAATGACAAGGAATGTGAAAGTTTGTAGGTCAGCATGTTACCTCTGTCACTTGACTAATTACTTACTGCTATGCTCACCCCTCCCTAGTATTTATCTAGGTGCTGTTAATCACAACATCTATGCCCTCTCATCATGTCTCTGGTATTTATCTAGTGCAAATTAAGTTCCCCATGTCTGTACCCTCCCATGTGATCATGTGTATATGTTTTAATATAAATACATCTGTAGATTTGTTCCATTAAGCCTGAAGAAGAACCCTAAGTAGGTTGGAAAGCTCACATTAACATCATGTATTTTTGTTAGCCATTAAAAGGTATCATATCTACAAGACGATTTGGTTTTTCTTGCTGAGAACAATCACATATTGCTTTACCGTTTCAGCGTGTAGTTGATCACTTATAACCAACTGCCTGTTTATTGTGAATGGAGGCGGGTAGATGCAAGGATCTCCGTCCAGCTCCGCCTCAATTCGCAGAGCGATGCTCATTCCCGTGTAAGAGCTCAGAGACGATTATCACTGGGACAACTGGTCAGGTATCTGCGCCCAACAGGTCGCCCCATGACAAAGGGCCCTCAGGGGTCATTCATACGGGTGCAATCACATTTTGGCTGCGAAAATATGCTGCGTTTTTACGTGTTCGAAAATCATATTTTTACAGTCTGCTGCTGTAGGTTGTTGTGTGTGGAAGTAAACTACGTGGTTGGGCATGCAAAAAAATACGCAGTAGGACCCATGTATTTGTTGCGCAAATATGCAGTGAATACGCAGGCTTCCCGTAATAGACTCTAAAATTGGACATGCTGCATATGTTTTCACGTTTTTACACATCATGTAAAAAAATATGCTCATGAGATCGAAATCACTGAAATCAATGCCCATGCACTTGGGTCTCGTTCACACAGGCGTAAGCACATTTTGGAAGCGCAAATACACTGTGACTAGAGATGAGCGAGCACGCTCGGATAAGGCAGTTACTCGAGCGAGCATCGCTCTTCTCAAGTAACTTCATTCTTGTCCAAACAGGCTCGGGGGAATGGGGGGGGGGGGAGAGTGAGATCTCTCCCCCCCCCCCCCCCCCGAGCCTGCTCGGACGAGAATGCAGTTACTCGAGAAGAGCGATGCTCGCTCGAGTAACTGCCTTATTCGAGCGTACTCGCTCATCTCTAGCTGTGACCGAAACTCGCTTACGCTCACATATTTTGGCTGCTTCGGCTTGTACTTGTGTGCGCAAATGCACCACGTGTTTTGGAACAGAAAAAAAATGCGCAAAATCACATTTTGTGTGTGTATGCGCAGGGAATAGGCAGGTTTTTTTACGCATGTCCATTGATTTCAATGGGTTCTTGTGGTGCGCAAATGCCCAATAAAATGGGTCGTGCTGCGTATTTTTTCACACGATCGTATATTGCGTGAAAAAAAACACGCTTGTGAGTGAACCCATTGAGATCGATGGGTTCTATTCACTGCGCATTTTGCACACATAATAGGCTCTGCAAATACGCTCCTATTTTAGTGGAGCTCATCTCTCCCCATGTAGAGAGAGCGCTGTACTGTGATCACCAATCTCTAGTAAAGGGCCCTTTTACACGCATCATTGCTGCGGTTGCACTGAGCGGATATCATTTCTGCCCATTTGAACAATTTTTTGAGCGATAATAAAAAGGCCGTTAGTCAGATATGTCTGTATTGTCTCTCCATGACCTGTAGCAGCGCTGCTAATGAGATTTCCTCATCGCTGTTTGGTTCTGTAATCCCTGCCGATACTTCTGCAATCTGTTTTTGAAGTTTTCCCGCCCCGTTTTCTAATGCGCTGCAGCATACGTGTATTCAGGTCTGGTAATAACGAACAGCCTCCAGTCCTGGAAAAGTTATTGGTACCTGAACCCATCAGGACCCAATCATTCTGCTCAGACCAGAGGCCGTTGGGTACAACCAAATCTGGGCACTCCATGCAGCAGAAACCCTGCAAACATCGGGGGAACGAGGACTGTAAATATATGGCAGCTCTGCCGAATGACACACTGCCGGCTGCAGTGTATTTACATAAAGCCGGCTGGAAGAGGTTAATTGTTTATAGCGTCGTCTGTTTATTCGTAAATTGATGTGAATTACGAGAAACGGTGAGAACTTTGTCTATTATTTTGGCAAGATGAAAGCAATTGTCACCTCGGGTCCCATTTACTGACATCTGTTTGTGCTGCTGGACCAGTAGGGTCATATCTTAGGTGGGAAAATGGAAGACTCTTCGCTTCAACCGGCACAACGGTCAGTTTATTGCCCAAGTCCTCTATTTAAACCTCCTGGCCAAGGTAAGGTAGGTTGGTACCCCTTTTGGCATCCAGAAGCCCACCAGTGACCACTCTTTCACTGTTGAGCAGTTCCAGTTTTTTGACCTATAACTTTATTATCTGTCCTATTGCTGGGAGTGGAGGCGTCTACTAGGAACTAATAGAGAACATCAGCAAGTCACATCGGAGATCTGTAGAAATCTATGACTTACCTTGACAAAGCCACAGTCCAAAATTGAGAGTCAGGAACAGGGCGACAATGACTCCATGCTGCCCAGTGCAAGGGTCCATTGATAGAAGGTATCTGAAATACAGAGGAAATCGTTATCATCTGCTGTATTGGCTTAGATATAGCTACTTACGATGCAAAAAATGGGAAATCCACCAACCCAGCTCTATGCAAGCTACTCTAGAAATCACTGTCTCTAGAAAGGGTATTATTTCTCCTTAGGGAGAGCACCTAGAAGGTGGGAGGAGATTTATAAGGCCATCCATGCTCCTCTAGGAAATATGTAAATGGAAAGATGGAACAATACCTCTACAGCGCCACTTATTGGAAGTCAGCATTCCTGCAAATCGATGTCTAACCTTTTCGCAGGTCTTTTAGCAATGACTGGAAATATACTTTAAGCCAGACCCAGACTATACTCCAGGAGGAAAAGATCACCAGGACAGACAGACTGTTCAAGGTTTTTCTTCCCATCAAAGTGCAGTAGGTTGCTGGGTTATAGGCCTCTAATGAGGGTCAGAAAGAATAGAGTTTCTTCTTAAGGAGATGACATAGAAGGTGTGAGGAGACTTATAAGGCCGCTGCAGAAGGCAATACAGTTGCTTTACTGAAATATGTGTGTACTACTTTAAGAATGTTAAATGTTTGTTTTTCACGCATATTCTGTCTGGTAACTCACACTGTACCCTATTGGCTAGTTAGGTAACAAGGAGACAGCTGGTTTGTGATTGGAGAATAAACCCTCCTCACTGATTGGTTAAGAAAATTTCATGAGAAAAGAGGAAGTGGAATCTGAGAAGGAGACAGAAAAAAGCAAGTGAAGAGCAAAGAAGCAAAGACCAAAGCTAAAGAAAGTTACAGTGCGGTGAGAAGTGGAAGTGTGAGTACCACAAGAAAGTTTGCATTGAGACGACAGAGAGAAAGCATGAGAAATAGTTTATATAGACAAGAAAGAAAAGGGAAGAAGAACCAGTTTATGCATTAATCTAGGAGTAAAGAAATAGTTCATGTAACAGTAGCAAGAGAAGAAAAAGAGAGTTTGAATGCATAAAGAAATATAGTGAAGAAAGAAATTAATAGCAAGAAGAGATAGAAGAAGAAATACAGAGCAAACAAAGAGAGAGAAACAGAAGGAGTAAGAGTCTAGGCTACAGAAGAGTGTGGCTGCTGGACTTATTTCTCTGAGCGTGCAGATGTAATTACAGTGCTGGTATGGATTTATCCATATCAGGAAATAGAGCGATGCCCATTGTATAACATGTCAGCTACTGAAGAGTCTCCTTCGTAAATAAAGCATTTATTGTTTCACGGTTCCTCCTGACTCTCTTCTCACCACGTCACCATCTGCACTTATGTATTACATCACCCTCCAGGGGGAAGGACTACCACCCCCGTGGTCAGGAGGGAAGCAGTGGATTCACCGCCGACTCGGGAAATATCCAAATAGAAAGATGGAACAATACTTACTGCACACTGATGAGGAGCAACAAAAACCCTGAAACAGTTTGTGAATGGTTTATCTTTTCCTTCTGGAGAAGACTCTGGCTTTGGTTTATATTCCCAGTCATTGTTACAAAGTCTGTAAAAAGATCTGATATTGACTTGCTGGAATGCTGCCTTCCAATAGGTGGCGCTGTAGAGGCTCAATCTTCCCATTTGCACCATCTCTAGAGTCCCTGATGCCTCAGTTGTCAACCTTTCCTAGGATTCTCCTCACTGTCTAATCTTGGAATCTACCGGATACGACTAGAAATGAGTAGAGGATTTACATGGGCATAAATACCAGGTAACAAATATGGCAGCTTGGTATGGGGCTCAGTGCCCAAGGAGGACACCACCGGCTGCACCCTACTTACAGCTACGTGGCATGGTTTCCAGTTGACATATCTGTATCACATATTTAATCTCCTGCTCAGGAGTCTCTCTCTGGCACATGATGGGTGTAATTATTTTTGTCGATAAGATAAGTACTTTCCATCATACTCCAAAATGCCGAAAACAATGATTTCCAACCTTCTTCTTTGAAACAACATCCACGTATTACTCATCAGGTAACTGTAATCCTATCTGGGTGCAGTGGAGCCTCGGCGTGGCTCCAGCTGCCAGGGTGGGGTAAGGCAAAGCCAAAAAGAAAATCCTGTTCTGTCGGCTCCCACGGCCCACCGCAAGCCTTCAGAGGGCTGTGGATGCTGACAGGCCAGTTGCCATGATGGCCATTTGAGTCACATGACTGCGATGCTGGTGACGTTTAAATGTAAGGTTATGCATTTGGGCCAAGGAAACAAAATGTATAATTATAGACACTGCCAAATCCTAAAACTGCCACAGAAAAGGACTTGGGGATATTGGCAGACAGTAAACTCAACTTTAGCAACCAGTATCAGGCAGCTGCTGCCAAAGCATATGAGATCGTAGGTTACAGGCAGAGGCTCACAGGACAAGGAAGCAACCACAACAGCTGAGTCACATTTTTACAATCTGCTCCTACTTTCTGTCAGCATGAGAATGAAGCAGGGGCTAACAGACGTGTGTCTCCAACAACAGCTCAGCGAACCCAACTGCGTATGGGGCTCCGAAGCAGACGGGCGGTCACTACATCTATGCTAACAAAGGTACCAATGGAATCTATGGGACAAAAAAATGAGCCCTCACACAACTATGTCAACGGGTGGATAAAAAGTTATGGCGGTCCCAAGATGGCGGCAGAAAATAATTTAGCTTTTTTCAAAAAATCTTTAACTTTTTAAAACTAGTGCAGCAAAAAAAAACAAAACCTATATAAATTACCGGTAGATTTTGTAGTAATCGTACTGACCCATAGAATAAAGTGATGTAATCTTTGCTGCATTGTGTACGGTGTAACAACAAGACCGCCCCAAATATGGCGGAATTGTGATTTTTTTTTTTTCCCATTTGACTGAACTTAAACATTTTTTGAAGTTCTTCAGCACACTAATTAGTACTATTAAAAAATACAACTCGGCCCACAAAAAACAAGCCCTTAGATAGCTATGTCGACGAAAAGATAGAAGTTACGTTTTTTGAAAGTTGGGGGGAGAAAAAAAAGCAGCATCCTTAAGGGGTTAATTAGTCTAAAAAATATTTAAAATTCAAAAAAACTTTTAAAAAAAATTATAATTTGGCATCATTAAGTCACCTCTCAAAAAATGAGCTCTCACACAACCCCATGGACGTAAAAATAAAAAAAATTATGATGGCGACAGAAAATAATTTTTTTTAAAGTTTTTTTTATTAGTATCTCTACATAAAAAACTAAAGAGATTTCCTATCATCATAATCATCCTGACCCACAGAATAAAGTCATCGTGTCATTATTACTGCACCACGATGGCTATAAAAGTAAAACTTAACCAAAAATGGCCCAGATGTGTTTTTTTCCATTTTGCTTTTGCATTTCCCCTTAAAAAATGTTACGTTTTTCAGACTGTTCTCATGAACCAAGCACATGAATAGCTGCGCTAAAAGAAAAAAAAAAAAATTCGCACATCGCGTGTAAAAAAAAATCACGTGAATGGGCGAATTTGCACTCACATGTCCTATCTTTTGCAGGTGCAATTATTTAAAAAACATGCATGTCAACACTTTCATTGGAAAGCATTGGTTCTTATAGAGACACTTTTTAACCCCTTCCCTCCATATGACGTATGGGCAGCGGGGTACTTCCTGCAACTGGACGTACCCTTACGTTACAGGGATAGCGCGAGATCATGACAGATCTCACGCTATCCGGCAGCGGGAGCCGGCTGTCACTGATAGTCGGGCTCCCGCTGCAACAGCGGGGGTGCATCGGAGCAGCGACCCCCGCTGTTCACCCCTTCCCTGCTGCGATCTACATAGATGATCGACATAGATGCAAAGGGTTCACAGAGGAAGCGCGCTCCCTCTGTGACGTTGTTGGGGTCTCGCGATATAATCACAGAGAGCCCCGCTGGTTGACATGGTGACACAACACCAGATACTGGTGGCCTATATTGCCAGTGACTGTGATCACTGTAATAAGTGTAAGCCCCCCAGAGGGACACAAACGGTGTAAAAAAAAAAAGATAAAAAGAATGTACAAAAAATAAAAATTGAAAAAAAATAATTGTAAAAACACCTTTTTTATGCTTTTTCTCATATTGGCTTAAACCCCCCCCCCCCCCCCCCCACATATTTGGTATCATTGTGTCCGTAACGACGCGTACAATAAATGGAAAATGCTTTTTATCCTGCACGGCAAAAAGCGTTAAACAAAACGCTAAAAACTGAGGCAAAAGGCTAATTTTTAGCGTTTTGCCTCCGAAAAAACACAATAAAAGTGATCAAAAAAGCCATATGTACCCGAAAATGGTACCAATAAAAACTACAGCTCGTCTCACAATAAATAAGCCCATGGAAAAATTAAAAAGTTACAGGACTTTGAAGGCAGTAATTTAGAAAAAAAACAAGATTTCCAAAAAAAGGGTTTTTGTAGCAGAAAAGAGGAAAAACCTAAAAAAAAAAAATAAGAATTTTAGTATCGATGTAATCGTACCGACCACAGAAAAAAATGGATTGTGTCATTTGTTCTGAATGATTAACGCTGTAAACAAAACAAAACAAAAATCTATGGCAGAATGGATGTTTTTTTTTCACCCCATTATCATAAAAAAAATAATTTTTTTTTTACAATATAGTCTATGTACCCAAAAATAGCACCAATACAAACTACAGTTCGCCACGCAAAAAACAAGCCCTTATACGGCCGCGTTGACGGAAAAATAAAAAGTTATGGCTTTTGAAAAGTGGAGATTAAAATTAGCCAAAAATCATTTGGTCCTGAAGGCCAATATAGGCCGTGTCCTTAAGGGGTTAAGTGTGCCTATTTATGCGCTAAAAAAAACCAAATCGTTTGTCTGACTGAGGCCTTAAGGACTGATGTCAGAAACGCGTCGGCGATTGCAGTAGCTGTGGCACCATCTCTGTTTGCTTATCTTTTAATTGCCATTCAATACAGGGAGTTTTTTTTATTTGGCAGCACCGGATGCCGACTAATATTCTGCAGAATGGATCTCCCGCGGATAATATGGTGATAAGCGAAGGGTCAGGGATACAACGCTGGAGAGGTTTTCATCAAGAAGTATCTAGTAATGTCAAAACAATTTGCAGAAATTTCTTCAAAGGTTCATGTCCTCCATATACAAGGGCGTAGCTAAAAGCTCATGGGTCCGGTGCAAAAGCTCAGCCTGGGCCTCCCCACCCTTCCCCTGTAACTAACCCTTCACAGCTGCCAAAAGAACTCTGAAAAAAACCTTATGCTACATTACTGGATCTTTTAAGTGACCCATCGCTGCACAACGAGCAGCCACATGGATGATGCTAGGGGTATGTCAGAAGTTTCTGTTACTAGGTAAGCAATATGCGGATATTAACACTCACATTAGTGGCGGTTGGTAGCGATCTGTTATAAACCACAGAGATCAGCAACACACTTCAACTGTAGAACACGTGGTGGTACCACCCAACGTTTCAACCCAACAATGATGGTGGCCTGCAAGTGTTGTCCAATATCTTGTCCGCAACTGGCGGATGAATATGTGTTCCTCTGGTGTCAGCTAGAGTTTGCGCACTTTAACTGGCAGACCTGCATTTAAGTCACTACCCATGTGCACATATCAGGCCTTTTCCTGAGGGCCGACCTCACTTACATGTATTTTCCTCATGTTTAGTAATGTAATGCTGTACCATTGGAATTGGTCTCCAGCTTGTATCTCTCTATGATCTCAAGTCCTCCAGATCTCCCACCCAACCTCTGCAGCCAATGAGAAGTCACATACAACACTCCATGCAGAAATAAACAAACCGCAGTAATGTAGGATTGCCAGTAGAGGTTGCCCTTATACCATTCAAATTACATAACGCTAAGAACCATAGCAGAGCTCACTACAGCACAAACCCAAACCTGGGCTCCCTTCTTACACACCAGTGTTCTCCTCTTGGCAACCCCATGTAGATGCCATGTGTGCATTCTTTCTAATGCTTCCCTCCTATGGTGTAGCCCCAGAATGATCTTCTCTTTCAGCATGGTGTATTATTCTAGAGCTGATCTTGCTGGTCTCAAGAGGTTGTGGGAAATCTCCATTTGTAGATGATTTTCCAGACAGTGGAAAGATCGATGAAAATTGTTTGAGTTCCCTGAATTTAAAATCTTTGCATGGGGAGAGTGGGATGATGATGCCCCTGTTGGCATCTGGCACCTTAGGCACATGCTTCCAACCTAAATGTGCCATTGATCAAGTGTCTGTGATCTGGGACTTGACCATTCAACCAATGACCCTAGTGCTGTAAGCCCACATGAGCAGTGCTGCCAGTCAGATCAGCATGTAGTGTCTTAGACCAGAGGTCCCCAACTCCAGTCCTCAGGGACCACCAACAAGTCATGTTTTCAGGATATCCTATAGTAAGGGCTCATGTCCACGGGCAAAATGTGATTTAAAATCCGCAGCGGATCTCCCGCGCGCGGATCCGCACCCCATAGGGATGCATTGACCACCCGCGGGTAGATAAATACCCGCGGATCGTCAATAAAAGGCATTTAAAAAAAAATGGAGCATGAAAAAATCTGGACCATGCTCCATTTTCATGCGGGTCTCCTGCGGGGACGGCTCCCGCGGGCTTCTATTGAAGCCTATGGAAGCCGTCCAGATCCGCGGGAGACCTAAAATAGGAATTTAAAGCATTTACTCACCCGCAGCGGGCCGCGAAGCTCTGCTCTTCCTCACGGCCGCATCTCCCTTGCTTCGGCTCGGCGGATGTGCCCGGCGCATGCGCGCGGCACGTCGACGACGTGCCGGGGACGTGCCGCCGGCGTCAGGAATTCATCCGCCGGCCGAAAATGAAGATCCGGCCGTGAGGAACAGCTGACCTTCGCCGCCCGCTACGGATAGGTACCGTATATACCGGCGTATAAGACGACTTTTGAACCCCGAAAAATCTGCTCTGCAGTCGGGGGTCGTCTTATGCGCCGGTAATACAAAAAAAAAAAAAGTGTAAAAAAAAAAAATTTTATTACTCACCTCCCACGGCGTCCTGTCGCGCTCCGGCAGGATGTCGCTCGCTCCGGCAGGCTGTCGCTCGCTCCTCGTCCCCGCCGCAGCATAGCTTTCTGAATGCGGGGCTTGAAATCCCCGCTTCCAGAAAGCTAATACACACGCCGGCAGCCATGACAGCATTGAATGGCTGTGATTGGCTAAAGCACACGTGGCTTCAGCCAATCACACTATTCAATGACATCATTGAATGGCTGTGATTGGCTGAAGGCGCACGTGTTAGCAATCACACCCATTCAATGATGTCATTGAATAGTGTGATTGGCTGAAGCCACGTGTGCTTTAGCCAATCACAGCCATTCAATGATGTCATGGCTGCCGGCGTGTGTATTAGCTTTCTGGAAGCGGGGATTTCAAGCCCCACATTCAGAAAGCTATGCTGCGGCGGGGACGAGGAGCGAGCGACAGCCTGCCGGAGCGAGCGACATCCTGCCGGAGCGCGACAGAACGCCGTGGGAGGTGAGTAATAAAATTTTTTTTTTTTTCTCCACTGAATACCGGCGTATAAGGTGACAGTTGGGGGGTCGTCTTATACGCCCCGTCGCCTTATACGCCGGTATATACGGTAAATGCTTTTAAATTTCTATTTTCAGCGCTCATGTCCGCGGGGCAGGAGGGACCCGCTGCAGATTCTCCATGTAGAATCTGCAGCGGATCTGATTTTCCCCGTGGACATGAGGCCTAAGAACACCTGTGGCAATGTCTGAGGCACCGACAATAATTATATTACCTGTGTAATACTGAGGAAATCCTGAAAACATGACCTGTTGGCGGTCCCTGAGGACTGGAGTTGGGGAACACTGTCTTAGACTACCAATGCATATTAAGCACAATGTGCATCAGTTAGTGAGAGAAGTGCTCTGGCCATCTTTGTTTGGAATGGAGGGTCACTTTCAACCAATGGACCAGGTTATTACTGCCTACAAGGTAGCATGGCATCAATTCACTGCACAATAGGAACCAGGGCATCAATATATTGGATATCAAGATACTGGCATCCACTATTGAACGCCAGACACTGGAGCATCAAGCAAAAACTCAACATGAAGACCACCCAATTACTAGATAAGCCATCTAGTTTTCACCAGTCACCACCAAGCTGTTGATTACATGGTGACTAACTCCATGCCATGAACCGGGCAGGACAGTGACCCTGGTGCTAATGATGTCAACAACGCTGTGCATCTGGTAAGGAAAGGACGCATCTCCTATGGAGCATGAGGGGTCAGTATAAAGATAGTGTAACTGGTGTCGGGCTTGATGAGAAAAGGACCAAGAGTCATGTGCCTTGCTGCCACCAGACTGAGACACCATACCGGAAATGTAAATGCTGGGGCGAAATACAAGGTGGTAAAAATGTATTGGTTACTTTATACTAAGTGTTATTAATTAACATTCAAGCACAGTGCCCTTCTATGGAGGGAAAATATTATTCATCCAGTTGCTGTTCAGTAAGGCCTCATGTCCACGGGCAAAATAAGATTTTAGATCCGCAGCGGATCGCCCGCATGCGGATCCGCATCCCATAGGGATGCATTGACCACCCGCGGGTAGATAAATACCCGCGGATGGTCAATAAAAGTGATTTTAAAAAAAATGGAGCATGAAAAAATCTGGACCATGCTCCATTTGGTGCGGGTCTCCCGCGGGGACGGCTCCCGCGGGCTTCTATTGAAGCCTATGGAAGCCGTCCGGATCCGCGGGAGACCAAAATCAGAATATACTCACCTGCTCCGGATCTTCCCTTCTTCGAGGCTTCATCTTTTCTCCGTCGCGACAGGATCTTTTTTCTTCGGGCCAGTTCATGCGCGCGGCACGCAACCGATGTGCCGTGCACATCCGCCGGGCCGAAGAAAGAAGATCCGGCCGCGACGGAGAGAAGATGAAGCCTCGAAGAAAGAAAGATCTGGAGCGTGCGGAGAGGTGAGTAATTTCTATTTTCAGCCCTCATGTCCGCGGGGCAGAAGGGACCCGCTGCGGATTCTCCATGGAGAATCCGTAGCGGGCCTGATTTTCCCTGTGGACATGAGGCCTAAAAGTTTCTGTTCTGTTTGACCCCACCGCACCATACATGCACCAACCACCTGCTTTCACAGGTCCCCCTAACTTCACCAGAAGCCAACCCAAGGAAGTGTGAGCTGACCTGTCATAAACCTGCTGGCTGGTTGGAGATAGCAAAATGACAGTATGAAGAAGCGGTGCCAAACTAAGATCCAAGAAATTAGCCAAAATAAAGCTCAGGTCACAGGCTCAAGTTCAAAGACGGTAGACAAGAACAGGTCAGGGTTACAGGCAATGGTTCAGAAATGGGGACACAAGGTAGAATCAGGACAACAAATCAACATTGTCAGATACAACAACTTGGAGTGTTGGAGTCACATAGGGTCAGAGGTTTGCAAAGGACGTCCTTTTGTATTTGGCAGTATGTGACGTCACAGTTCAAAATAGGAGGTCGTACTCATACTATACGCTGGTCGCTAGGAGAGCTGCGGCGTGTAGCATTGCGGGCCTTCTACTAGAGGCAGCTGATGTGCTGGAAACAGCCAACCGATGGTGACAGGAAGAGGAAGTGCGTCTGTCCAGCCACTGGAGCTAATGGGCACAGTAAGTAGGCGCTTGGAACCATTTAATTGCACTCCAGAGTTCGGTGGTATTTAGGGTTACATACCAACAGTTAACATCTGACTTGGATGGAACCAAGTGACGTTAAGTGCCGGATTATATCGCACTTACTGCACATTATAAGACTTGGAATCCCAAGTGGTTGTGAAATGCTGACTGGACAGCCTGGGATTACAGTAAGATGCTGTAGACATTATGATGGTGTTTTTGATTTTATGAAGGCTTACCAAGATTAAGAAAGGCGAGACAAGTCCTGATGAAACCTACAGAGATGCAACACGGCCCATAATTCTCTGCACAGATTTAAAAAAACATGTTTCAGATCAAAGCGATGAGAGTTTTTGCCCTTTTAGTGAGACTTCAGAGAGCTTTAATATCATATATACACCACATACTGACCGCAATATCCGGATATCAGTGACCTCAGCACTTCTTACAACCCGCTTCATTCCTCATACAAGCAAGATTGGTACAAATGGAACTGATTTTATAATTTCTGTAAAAATAATGGTGGTTTCACATGTGCGCAGGAACGTCTGTTCAGAGGGTCCGGCACAGATCCGGCACAAAATACCAGAAGAAAAAGTGCCTGGTAGCTGAGCAGGAACCCAATGGACCCCATTATAGTCAATGGTGTCCATTTGGTGCTACTTGGTTCCAAAAGCCGGACGGCTGACTGGAACTTGGGGCGGTTCAGTTCCACTATGGAATGGAGCAGGAAAGTAGAACCTCAAGTGCAGATGTGAGACCACCCTTATATATAGGTGTATAATATTGTCAGGTCAGAATTTTAATAGATTTTTTAATAGCAGACAGTATTATTAAAATACATATTTAAAGGGGATTTGTGGAAATACTATTGATGATCTATCATCAGGATGGGTCATCAACCGTTGATCGGCTGGGGTCTGCCGCTCGGGACGCCGATCGATCAGCTGTGCGGGCGCATGCTATCAGCACCGCTATAACTGAGGTCGGAGTGGCCGGTGCTGGTAGCTGCAGGCACGGCTCTGATTGATTTCAATAGCAATGATATTAACATCAATTAACAATATCAAAAAAACAGTAAAATCAGTTTTGTTTTTTATTTTACAGAATTGGGGTATTGAGGCTGGGGGCATAACAGGCCCTTATTAAACACTGGGGGCATTATTCAAGACTGTGGAATAATGAGGGGGTATTATTCAAGACTGGGGACTATCAAAAAATTGTATTTCCATCATTGCATTCAACAACCCATAACATTTATATTTTTCCGCCAACTGAGCTGGATTCTGTTTTGATCGTTGTGGGACGAGTTGTTGTTTTCATTGGTACCATTTTAGTCTACATGTTGCTGTTTGATCACTCCTTATTGCATTTTTCTAGGAGGTGGATGAATAGCAATTTTAAGTTTTGTAAGGAAGAATTTTTTTTTTTATTTCAATTTTATGTACTTTTTGAATGAACTTGAAGATTCCTAGTATACTACACTGCAATACCTATAAATGTATCCCAACCACCCCAGATTTGGTCACTATTACTGTAAGGGGTTTACTGAAGGGCACTATTATAGGATACAAATGGCACGCTTTAATATAAAAGGGGCGTGGCCTGTCCTAAAACACTGCTGCGGCATCCCACGTGCTCCGCTATGGTTGTCCCTCTTTTTTTGTTGCTCAAACATTAGTCGGTATGAATGTGCACATATTTGAAAAAACGGAGCATCCACTAGTTTCCTGCATTCTATGGATGTAATATGCCCATTGACTCCTACTGAGGATGATTAAAATACAGATGAAGCCGTTTAACGTCCGTATTTGCATTCATTGGTATTGTTTGTTTTCTATTGGGCAAATAATGGATTTTTTTACCCAGTTTTAAAATAATCTAAAAAAGGCAAATACAGGCAAAAATAGTTTAAATATGGATGCAATTTCATCTATATTACGTCCGTATTACGGCCATTGAGAAATACATTTATCTGAGAGGCCAAGGGAGGAATACTGACTCCTGACTACATAACAGAGCTGATTTGGGTCTGCTAAGATTTTATAGCTACCCAGCACCCAACGATTACCCCATATTGCCGATTTCCGATCTGAATACATGGCGATAAGGAAGACAGAGATGATAGTAAAGCCCATCTTGATTTCCATGCAGCTGCAAACTCTGCAGAGTAGTGCCTTATTCAAGTACCTGCCCGCTTGTCTCTAAAGATTAGGCTGCCGGCACGGGTGACAGGTGAGTTGCGGTGGTGAACAGGGGGGAGCGGGGGGAAGAGAGGGAGAGAGAGATCTCCCCTCCGTTCCTCACCGCTCACCCCCGCCGCTCCGAATCTTTAGAGACGAGCGGGCAGGTACTCGAATAAGGCACTACTCGCTCGAGTAGTTTGCCTTATCGAGAATGCTCGCTCGTCTCTAGCAGAGATGTTTGAATACGATTCTGCACAATAATATGTGGATGAGCGAGTTTGCAAGTAGTTAAAGAGTCCACATAATAGTGCAATTCAGTTCCCAAATAATACAATCATGCATTGTTAAATAATACCGGATGACGTTAGTTTGCTCCTGGGGTTTCCATCTGATGAGACAATACTGGTAGATCGTCGTCCCCCATCTTTGGCAATCTGCCACCTTTCGGGTCTGTAAACAGTGAATGCTGTAACTATTGTAAACACTCCACTTGTACCGAATTCCTACATCTTGCTGTTTTAGGTGCCGGCCTGCCCTGCCTTCTTTGCAGCCGTGGATTTCACAGATGCTTTTTTTAGTGTGCCGGTACAAAAAGGGGTCACTTTCACACATCGCAGCAAGCAATATTACTGTTGTATGTTGCCGCAGGGAGCAGCCAACTCCCCAGGGTATGACTCCTACAAGTAGTTTACAAAACTAGGTCCCAAAATATGTCAGCACCTCACTGCTTCAATATGTTGATGATTTTCTTTTGTGTTGCCACACTGTTGAAGAGTGTTTAGTAGAAGCTATCAATGAGTCTGTTGCAATTTCTTGCTGACAATGGTTACAAGGCATCCAAGTCCAAACTTCAGCTTTGCCAACTGACAGCCCTGTTTCTGGATCATTGCATCTTAGAAGGTACTAGACACATCACTGCTGACAGTACAGCCAGTTCAGGCTGTCCCTCTTCCCAGAAACCCCCAGGAACTGCATACTACTCTGGGACTAGTGGGGTATTGCAGAGAATGGGTACTTCAAGCCTTTTACAACAACCTCTGTATGATTGCCTGTCACTTCCAAAATTTGAAGACTTGAAGAAATCCAATTCCAAAAAAATTGGAAATATTCTTAGCTCTTTTTTTTATGCATTTCCTGGCAATTGACTGGTATAAAACCAACAGCACATGGGTGGCATCTGAGTGCAGACCATTGTTTTTTTTTTTTGCATCCCCATTTACCTGCATGGGCAAGTCTTGCCCACCAGTTGAACTAAAATAGTGCATGCTGTGACTTTTTTGTTGCGATCCATGTGCCCATGTAGGAAAACTGATGTCCGTCTTGCCACACGGACTACTGTGGCTCAGTGTTCTAGCCCGAGTCTGAATATACACTTGTGTGCCTTTAGGGCTGAAACACATGGGCGTGATTTTATTCTGACATGAAAATCACGGCCACAAAAAAGGACAAAGCCATTGATTCCAATGGTTTCGGTTTCACTATCGGGATTCTCGCACGTTAACACTTTCCAATCCACTGTCTGACCTCTGAAGACATTATGATTTAAGGCTGTACAGCTCCGATGTTGGAAGACGTCCGTCGGGGCTCTCTTACTGTATATTGCCAGCCTCTCTGCTGTCAGAGCCTATCCAATGTGTTACCTCATGCAGTACTGGCTTTAGCCAGCAGATAGCGCCGTTGTATAACAGCAGGAAAAGAGTAACTCCCCTAGGAAAACCAGGATACAAATTGGATTGGAAAGGGTTAATACTACGCAGGAGAATAGATAGGACATGCCTTATCTTTCTCGCTATAGTGCGGAGTTTGAATAGTCATAAACAAAAACCAGGGTCATTCGCTAATGCGCTCCATAGCGGTGAGCGTATTAGTGCATGCGCCCATCTGTTTGAGCCCTAAGGTCTCTGACACACTACTTTTTTTTTTTTCGTTTGTACGTAGTCCATTACAAAAAACGGACGATACATGGACAGAATATGGACCCGTATTACTCCATGGTGCTACACACTACGGAGTTCCTTCACACAGATATGGACTGCCTGAAATAACTCATCCCATGCATTACTCTGATCTGTCTTATGGAAGAGATTCGTCCATTCAAGTCAACGGGGAGAGAAAAAAACAGGCAGCGCACGAATGCCAACTGTCTGCTGGCGAGTTTTTTTTTAAATATGCAGGAAAAAAGCATTGGGCTTCTGCCTTCTTTTGTCCTATTTTGGTGTGTATTGTGCGCAAAACGCACCAATATAGACTAGGGCATTTGCATTCAATGGGTTTGTCCACACGAGCATATTTTATACACAGCATATTCTATTTTCATGCGTATTGTGCACAAATGAAGTACACATCTAATATAAATAAGCCTCCATACTTTTTCCTGCCCCACACTTTGCCCCCTTTGCTGTAACTTTGGTGTATGATGTTGGTGTCATTAGATGAGGCACACATGCTCACCGCTGCCGGAAAATCATCAGATGTGAGTTTATTACATTCAGGGACTGTCAGGTGGGGTGAAAGTTACAATGTTAGGTCTATGGGTGGCGCTGCTGTGCTTCAGGCATGCGCTGGAATGAGTGAAGCGTTGCTAAGCAACACAGCATGCACTGCTAATCTGCATCATACCCTACCCAACCAAGAGCAATAGAGAGAGAGAGAGTAATAGAGAGACAGACAGAGTGAGAGATAGTAATAGAGAGACAGACAGACAGAGAGCAAAAGAAAGACAGAGTGAGGGAGCGATAGAGACAGAGAGAGCGATAGAGAGACAGTAATAGAGAGAAAGACAGAATGAGAGATAGTAATAGAGAGACAGACAGAGAGAGAGCAAAAGAAAGACAGACAGAGTGAGAGAGCGATAGAGACAGAGGGAGCGATAGAGAGACAGTGAGAGAAAGAGCAATAGATAGACAGTGATAGAGAGAGAGACAATGATAGAGAGAGAGAGCAATAGAGACAGAGAAAGCAATAGAGAGACAGTGAGAGAAAGAACATTAGAGAGAGAGACAGCGATAGAAAGAGAGATGATAGAAAGACAGAGAAAGAGCAATAGAGAGACAGAGTGAGAGAGACAGTGATAGAAAGACAGCGATAGAGAGACAGAGAGAGCAATAGAGAGTGAGAGACAGACAGAAAGACAGAGTGAGAGAGAGCGATAGAGAGACAGCTAGAGACATAGAGATAGATAGAGAGACGGTGAGAGAAAGAGCGATAGAGAGACAGAGAGAGCGAAACGGTGAGAGAAAGAACGATAGAGAGACAGAGAGAGAGCAATAGAGAGAAAGAGAGATAGAAAGACAGAGAGCAATAGAGAGAGAAACAGTGAGAGAAAGAGCGATAGAAAGACAGAGAGAGCAATAGAGAGAGAAACGGTGAGAGGAAGAGCGATAGAGAGACAGAGAGAGCAATAGAGAGAGAAATGGTGAGAGAAAGAGCGATAGAAAGACAGAGAGAGTGATAGAGTGACCCAGAGAAAGCGACAGAGAGACATAGAGAGAGCGATAGAGAGACAGAGAAAGACAGAGTGATAGAGAGAAAGAGTGAGAGACAGACAGAGAGGGATGGGCCAGAAAGAGAGATATTCAGACAGAAACAGAGAGAGACAGACAACGGAAGAGACAGATAGAGAGACAGAGAGAGACAAACAGACAGAGAGACAGGCAGACAATGAGAGAAACAAACAAACAGAAGGAAAGAGACAGAGTGAGAGAGAAAGAGACAGAAACAAACAGAAAGATAGATAGAGACAGACAGACAGAGAGAGACCTGTAGGCTTTTTTATATTAGATATCTGCTCCAAATACACAGTGACCCTCTAAATAATCACTAACCAAGCAGATTTAGAGGTTCACAACCCTCACTCCTGAAACATTTTATGTTCGCATAGCGAACATCAGGTCACTCTAGCTAAACTAATTTAACTTAATTGCCCATTTAAATCAATGGGAGAAAGCTTGTGTGTTTTTTAGGTGCGCAAAAATACGTAAAAATACAGCAAGGCCCGCTTCACACGAGCGTAGGCGCATTTGCACGAGTATCGTCGTATTTTTTGCGCCCACAAGGCATGTGCATTTGCACGCAGCAAACAAAGACGCACCAATTGAAATGGCTACCTAGACTAATGAGTTCCAGATATGTTTTGTTTCGCAGAGTTTCCCACATCTCCTAGTGTATTTTACGCACATTTGCGCACTGGCCGCTGATTTTTTGTGCGACTGAAATGTGTATTTTGCATTCACAAACATGCCCATGTGAAGGGGCTTTAAACACGCGCAGGCATGCACAAAAATGCAATGCCCATCAGGCATATACGCAGCGCAAATGCATGCATAAATGTACATATATCTGCATGAGGCCGGCCTAGGGCGATTATTTTTTTTAACCTACACAGCAAATACACATGTAATTGCTGTTTACTGCGAGTTTCACGCGCATGAGAAATTTGCAGGACTGGGGGGCTATCATCTCTCCTTAACCCCTTAACGACTGCCGATACGCCTTTTCACGGCCTGTATCGGCAGTCTATGTATGAAGAGAGATCAGGGCGCAATCTCTCTTCATACAGTGCGGGCGTCAGCTGTTTATTACAGCTGACCCCTCCAGGGGGAATAGCTGCAATCGGCCTCACGGCATTTAAATTCCCCGATATTCACGGGTCCCGTACGGCCCCCCTGCATGAGATCGCAGGGAGCTGTGTGAGTGTCATGGCAGCCGGGATCCTTCTGAAAGGCCCCAGGATTGCCTTAGCAGACAGACTGTCAGATTGCAATATGATATAATGCTACAGCAAATATAGCTATAGCATAGCATCGCTAGTTGTAGTCCCCCAGGGGGGCTAAAAAAAAAAAGTAAAAATAAGATCAATAAAGTTTTATTAATGGTAAAAAAAAAAGTTATAAAAGTTTAAATCACCCCCTTTGCCACATGTATAATAAAAACTCTAAATCCTAAAACAAAAATACATATTTGCTATCGCCGCATCCATAAAAGTCTGATCTATCAAAGTAGCGCATTATTTACCCTGCAAGGTGAACGTCGTCCGAAAAAAAAAAAAAAAGAATGCCAGAAATGCACTTTTTCAGTCACCCTGTCTCCCAGAAAAAATATAATAAAAAACAATAAAAAGTCATACGTATTCCGAAATGGTACCAATGCACACTACAGGACATCTTGCAAAAAATGAGCCCTCGCACAACGGCGTCAATGGAAAAATAAAAGTTATTGCGCGCAGAAGATGGCAGCAGAAAATAATTTTAAAGAATTAAATGTCTTTGAAAAAAAAATTCAATTAGTACAGCAAAACTAAAAAACTATACAAGTTTGGTATCGTAGTAATCGTACCGACCCGTAGAATAAAGCGATCATGTCATTTTCTAGCAGTTTGTGCACCGTAGAAACAAGACGCACTGAAAGATGGTGGAATGTCGTTTCTTTTACCATTTTACTCCACTTAGAATTTTTTAAACGTCTCTCAGTACATTATATGGTACATTAAATAGCACCACTGAAAAATACAACTCGTCCTGCAAAAAACAAGCCCTCATACAGCGATGTCGATGGATAAATAAAGGAGTTATGGGGGGAGGAAAAAGCGAAAATGGCGGGAAAAAAAGGGCTGCGTCACGAAGGGGTTAAGGAGACACCTAGAAGGTGAGTGAGGAGACTTATAAGGCCATGCTTCCTCCTCTGGGTAATATGCAAACAAGGAAGATGGAACAATACCTCTGCAGCGCTACCTCCTGAAAATCAATGTTAGACCCTTTATACAGGTCATTAGAGCAATGACCGTGAATTGAAAGCCGAGCCAGAACCCATACACAGACAGCTGTTTCGGGGTGCTTGCCCCTAATCAGTGTGCAGTAGGATCCTGGCTTGGCTAGTGAGAGGCCTGTGATGCGAGTCGGGCTTTGGGTCAATTCCCAATCATTGTTCTAAAGACTTGTATAAAGGGTCGGACATTGATATGCAGGAATGCTGCCATCCAATAGGTGGCGCTGCAGAGGTACTGTTCCATCTTCCTTATTTATATACGCAGGACACATGCGCCCGAGTGAGTGAGCCCTGAGGATGCTCTATAGTAAGTGTTGTAAGGCCCAGCGGTGTCCACTGAAGTGCAGCATTTTCATTAATTTTTCATGTGACCAAACAAGGTGGTGCCCCACCGGGCTTTATGTGTGGTCTGATATACGGCACTACTGTCCGTCCCTATGCCATAACACACAGCTAATCGCCTGCCGAGGGACATAAGCCTCTATAAATACACAAGTCATAAAACAGCTCAATGGGAAATTATATGTTGTGGAAAGTAAAAGGGCGAAATCCAGAGCTGGTGACCCGCGGTCCCTGAAACCTATCATTTTCGGCTTATTTTGAGGCCCGGGAGTCGTTAAGAGATATTTTTCCAGCTGCAATGTGATTGCATCAACACTCTGGCGGCGGTTTAGGGGCTTTCCATTTAACGCTTTCAGGGTGCATTTACACGGGCGATTTTCCTGCAGGATTTCTGTGCAAATACGGAAATCGCACGGGAAAACAACCCCTGTGTCACACGAGCGTATTTGTGCGCGCAAAACACAGTGAATAGAGCCCATAGATTTCAATGGGTTCATTCCCATAAGAAAAAACAATGCGTAGCATGCTCTATTTTCCTGTGCACAATTAATTAACTTAATTGCCCATTTAAATGAATGGGAGCATGTTTGAGTAAAGTAATACTTTGGCATTACATCATACTGCAGGAGCGATCAAAGCATCGCAAGTTCTGGTCCTCTCTGGAGACTAAAAAAAAAGTACAAATAAGTTTAAAAAAGTTTTACTAAATATTAAAAAAAAAGGAATCTTAATAATAACACAAAAAAACACATATTTGGTATCGCTGCATCCATAAAAGTCCAATCTATCAAAGTAATGCATTATTTACCCCGCAAGGTAAATACTTTTTGGTCACCCCGTCCCCAAGAAAAAAAATGTAATAAAAGGTGATCAAAAAGTGACATCTACTTCAGAATGGTACCAACCGAAAGTACAGGACGTCCCGCAAAAAATGAGCCCACGCGCAGCTATGTCCATGAACAAAAAAATAAGTTCCGGCTGTCAGAAGATTGCGGCAAGAAGTAATTTAAAAAATATATATCTTAAAAAAAAAATAAAAGTAGTACAGCAAAAAAATAAACTATATAAGTTTGGTATCGTAGTAATCGTACTGACTAGAGATGAGCGAGTATACTCGCTAAGGCACATTACTCGAGCGAGTAGTGCCTTAGCCGAGTATCTCCCTGCTCGTCTCTAAAGATTCGAGGGCCGGCGGGGGGCGGGGAGCGGCGGGGGAGAGCGGGGAGGAACGGAGGGGAGATCTCTCTCTCCCTCTCTCCCCCCCGCTCCCCGCCGTAACTCACCTGTTACCCACGCCGGCCCCCGAATCTTTAGAGACGAGCGGGGAGATACTCGGCTAAGGCACTACTCGCTCGAGTAATGTGCCTTAGCGAGTATACTCGCTTATCTCTAGTACTGACCCATGGAATAAAGCTATCTGGTAATTCTTGTTGCCGTGTGTACACCGTAGAAACAAGACGCACCCAAAGATGGCGGAATTGCGCTTTTTTCTACCATTTCATTCCACTTTGAATTATTTTAAAGTTTTTTCAGTCCATTAAATGGTACCATTGAAGGATACAACACATCCTGCAAAAAACAAGCCCCCGTGGACAAATAAAAGTTATGATTCTTTAAAAGGGGGAAGGAAAAATGAAAATGGGAAAAAAATGTCCGTGTCCTTAAGACATCCGTTTTTGTACAGCATTTAGCGCTGCCTATTCAGCGCTGCGCTAAACGTTGTACAACGCTCCCATTCATTTCAATGGGGCCGCTCACACAAGCATCAAAATGCAGCATCTTCAATGCTTTGACAGCGAAGCATGTTCTATCATTGGCCGTTTTCAGCCGTGCGTCGCCCATTGATATGAATGGGCAGCAGTTTAAGCGCTGCTGAAAACGTGGCACAACTTGGTACCATGTTTTTGGCAGCTCTAAACAGAAGAGCTAGCTGCACTACCAAAAAGAAAATCAACACTGACCTAGCAGGTGATGTCCGGGTCACTCCCGCTGCTGTCCGGAGTTCTGGGCTGGCTGCCGGGTACTTGTCATCGCCGACAGACCATCTTTTGCTAGTGACAGGGTTTGAAGAACCTTCTTCCAGCAAGAGATTAGAGCCAATTAGAGCCAGCGCTCAATGAACCAATCACAGCCAATGAATGGCTGGCTCTTGTTGAGTACTACAGTTTTGCTCCATTCACTTCAATGGGAGAAGCCTGCTCAGATATAAACATTGAATAGGCATTCACAACAGCGATGTAGCCCCCCCAATCAACTGATTGGCACAGATATTAAGGGGGATCCTCCACCAATCAGATATTGTTGGCCAATCTTGAGGATAAGCCATTCATTTTCAAAGGCTGGATAATCTCTTTAATCCCTTCCTGCCCCAGGACATACAGTAAAGTCCTGGGAGCAGGGGCTTTGTATGGAGTTGGATCAGTAGTCGATAACACTCCATACACTGTGGGTGCCAGCTGCCTTTGACACTGCAACAGCTGCGATCAGTGTGAACGTTGATCGTGGTTGTTAACCCTTTAAATGCCACTGCCAATTCTGACAGTAGCATTTAAATGCCCCGACTGGCGTTTGGGGGTTCTGAACAGCACTCTCCCACTCAATGAGATTGCAAGAGGCTGTTCAGTTGCCATGGCAGCATGGATCCTTCTGAAGGACCCTAAGGTTCCCATGACTGATTGCCTATCAGAACGTGGTGCATGTCAGAACTGAATGAACACACGATCACAAGTTCAAGTCCCTCATATGGACTAAAAAAAATGTAAAGGAATAAAAGATAATACAATTTTAAAAAAAACCTTTTCCTATATTTATAATAAAAGATCAAAACAAAACAAAAAAAACATATTTGGTATCTCCGTGTCCATAAAAGTCAGACCTATCAGAGGAGCTCATTAGTTATCCCGTACTGGAAGTGTTGTAAAAAAAATGCAACACCAGAATTATGTTTTTTGGTCACCTTCACCTCTCCAAAAAAAAAATTTAATAAAATCAGATCAAAAAGTCATATGAACTACTAAATGGTACCAATAGAAACTACAGGATGTACTACAAAGAAAGAAGCCCTCCGAAAACTATATCAACACAAAATATTAAAAAGTTGTCAGAAGACGGCAGCAAAAAAAAAAATCCAAAACAAACATTTTTTGCAATAATATATTATTTTTAAAAAGTAGTACAGAAAGAAGTAAAACTATGTAAATTTGATATCGTAGTAATTGCACTGACCCACAGACCGCAAGAACAACACCCCCCTCCCATGAAGATGACAAAATAGCATTTTTTCCCATTTTACTACATTTAACAATGTTTCAATATTTTTTAAGTATATGATATGGTTCAGTAAATAGTATCACTGATAAATACGACCCGTCCCACAAAACACAAACCCCCAGACAGCTACATGGATGGATAAATAAGAGTAATGAGTGGGGAGGAAAAACCTAAAATATAAAAAAAAGGGCCGTGTCATTAAGGAGTTAATACTTTCAACAGTTTTAGTGCAGTTCCATGAAAGTTTAGCTCTAATGTTACCCCAAGCCATATTTAACGAGACAGCAGTTCAGCAATAATCTTTATGGTGCGTCTCACATTTGCACTATTCGAGCATGAGGGGCTCCAGTACCTCTGAGCTCCCCCACGAACCCCTGTAGAACGGTCAATAGTCTGTCACAATCTGAACCCAACTGTAACTTTGCCTACAGTCCCATCTGAAACATGGCACAGAGTGACAAAGAGCTGTGGCAACTTCAGTCCTACTTCTGCATCTGTACTCATGTGTAACCTTACATTGAGTAGGGGGTCGGACTCGATGACCCTGGAGGTCCCTTCCAACTCTACCATTCTAGGATTCTATGAAATCCATCCTTCCTGCGGTTCTCGTCAGACTCTCAGCTTCGGCTGTGGGGTAACTTTCACTATTGCTTCATCACAATATGGCCATGGCTGATACCTGCGAGTTCCTAGCTAAACACTTAGGGACAGTTGAGTACATAACATGCATTACTACGTATATGAATGGTAGTATCCTGACTGTTAACACTTTCTTCGCTCGGGTCAGAATACATGTACTCACTGTTTCTTTGCCCACGAGAATTCCTGAGCAGCTTCCAAAAATTCTGAATTAATTAAAGGTCACATGAGGGAAGAAGAAGACGACGGAGAAGAAGAGGAGACATCAGCCCAGAACTGCGAGGAAACTTTCTCCTGTGAACTTATTCAGATCCTCTTCATGATATCTAGTTGAATCCCAAAATCCCAGCGGTCAACAGATCAACCAGTAGATGAGAGAGACAGAGAGAGAGAGGGGGGTGGACGACAGGAAGGGGCGGTGAATCACATGACGTTGGGAAAGAGGGATTAGTACTTTTTCTTTTTAGTATTTACACTTTAGTGTATTTAACATGTTCTGACTACAGGATAAGTCATGTCTCACCAGACCTTAGAGCAGAGCTATGAGATCCTCTGTATACTACACCACACAGGAGAGCCGGTAGTTCCTCTATATACTACACCACACAGGAGAGCCGACAGCTCCTCTATATACTACACCACACAGAGGAGCCGACAGCTCCTCTATATACTACACCACACAGGAGAGCCGACAGCTCCTCTATATACTACACCACACAGGAGAGCCGGCAGCTCCTCTATATACTACACCACACAGGAGAGACGACAGCTCCTCTATATACTACACCACACAGGGGAGCCGACAGCTCCTCTATATACTACACCACACAGGAGAGCCCACAGCTCCTCTATATACTACACCACACAGAGGAGCCGACAGCTCCTCTATATACTACACCACACAGGAGAGCCGACAGCTCCTCTATATACTCCACCACACAGGGGAGCCGACAGCTCCTCTATATACTACACCACACAGGAGAGCCGACAGCTCCTCTATATACTACACCACACAGGAGAGCCAACAGCTCCTCTATATACTACACCACACAGGAGAGCCGACAGCTCCTCTATATACTACACTACACAGGAGAGCCGACAGCTCCTCTATATACTACACCACACAGGAGAGCCGACAGCTCCTCTATATACTACACCACACAGGAGGGCCGACAGCTCCTCTATATACTACACCACACAGGAGAGCCGACAGCTCCTCTATATACTACACCACGCAGGGGAGCCGACAGCTCCTCTATATGCTACACCACACAGGAGAGCCGACAGCTCCTCTATATACTACACCACACAGGGGAGCCGACAGCTCCTCTATATACTACACCACACAGGGGAGCTGACAGCTCCTCTATATACTACACCACACAGGAGAGCCGACAGCTCCTCTATATGCTGCACCACACAGGAGAGCCGGTAGTTCCTCTATATACTACACCCCACAGGAGAGCCGACAGCTCCTCTATATACTACACCACACAGGAGAGCCGACAGCTCCTCTATATACTACACCACACAGGAGAGCCAGTAGTTCCTCTATATACTGCACCACACAGGAGAGCCGATAGTTCCTCTATATACTACACCACACAGGAGAGCCGATAGTTCCTCTATATACTACACCACACAGGAGAGCTGACAGCTCCTCTATATACTCCACCACACAGGAGAGCCAGCAGCTTCTCTATATACTACACCACACAGGACAGCTGACAGCTCCTCTATATACTACACCACACAGGAGAGCCGACAGCTCCTCTATATACTGTACTACACCACACAGAAGGGCTCCTCTATATACTACACCATACAGGAGAGCCGACAGCTCCTCTATATACTAGACCACACAGGAGGGCTGACAGCTCCTCTATATACTACACCACACAGGAGAGCCGACAGCTCCTCTATATACTACACCACACAGGAGAGCTGACAGCTCCTCTATATACTACACCACACAGCAGAGCCGACAGCTCCTCTATATACTACACCGCACAGGAGAGGCGACAGCTCCTCTATATACTACACCACACAGGAGAGCCGACTGCTCCTCTATATACTACACTACACAGGAGAGCCGACAGCTCCTCTATATACTACACCACACAGGAGAGCCGACAGCTCCTCTATATACTACACCACACAGGGGAGCCGACAGCTCCTCTATATATTACACCACACAGGAGAGCAGACAGCTCCTCTATATACTACACCACACAGGAGAGCAGACAGCTCCTCTATATACTAGACCACACAGGGGAGCCGACAGCTCCTCTATATGCTGCACCACACAGGAGAGCCGGTAGTTCCTCTATATACTACACCCCACAGGAGAGCCGACAGCTCCTCTATATACTACACTACACAGGAGAGCCGACAGCTCCTCTATATACTACACCACACAGGAGAGCCGACAGCTCCTCTATATGCTACACCGCACGGGAGAGCCGACAGCTCCTCTATATACTACACTACACAGGAGTGCCGACAGCTCCTCTATATACTACACTACACAGGTTAGCCGACAGCTCTTCTATATACTATACCACACAGGAGAGCCGACAGCTCCTCTATATACTACACCACACAGGAGAGCCGACAGCTCCTCTATATACTACACCACACAGGAGAGCCAACATCTCCTCTATATACTACACCACACAGGAGAGCCGACAGCTCCTCTATATACTACACCACACAGGAGAGCCAACATCTCCTCTATATACTACACCACACAGGAGAGCCGACAGCTCCTCTATATACTATACCACACAGGAGAGCCAACATCTCCTCTATATACTACACCACACAGGAGAGCCGACAGCTCCTCTATATACTCCACCACACAGGAGAGCCAGCAGCTTCTCTATATACTACACCACACATGACAGCTGACAGCTCCTCTATATACTACACCACACAGGAGAGCCGACAGCTCCTCTATATACTACACCACACAGGAGAGGCGACAGCTCCTCTATATACTGTACTACACCACACAGAAGGGCTCCTCTATATACTACACCATACAGGAGAGCCGACAGCTCCTCTATATACTAGACCACACAGGAGAGCCGACAGCTCCTCTATATACTACACCACACAGGAGAGCTGACAGCTCCTCTATATACTACACCACACAGCAGAGCCGACAGCTCCTCTATATACTACACCACACAGGAGAGCCGACAGCTCCTCTATATACTCCACCACACAGGAGAGCCAGCAGCTTCTCTATATACTACACCACACAGGACAGCTGACAGCTCCTCTATATACTACACCACACAGGAGAGCCGACAGCTCCTCTATATACTGTACTACACCACACAGAAGGGCTCCTCTATATACTACACCATACAGGAGAGCCGACAGCTCCTCTATATACTAGACCACACAGGAGGGCTGACAGCTCCTCTATATACTACACCACACAGGAGAGCCGACAGCTCCTCTATATACTACACCACACAGGAGAGCTGACAGCTCCTCTATATACTACACCACACAGGAGAGCTGACAGCTCCTCTATATACTACACCACACAGGAGAGCTGACAGCTCCTCTATATACTACACCACACAGCAGAGCCGACAGCTCCTCTATATACTACACCACACAGGAGAGCCAGCAGCTTCTCTATATACTACACCACACAGGAGAGCCGACAGCTCCTCTATATACTGTACTACACCACACAGAAGGGCTCCTCTATATACTACACCATACAGGAGAGCCGACAGCTCTTCTATATACTACACCACACAGGAGAGCCGACAGCTCCTCTATATACTAGACCACACAGGAGAGCCGACAGCTCCTCTATATACTACACCACACAGGAGAGCTGACAGCTCCTCTATATACTACACCACACAGCAGAGCCGACAGCTCCTCTATATACTACACCACACAGGAGAGCCGACAGCTCCTCTATATACTCCACCACACAGGAGAGCCAGCAGCTTCTCTATATACTACACCACACAGGACAGCTGACAGCTCCTCTATATACTACACCACACAGGAGAGCTGACAGCTCCTCTATATACTGTACTACACCACACAGAAGGGCTCCTCTATATACTACACCATACAGGAGAGCCGACAGCTCCTCTATATACTACACCACACAGGAGAGCCCACTGCTCCTCTATGTACTACACCACACAGGAGAGCCCACAGCTCCTCTATATACTACACCAAACAGGAGAGCCGCCAGCTCCTCTATATACTCCACCACACAGGAGAGCAGACAGCTCCTTTATATACTACAGCACATAGGAGAGCCGACAGCTCCTCTATATACTACACTACACAGGAGAGCCGACAGCTCCTCTATAAACTACACCACACAGGAGAGCCGACAGATCCTCTATATACTACACCACATAGGAGAGCCGACAGATCCTCTATATACTACACTACACAGGAGAGCCGACAGCTCCTCTATATACTACACCACACAGGAGAGTCAACAGCTCCTCTATATACTACACCGCACAGGAGAGTCCACAGCTCCTCTATATACTACACCACACAGGAGAGCAGACAGCTCCTTTATATACTACAGCACATAGGAGAGCCGACAGCTCCTCTATATACTACACCACACAGGAGAGTCAACAGCTCCTCTATACACTAGACCACACAGGGTGAATACTCTGGCTGCCTGGAAGCTTCAACCAGAATGCCACCTGGCTGACCCTCGCTAAGATTAGGAAGGGTACAATGAATTTTTGCCCAAGTTTGGGAGAATACATGGGTCTTCAGATTCTTGGTGGATAACCACACCTTTTCTCCAACCCAAAAGATAAGAGCAGCTTGGCGGTGTCGGTCAGCTGCTATTTCATAGGTATCCTGGGCTTCCCGTAAAGCGTCTTGTTTCAAGCACATGTGTTGCAAGAGGTGACATACCTCTTCACATTCCTCCTGCAGTCGGGCCACCAGAAGGAACGAAGTAAGCGTTCCAAAGTCTTTGTAATCCCAAGCTGACTGGCAAGCCTGAAATAATGAATCAGTCTAAGAACTTCGAGTTGACCAGCCTTGGGGGGATATAATTGGTCTTTTCACATCCACATTCCATTCTTAAAAACAAGCTACACATCTTTTAGAGGAATGATTCAGGAAAGCGTCATTTTTCTATCCTTCTTTAAACTTAGCTAGTAGGTTTTTTGAGTGCACAATCCCAAAAAAATTAAGTGGGGACAGAATAGTGCAGTCCATTGACTATCCCCTTCAGGCTCTGAAAAAATCCTGGACAAAGCATCCGCCTTGCCATTTCTGGAACCGGGTTGGTAGGAAATGACACCGTTGAACCTGGAGAAAAACAGAGCCCATGTTTAGTGTACAGAAGTTGATGTGCAGAACATTCTGGACGTTTTTGAATTGCATAGCTGCAGTACTTAATGGCTTACTGTCTGTGTTATGTCTGGAAATGTATCTTTTGTATGTCATGTGACCGCTACTGGTGCATCTTGTCCCCACTACAAAAATCGGTGGAGACCTGGGATTGTGCTGTGGGAGATATAGGGTATGTCCACAGCTGCTGATTGCCTGGGCTGTGCGATACCCTCCTGTCTAAGCTTCAAGTGGCTTCCCTGTCGACCTCCCTACAATGCCTCTGGCTGTAAGTGTGTTCATGCCGGCCTTCCTGCAATATGGTATGCTGTCCCCGTGCCCCAGAAGGCGGCCCCACTCTCGGTTTTAGCGCAGTTGCCAGAGAGGAGACTGGGAGCACAGAGCACCGGGGGAGAGTGAGGGAGCACAGGTGCTTGGAGAGGAGACTGACAGTGGCCGGGGAGGACAATGACAGCACAGCCACAAGCACAGAGGGGAGGACAGCGCTGGGGGAGAGTGAGGGAGTGCGGGTCTGTCACATGGCACAGCACGGGGGACACAGAGCCAACGGGGCCATTAGCAGACGATGGCAGGGGGGGTGCAGAGTGACAGCTGAGATGCGAGCAGGGATGCCAGGGCAGAGGGAGCTGATAGACAGCTCACAACGGTTGACAGTCACAGCGGCCGAGGGCAAAAGTAAAGTGGTGCAGCAGCACTTAGCAAAAATACACCATAGGCAGGTGCGAGGTGTGGACAGGAAAGGGTGCAAGCTCACCAGGTTCCAAGCCTTCCAGAACCACACAGTCCGTTTCCAATAATAAGGATAAGAGCAGCCCAACCAATCGTCCAGAAAATATCCTGCTTTATTTTAATCCATACACAGAAAATTTTCTGTGTATGGATTAAAATAAAGCAGGATATTTTCTGGACGATTGGTTGGGCTCCTCTTATCCTTATTATTGGAATCAGCGGCCCAGGGAGCACAGGCTGTGGGACCGGCATGTGAGGCTCACAGCAGCAGGGTGACGTGGGGTCGGCCTGGCAGATGGGAGGCGAGACACTAACAGCAGCATCTTCGGCAGGGGAGATAGGAGAGCTGTTGTGGGCATCACCAAGCCCTCCGCTACAACTCAACCAGGCCAACCCGCATCTCTACCAATTCTTCCGGTGGAGACAAGATACACCAGTACCAATGTGACCTTGTTTTATATATGTGGTTGCAAGCTGCATGAGTGTGGTCTTTCTATCAGCCTTCTGTTGAGATACCCAAGTCAGGAGCCTGTCTGCACACAGACACCTTTAGCCTGTATGTAGGGAAGATGGAGGAATCTGAGCGGATGGCATATGTGTGTCTTGGGTTCCTTCTACCTAAGCCCTGTCTCTGAAGGGCAAGAGAGGAGCCACAAGTCTGCAAAATCACACCGTGCAGCGCTGAGTGTATGTTCTACCCCATAAGTGTGAACCGACAGAGAGTTAGATGGTGCAAGATGAAGAGTGCCCAGGACCAGAGAACCACAGATAATTAGGTCTGTGTAATCCCTCTGTTCTCCCGTGATTCCTCCCTGCCACATCTCGAGTCCTTCTGCAGCAGTGTCTTGCCGGAGGATGTAAATTGTATGGACTGTTCTCCACGTTTATTTAAGTTATTTTGCAAGTAAATGGCTCTACCGCCCATTTCCGATTTAGCCTTTGAAGATCATGCGTGGGCTCTATTACATTGTCTAGAATTCACCACAGAGAACGTAACAGTAGCGTCACACATGACAAGAAACTAAAGTACATCACAGTTTGGGTTACCCATTTAATAGCCTGTCCTCAGCCCCTTGGACATGTTCCTAGTTACCCTCCGGGTAGAAGACAGGAGGGCCCCGTGACAAGGCCCAAACTCTACCCCGCTGTCTCCTATGCTGGGGCCCGCTCCTTGGACACTGCACATGGTGCTTGTCTTGCCTCCTTCTGTTGATCCATAACTGTAATCCAGAAAACTGGAGGCACATAATTCCTGGAGCTTTGTAATTTGTTTCTGCAGGGTGGTCACTCATTTTTGGGTGAGATAATTTTGTAGCGTTTCCAGCACTAGGCTTGGAGCCATGGGTGTAGTAACTGTGCAGCCAGAGAGTAGTCAGGGAAGAGCCATAAGTCAGCAACAGGTGATCTTAGGTTCGAAGTACAAATGGTGGAGGCGGGAATAATTCTAAGGAAGGGAAGCCAGAGGTTGGTATCAGTATGTCTTGGTTCGCAATACAGGTAAAGGAAATGGATATCATTGTCAATTAGATGGGAAGCCAAAGGTCAGTATCAGTAAGTCTTAGCAATTGTATCGAGAGGAGCTGTAGAGACAGCAAGCACAGTCTCACACTAGGGCAGAGGCAGTGCCAGGCTTTTATAGTTTGCTTGATTGTGAACTGAGCAGAGCTAGAACAGGGAAAACAGTGTTTAGCGCCAGTCAGCGACACACAGGGGCATGGCTAGGTGTTCAGCAGAGGAGCTGTCCAAGTCCTGGATGGGTTAGTGGAGAGAGTTGCTGACTAGAATGCAGGAGGCCCTGGGTTTGAGCCCTGACAGTATTACTCGCCCTTAGTGACCCCCTCACAGTAATAATGACCCTCAATGACTCCTTCACAGTAATGGGGTTCCTCAGTGATACTTTATTGCAATAGTGCCCCGCAGTGACTCTCACAGTAATGGTGTGCTTTAGTGACTTTCTCACAGTAACAGTGTCTCTCAGTGACCCCCTCAAAGACATAGTGGCCGCCTGTGACTCCCTCACAATAATAATGCCCATTGGTGATCCCCTCACAGGGTGTGACTGTTTTGGTTTGCTCAACACTAACAAGAAGTAATAAATGGCTGCAAGATCAGATTGGCCAGGATTTAATGGGTAAGTGCACACAGATTACATGTGATGCACAAATGTCGAATAGGAAATCCTCAGAAATCTACAATGGCAAATCCACATCAGTTCATGCAGATTTTCTGAGGGAAATAAAAGTCACTTAGAACGTACACTTACAGATTTTGCTGTGGAAGCATGCAAAACCCACAATAATGCATCTTGAGGCCATCTTCACACGGGTGAGAAAAGCGCGCGAGATTTGTGCATTGCGAGAGGAACATATATGTCACCACATTTTTTTGAATGGGGGTCATACTCATGATCGATATTTTCCTGGAGGGCACCGTGATGCGATGCCGGAAACCAATCGCGGCATGTTCTATCTCTGTGATCTTCCTCTGCAGCTGACAGCTGTGGCAGAGAACTGCTTCTTCCCCGAAGTGATGCAAGGTTGCTTTGACATGAAACGCCTCACATCCTCAGGTAATTCACATGGTGGGAAGCGCAATATGAGGGTGTGATTCACGGCTCCATATCGCGCTCGCCTAAAGGGATTTCCAGGATTAGGAAAAGATGTCTGCTTTCCTCCAGAAACACCACCACACCTGTCGGCTTCATTGAAGTGAATAGGGCTAAGGTATACTAGGTCTCATTACATTAAACTTCAAAGAGGCAAAAAAATTATCTATTTGTCATGCCTTTCCAAAATGAAAATAAAATAATAAACTATTATTACATGTATGCAAAAGTGCTAAGACAAAGATAATCCAGGAACAGGTGGTCCAAATACACAGAGCCAATGCGTCACTTTAAGATGTGCGTATTGCAGGTGATACCGTAGTCAGACCAAACTGGCTGAAGCTAAGCAAGCCTGCCTGACTATCTTAGTAATAGGAGAGCGGTAAATGAATCCCCCTCCATATAAAGCATTCTAGCTATCACAGTACAGTCATATCTTATGGACTAAACAAAACTCCTGAACTAAAAACATGAACATATTGCCTGCCAACACAGGGGCGTAACTAAAGGCTCAGGGGCCCTGATACAAAAGGTAAGCTGCCCCCCCCCCCCTCTATCTGTATCTGTACCCGTACCCATACCTAAGCCATGCTGCACAAAGACATAACTTGAAGCTCCTGGCCCCAATGCAAAACCTGTAACAGGGCCCCCAACTATAATGCTTTATTCATAGTACTGAGCTCCCTATATGGAGAAGAGAGGCCTTATGGGCCCCCTGAGGCTCCTGGGCCCGGGTGCAACCGCATCCCCTGCACCCTCTATAGTTACGCCCCTGCGCCAACATGTTTCACCATGACTGGCTTCATCAGGGGTGATGTGGGCTATAGTAAGGCAGTGCAGCACTGACAACTGTTTTATGGGATGGGGGGGGGGGGGGGGGGACTGCTGCTCAGTGAGCCAATAAACTTTCCACTCTCCATTAGATTGTATAGCACTGCTTGATTGACTTCACAGAGTAGAAGCAGATAACCAATCTGCATCAGTAAAACTAACAAGGACCAGGAGACACTTAGAAACTCTGTAGGTGAAGAATATTATGTGATTTATACAAGTGTCAGGATAATGAACAAATCCGCAACAAATCTCTGTTCCAGTAATCGAATACTGCAGATTTTTTTAAAAATTGCACCACGGGTCAATTTCTGTGCGGAAAAACTCAGCAGCCTATGGATGCGATTTGTACGGTATTCAGGCTCATTATTTCTGTCTTTATAGGGTAGCTTCACTCTTTGTGCATGAATGAGGTTTGGAAAGGCTTATAATCAGGTTTTGCACACGTCTTCGCACTGCAATTTTGCCAGAGCAGAGTTTGTTCTCATCTTCTTTTTTTGCGCACGCATTTCTCACGCACGCAAAAAATTAGGACCTGCTCTATTTTGTGTGCATTTGCTCATCAAGCGTCCCCAAAAAAGTCTTTGGAAGCTGTGGAAATGCATGCGCAATGTGAGCAAAAATGCACAAGATGCTGTGCAATTCCATGAAGAGGAGAACACATCTGGACCTCATTAGGTTAAATAGTCATTTAAATCAGGGCGTGGGTGCATTGCGCAGCCATGTGAACGGGCATACGCAAAAATGTGTAGTACTATGCGCAGAAGAATCAGAAGAATCTGGCTGGCTGTAGGTGACATGACCCGAGGAATACAGGAGCCAGGAGAAGATCGGCGGGAGAAGGTGCAGTAAGTAGTCTGCCTGGAGAGGAATAGGTAAGTATTGATTTTTTTAATGACAGAACCCCTTTAAGCTATAAACTTCCCACTGCAGTCTCATCCACGGCAGTGCTGCTCGGCAGTGCAAGCAATGAGTATAAATTTTATTTAAATTTCTTTTTTACTAGTTTTCAGCTTTAATAAGGTTGTCTGATGAATACAACCCCTGTCCCTATGTTCTGTTAGGACATGTGAGCATCATAAAGGGGTGGAGTCCTCTGCTCAGGCCCCCCATCTGTGAGCCATAATGGAGAGCTGATTTGTAAGAATAGGTCCCATTCTGGCAGACTTCAGCCATCCATGTGCAGCGTCCTGTAGGGTGACCCTGAACACATGGCATATGCTGAAGAGCTCGGAGGGCAAGATGCTGGCTTGTCACAGTGGCACTTACCACGCTCCCTCCCGGAGGGAACGCACACAGCCAAGGCCAGGGCAGTGCTGGGCCTCTTCCGTACACCCCTAGGATACGGATGCCCAATAGATGGTAGAACAGGGAAAGAGTTTGTCACGGGTGACGCCACTGTTCCAGTACACACCAGAATGAACCCCGGCGGAGAATAAAATGTGCTGCAGACAGATATGAAGTACCTCAGGTCCCTGGGAATGGTCAGGGCCTGGAATAACTTTACTTGCCAAACTTCAACAGTACAAGGCACAATTTAGTGGAAGGACAGTGCAGGAAATTAATAGACTTGAACAGTAGTACCTCCAGACTGATGATCCAGACTTCAGAACACCCGTGCGTGAACAATAGACTTAAGAGAACTGGGTGTACCTCTACACGGTGATCCACTGGATCCAGATGGACTCGTAGGAAAATATGGCGTAGACAGTACCTCTGCACTGGGCCTTAAAAAGCACTAACTCACGGTTGTTCTCGCTCTGCTTAGGTGGGGCTCACTCCTTCCTCATCACATGTACATCCAAGCTGGGAAAAGCTCTCCTCCTCTTCCATGCTTTACTACATGACGGTTAATAGTATCCCCATGTAGCTCAACCTTTTGAATAGGGCTCCAGAAGACATGGACCACCCTTTTCCCACTCTTAAGCACTCCTATTTAGGCCCTATGCCCACGGCTGTGTTGGACTCCGCCAGTGGAATATCGCAGCGGGGTCTGACACACCGCCCCCCATACTCACCTCTCCGGATCCGCTGTGCGACTCCCATCTGGCGAGCCGGCGCGTATACGCAGTGTAGTGCATGAAGCGCTGGCAGTGCGAAGGGCGGCAGTTGGCGGTGACGCATAAGCACGCGATACTTCCGCTGTGCTCACAGCGGAAGTATCGTGTGACGGACGGCTTCTATTGACTACAATAGAAGCCGTCTGCGCGTTTGCTCGCGGTAATTAGAGCATGCCGCAGTTTCTTTCACGCTGCGCAATTCCGCAGCGTTAACATTGAGCTATGAGCTATTAGATTCAATAGGACCTAATAGCTGTGGGATAATGCCGGGGTTAACAAGGCTCGTGATAGAGTTGAAACCGGTCCTTCTTTATCTGTGAATATGCACATATTTTAAACAATAAAGCAGGAAGTTTGTCACCCCAGTGCCTCCCCGTCTATGGAATTTACTTGTGAAAGAAAGCCAAAGTGATCGCAAGGCTGTATGAGCACTGGGAGACGCACCTGCTTTTCGGAACCAGGAGCTAGAAGCCGTCTAAGGTGGGATGAAAGTCTTTTTTTCTAAACTTATGTTTCAAGCCCCCCCCCCCCCCAAATTCCAGCAAAACAGCGCTACAAAGTTATGCGACTTTGTAGCACCGCGTGTGACTGTATACCAGTACAAAATCGTACTATCACTGCGAGAAAATGCAGCACTATCGCATAGACCACCAATGCGATATCATGCGATTTTCTAGCAGCGATATCATGTCGCCGATGTGAAACAGGCTTTAAATAGTAACCGATCAGTAGTTCTCATTCACTTATACAGTGAAGCTGAACGATTGAACGATCCTGTACATGAACAAACTATGTCATCATTTACTTGTTCTCTTGAGTGAATGATTTCTCGCTCCGTGTAAGGCTGGGTTCACACTGGGCGTATTCCCGCCGGAAATCCCGCGGTTTGGCGGCAGCAAAAACTGTGAGATTTCCGCCAGGAGAACCGCTGCGGAAAAACCCGCGGCGGCTTTGAAGCGGCCCGGCCGCTCGCTTTTCCGTTGCGGCCGGCGCTCCCATAGAGGAGCGTGTGGCCGCGATGAAAGTAAACAATAAATAGACATGCTGCATCTTTTGAAGCCGCAGCCGTGGTTTCAGCCACACTTACCGCAGCGGATTGGCCGTCCCGTGTGGACGAGATTTCTCAGAAATCTCGTCCACATGGCTGGCTAATGCCGAGATTAGCGGCCGCGGGTGAACCCAGGCTAAAAGTACCCCTACTGCTTCACCATTTTTTTTCAGCACAGTTGGCCCTCCGCTGGGAATTGCAGCACCGCTAAACTACACAAAGTGACTGCATCTTCTTGAGGTATATATCAACATTTTATAAGATGGGAATAAGCCTTAAAGGGGTTGTACCGAGATCATAAGTTATCCCCTACCCACAGGGAATTCACAGGATAGGGGATAACATGCTGATTGGTGGGGATCTCACCACTGAGACCCACACTGTACTAAAGAACGGGAGTCCCATGTCCCCCTCTGCCTATCACTGAGGGTTACTTCTCCCACGCAGTAGCATCAGTATGAATGGAGCATTGTCCGAGCCTACACTGTCAGTGTTCCGTTCAATGGGGTTAATACAGATATAGCCAAGCACTTGTCGCTCAGGAATCTCTGCAGTCACAATGAAAGTCAATTGAGCGTCAGCATGCTTGTAAGACAGGCAGAGCAAGAGCCTAACATCACAGAAACAGAAATCAAATTCGTATTAAAACGACTTTCAAACCGCAAAGCACAAGGAACTGACAATTTGCCAGCAGAATTGACCTGAGTAGTCCCTAAAAGGATACTAGTTCTATGTCAGAAGGTCTTGGAAACAAAAGCTTGGCAAAAGAGTGGGTGAGATCTGTTTTCATCGCAATACCAAAAGAAAGTGATGCACATGACTGCTCCAATTACCCAAATATTGCACCGATACCACATGCAAGCAGAGTGGTTCACGAAGAAGAGGTCGTCAAAGAACTTGCTGGTTAGACACAATCATGGCAGACACTGGCATGACTATTTGCCATTTAAAAGAAGCTGTACTTGATAGAGAAAAATGGCAAGAGTTGATCCATCGGGTGACCCAGAGTCGGCAACAACTGAATAGTTCATCATAATCATCATACTAATAGATCATAGACTGAACATGAGTCAACAGTGTGGTGCAGCAGCAAAAAAATGCAAACACAATTCTGGAATGTACTAAGAGAAGCATAGAGTCTAGATCACGTGAGGTAATCATCCCCCTCTACTCTTTCCTGGTCAGACTTCATCTGAAATACTGTGTCCAATTTTGGGCACCCCACTTTAAAAAACATTGACAAACTGTTCAGAGAAGAGCTGCCAGGATGGTGAGCGGTCTGCAAACCATGTCCTATGAAGAACGGTTAAAGGATCTGGGAATACTTAGCTTGCACAAAAGAAGGCTGAGAGGAGACTTAATAGCGGTCTACAAATATCTGAAGGGCTGTCACAGTGCAGAGGGATCAGCCCTGTTCTCATTTGTACAAGGAAAGACTAGAAGCAATGGGATGAAACTGAAAGGGAGGAGACACATATTAGATATGAGAAGACATTTTCTGACAGTGAGGGAGATCAATGAGTGGAACAGATTGCCACAGGAAGTGGTGGGTTCTCCTTCAATGGAAGTCTTCAAACAAAGGCTGGACAAATATCTGTCTGGGATGATTTGAGAAGACATTGCCTGGAGTGGGAAGCCAAGATTAAAAAAGATTCCGAATCAACCCACAGTGTGGAGAAACAAACTGGGACCTTTCCATCTAACAGTGAGTTACACTGAACCCTGCTCAAATACATTCAGGGAAAATAAGAGAGGCCCATCTTTAAACCAGCTTCAGTTACTACTGTAAAGTCTTCAGATCAAACACCCCAACAGATAACTAGGACTGTGGGAGGATTGTTAGGTAACCTCTAGGAACAAATAGTGAGAGTGTTGAAGAGTAAAAGTGTTAAATGTACTGAACTGGATTTGCGAAGCAACGTTACCAACTGTATGTCAAGTGAACACTTCTGTCATAATCTGCAAGTCTGCCATTGTTGTGATTGTTCCACTATTTCATAAGCAAACTAAAGCTATCAGGACTTGTGTCAGTTATTTCGTCTTTAACTCCAAAGTTCCTGAAGAGGTGCTGGTGTTATGTGACAAACCACGGTTGAACTGTGTTTTACTACACTGATCCTTTTGCTACTTTGTGCAGCCGAGCCAGGCACTTGGCCACAATTGGTGGGAGAGATGTCAGAGCCACCTGTGACAACCATCCTGTTAACCCGTGGTCTTCCCCACATTGACGTGCGCCACTCGGATGCTGCAACAGCTGTTACCCAAGGCGCCGTCACAGAAGCAGATTAACGTCTAAATTATTAGTAATAAAGCCCTTTCACAGTTTAGACAAATCTAAAATGATAATTCTTTATTAATTATATTTAAAAATTACTTGAACGAACACGGGGCACAACACAGAAGCCACTGGGTTGATGGAGATATGAGAGTCTCTTCAAGGACCTAGGTGCCACATCCTAATACTGCTTCCCTCTGTATACAATCATAGCAGAGAGGAAGAGCATGTTATGGGAAGTTGGCAACGTACAGTGGCTTTAATCAACGAACAATTAAAAAGAACTCGGACCAAATTCTATACTAGTATCCCTCTCTTGTGCTCTTAGTTCACTATCAAAGTAATGAACAGCTCAGCTACCATCACTAGATAGACTCAGCAATGAAGCTTAAATAGATGAGCATAGTATAGTTTTAAACAGAGGGAAAATAAGTTTCTAGAGAGCTGTGTTGTAATAAAGGTTGATTGAAATGTATCATGCAGTAGTGCGGATCTTCATATCATTATTCAGAAACCTATATGCCTCTCTAGAAACCCTCTTATGCTTGAATTCATGCGAGCAAAAGAGAAAGGATATAAGGACAAGTTGTGGGCCCAGTATAAATGTCAGTGAGCACACTTCTCCTTCCAGGGCCTGTTTAGTAGTCCTGGATTCTTAATTCATTCAGATTACTAATATCGGCATTGATGCACTCATAGTTAGCTCTCTCAGTACTGTATAATCTCTTTCCATTTATTCTCAACGCGTTTCTCCGCTAATAATGGCGGGTCATCAGGAGATCAATGAGTTTAGTACTAAAGGATCAATTTTATATGTTTATTAGTACAAAAAGCACGAATCATTGGTGCTTGTTCATAATGTATTTCCGAGTTTACTCCGAACCAATATCAAGCATATACTGCCAAGTAACGGTAATATCTCGTGTTTATATAGAACAAACAGAAAAAATGGTGTTCCTGCGCTACTTTACACGAAAAACAAAGACCGGTTCTTTTTTTCTTTTTTTCTCTTTTTTACCTCAGATACCTGCAGCTCTCCATTGGAGGACAATCCGGTGGATTCGTTTGTGACAATAAGAAAGAAAAATGCTATATGCCTGCCTGGATACTAGGTGCTGACATGCTCACCCCAGGGTGTCATGTCTAGCACCAGGTGAGTTAATATAAGTCACCCACTACTTTTTTGAAAAGTGTTTGGCGCCCTCCATAACTTCCTCTCCTTTATTCGTGTTTATATAGAGGGAGACTCTTTGAGGTATTAGAATGAAAGTGGCATTAGAGATGTGGGCTAATAGTGGGTCTTGAAGGACCTTTTTGCCAAAGGATGCCCCCTGACCAGACCGAGACTGTTGTCCAAGAAAGTCTATATAACAGCTAGGTCTGATTCAGTATCTCAGCATGCACAGTAGCAACTCTTTGACTGTGCCTGAGAACGGGCAATATAGAGCAGATAATGTCTGTAGCGGCAGTTGTATTAGAGGAGACCTCTTTAGAGAATAAGCCCTCTTATGCCTACATGGATAAAGCGTGCACAGTAGCAATTCTTTAACTGTGCCTGTGAACGGGCAAAATAGAGCAAATACTGCCTATAGCGGCAGTTATATTAGAGGAAGCCTCTTTTTTAAAATTAGAGAATAAGCCCTCTTCTGCCAACAAATAAATAAAAGTGACCCCTGTCAAGTAGTGCAAGGCTCAGGTTTTCCAATAAAGATGGTATAGGCAAAACCTGAGTCTGATCTAGTAGCTAGATATATGCACAGTGGGGTCACTGTAGCAGAGTCTCCATGTCCCTAAATAGGTCTCTATCTGAGATATAGTGGTATAGAGTATAGCATGAATAGAGCAGCGCCTCTGGCCTTGGTGGTAGGTCAGGGCTATCTTATATATTTAAGCCCTTCCCGACAATTGATCCTGCGATCGCCGGCAGCCCATTGCTTTCAGTGGAATCTGCTGTATTGACGGCTCCATTGAATTCAATGGGCAAATATCGTTCTTCTCTGCCACAGCTGTAACAGCTGTGGCAGAGGAGAACGATCTTTACGCTGACAGTGCGGGGGGGGGGCACTCTTGCCACCATTGTGGCTTAATAGTGGGACCTGTGAACTTGAGATGCAGCCCAACATGTAGCCCCTTGCCTGCCCTATCCATTGCTGTGTCGTTCCCATCACTTTCTTGAATTGCCCCGATTTTCACAAACGAAAACCTTAGCTAGCATCGGCCGGCGATATACAAAAATGCTCAGGTCGCCCATTGACTTCAATGGGGTTCGTTACTCGAAACGAACCCTCGAGCATCGCGAAAAGTTCGTCTCGAGTAACGAGCACCCGAGCATTTTGGTGCTCGCTCATCTCTAGCAATCTATTATCAAGAACGAGTGTCATTAGGAAAGATAGGTGTGTCGAGGCGTCTTGCAGGACGGGTTTTGAATCCTGGCACAAGATACATAGAACAGAGTGCCAATCCCCATGCACTATCTTGGCGTGTATACACGCATAATATATGCCAAGATAGTGTATGTTAGGATTTCTTTTCACATTTGCAAAAAACACACTGGTGTGAGTGGCCCAATAGAAATCAATGGGCTATCGGCATTGCGTGTTGCGTATACGGTGTGCAATGACAACATGCTCATGTGAGAGCGGCCTTAGTAAAATATTTTTATGGTATTTATGTGTTTTATTAGTTTTAATCAGCGGCATAAGAAGCTTTGCACATAAAAACTCACCTGTGGCTTTTGTATGCTATGCCCAAGATGAAGCCGACAGGTGAAACCCGAGTTGGGTGGTTATTCTGGCATTGCCTGCCACGTGGAACAGCAGAGGATTTTACTAGATGCTAGATGTTTGGTTGCAGATCACAAGTAGGTTGTGATTTTGTTATCATAGACTGAAATGTAAGTTCCATGCAACTTTTTGACTTGCTTCGGATTTGCCTGCATTTTTTTGTTACAGCCAAATTGCAAAACTAAGACATTGCATAACTATTTTGGTCCCACAAGGTGTAGCTCCAGCCTATACAGGATGGTTTTTAATTAAAAAAAAGTTTTGGTTAAAGGGGTTCTTCTTCCAGGATTGCATTGGTGTTCTATATGTAAAACCAGTAATTTTTTTCAGATGCATCAATTTTTTGAAAATTTTCCAGTCTTGACCCCACACCCCTTTAAACATCCTGTCCCAACTCTCTGTTTATCTTTGATTGCTCCTGGACACGTCCTTCAATAGTTCTTCACTCTGGTCAAGTATACTCAGTTCATCCTGTCTTCCCTTCTATGTCATTGCTATGTCTCTGTTTTAGCACACAGGGTGACTTTGTGCAGAACAGGCTGTGTCTCTGCTCTCTCTCCTCTGCATTCAGTAAGTTCAGCTCCCTTACCTCTGACAAAATGTTAACCCTTTCATATGAACAGGTCCAACCTTCAGTTGGTCCTATCAGGGCTCCTGCGAGAGCGCTATCGGGATGTGATTGACGCCCTGGTATCGCTCTCGCAATCCTTCTGAAGCCCCGGATGTGAGGCATTTCCCCAGGGAAGCAGCCTCCCATCCCAGTAGGGCAGAAGGAATCTCCTTCTGTGGCTGTCACAGCCACAGCAGGACATAGTGATCTTCTCCCAGTGTTTCCAATGGGGCCGGCGGCAGTAGTGCCAGCCCCATTGAAATCAATTGGAGATGCTCGCGATCCTCTGGGACTCCCCATGGTGAGGATTTTCGGGGAGGGCTTGAAACATTAGACCCCTCCCGCCCCCGAAAATAACCCATGAACTGTAGAAAATAACTAAAAAATATTAATACATCACCTTGGAAGCACAGTCATCTCTGGTGCATCTTCTAGCAGGTCCCCAGCACTCTTCTAGTCCTTCTCTTCTGGCCAGGGATTTAAAAATCCCAGCCTCTTGAAAGCACTGCCTCTGATTGGCTGAGCGCTGTGACCAATCAGAGGCAGCCACCCAGTTTGATCAGTGAAGGAACCTTCACCAACTGGCGTAGCAGAGTCTAAATATATAGGAGGGGCACATAGTAAGTGCATTTGGGCATATGGCATTCTATTTAATGATGTTAGGAAGGTACTGCACTTTTGAAAAAAAATGTGGGATTGCAGGATAAACCTTTCATAGTATGTCCTCCAAATCATTACAAGTTATACAACAAATATAAAACATAATTTATGGTTTTCAGAGAACTACTGATACAAAAAAAACAGGAAAAGGAAATCCAATGACGGAATTACATTTGTTATACGTCCCACTTAAAAAATGTAAATGCTATCTTTAAAAAGCATAAAAAACCGAAAGAAAAATATTATGGCTTTTGAAATGGGATGAGACGAAAAATAAAAATGATGCTGCATGTTTAAAGGAGGACGTAAGGGGTTAAACCCGTTTGATGTGCCAACATGTACATGGTAGACCTCTATATGTTTAAGTCACATGATTATTTACTATGATTTTGTGGCTGTGCACACTGGGCCAGCATACCTTAAAAGTTGAACAAAAGTGAAATTTATGAATTTAATGGTCAAAATTGGTAGTTTTACTAATTCGCGGGTGCCGAATAAGAATCTGTTACGATAATCAGCGATATGACTGTATGCTGGGCAGCTGGTCGGACAGAATCTATATATATATAAAGACAAAAGCCCTCACTGACTCAATGATATTTGGCATGAGCATGGATTATGTCATAAATAGGAAAAGTTAATGGGTCCCAACTCGATTATTCAATTCTAGCGCAAAAGAATTAGCACCAAATTTTATGTACGTAATCTAATTCTCTTCACTTCCTGATGTCATTTTATATAAAGTAAACGTCGCATGGTTACCTCCACGTGGTGTTTCCTGGGTAACGCAAAGAACCATGCAAAATAATGAACATATGTTTTCCGGTATCTCTAAAGTAACCACGACTTCATAAGATTTTCCGTGTGAACACCAGATAAACACGAGTACCAAATTAACTCAGGCGAAGCCGGGTATATCAGCTAGTATATATATAAACGCGTTCAAAAGAATAAATTTGTTATTAGGCTTTATACTGTAATCTTCTAGTGAAAAAACAAATATTGTCAAATTTAACTCAATAAACATTTTATTTCAAGTACTAATTAATTTCTGTATTGTTCATAGCTGTAATAATGTAATATATACCGTATATACTCGAGTATTAGCCGACCTGAGTATAAGCCGAGACAATAAGTTTCCCCACAAAAAACTCAGAAAACCTATTGACTCGAGTATAAGCCGAGCTATACTCGAGTATATACTAGGTAAAAAAAAAATACCTCCATACTCACCTCCCAGACGGTGTCTGTGTGTGCGCGACATGCTGCTTGAATTCTCCTGCTGTGATCCCCGCCGTCCTCTCTGCTTGGCTCTGAGAGTGCTTTGTAAGTAAGTGCTGTGATTGGATTGGCTGTGAATGATTGAGCACTGGCTGTGATTGGCTGGCACTCCATCCAATCACAGCTCCTACTTACACAGCGCTGATGGCGGGGGATGACAGAGCCGAGTAAAGAGGACGGCGGGGGATGACAGTGGAGAGAATTCAAGCAGCCTGCTGCACCGCCGCCAAAGACACAGACGCCGGCTGGGAGGTGAGGATGGAGGTATTTATTTTTAAGCCTTCCCTGACTCCGGTATAAGCCGAGGGGGGCTTTTTCACCACAAAAAAATGTGCTGAAAGACTAGGCTTATACTCGAGTATATATGGTAATTTTAATAGCAAACTAATGAACAGAATTCTGAAATCCATCCCTTAATTAACTATTCTCAGTAATCACTTCTTATATAAAACATAACTAAATGTATTACACAGATCGTGCAAAACGAAGAATAAAAACAACAAATTCACAATCCGAAATATAAGAACAAGATGCGACTTGAAACGATTGCATCAGATGAGTGGTGATCAGAAAAAACCCTGACTCTACCCATCGGAACAGACTGTTCCCTCGTCGTTATTAAAACACAGTTATCAGCGCCATTTATGAAACTTGATTTTTTGGACTTTTGACCACTGTTATAGGAATTCTGGCCCAGAGGAGTTAAAAGGACGTTTGGCCCCATTCCCAGAAAGGTCCTGGAACTCCCTGGGACTCATCTGTGCTGGGGCTGTGAATGGGGACTAAAAGTGAAAGCAAATACAAAAGCATTAACCCCTATATCATGTTTCCTAAAATACATTAGATATAAATTTAACTTCACTTGATAAAGGTTAAAAATCCAGATTGCAGGCTGCCTGAGACAAATAAGCACTCATTAGGTAAATCACCCGTATGAGAGTACAGATTTGCCCTATTTCCCAGGGACATAAGTGGAAGACTTAAACGTCCTCCTCGGTATAGGAAAATGTTTGAAATATATGATCACAATCATGGGCAAAGGGTCATATGCAAGAAAAAGGAGGTATCATCAGGTGATACACGCATATGCAAGTGGAAAATGCTCCGAGTGTTGGAGTAGCAGCATTGGAGAAAGGGTCCTGATGACCTGGGGGCTGAAAATGACAAAACGCTGCATAGAAGGAGAGGGAGCCTCCCATCCTGTCATGGACTCCGTCCTAAAGCAGTGAACACCTCCATAGATCCTGACATAGAGCTGGAAGACAATGACAATTTCAAACTGGTCCAATGACAATTTAGTGGGTGCATACTATAGGACTGATGTGACTAAGGGAGTAGCACCCTGGAAGGGACGGTGATACAGAGAATATGGGAATGGTTACAATTTTGTCTGATGTTCAGTAGGAGAATAGTAAATGTGATGCAAGGCACTATGTGCGAAGAGATGCCATAAGACGATGTGTGATATGTAACAGGAGAACAAGGCACCTTGGGGTATTAGCGCTATGCGCCAGTAAGAGACGATGTGAGATGTGAGTGTATGAGATATGTCTGTATGCATCTATGGTGCGTGAAGTCTGCAGTGATGTGGGACTCTTAAATTGGTGATGTACTTTGGCATCTATGGTGTGTGAGACCTCAATGTTAGTCATGCCATGGACCTGTGAGGATATAGTATGGAGTAGGACTAGGAGTATCGAGTACTACAGGGACAGTGGTTAGTTTTAAGAGAAATTCAAAGTGCTTGTCTCGCCAAGAAGTGGAGATGTGAATATAAATCATATATGTGACTTACGGTTAAAAAGATGTAACGCTCAAAGTACATTCTTCCAACCTCCTATGCAGTGTAACCAGTTAGTCTTTGCATTCGTACAGTAAAAGTAAGATTGTGTAAAATAAGTACTGCCTCTGTCTGTCACCACCATGCCATTACACAACACCACCCACCTGTTTCCCATCCTCGAGGCCAACAGGAGCCAAAATAGAGATTTCCACAAAAATATATTTGTTTTCTTTTCAGCTGTTTTTCGCCTGAAGAAAATTTAGAATCAAATATATTTTTATCATTATGTTAGTATTTGCAGCATATAGGGGGTCAGTGGTTAGTACTTGGGTCACGAGAAAGGCATAGCTTAAAGCTCCTGGCCCTAATGCAAAACCTGTAACAGGGCCCCCAACTATAATGTTTTATTCATAGTACTGGGCTCCCTATATGGAGAAGAGAGGCCTTATGGGCCCCATAAGGCTCCTGAGCCCGGGTGCAACCGCATCCCCTGCACCCTCTATAGTTACGCCCTTGAGTCAGAGTTCAAATCAGACTAAAAGCAACATCTGCATGGAGTTTGTATCTTCTCTCTATGTTTGCACCAGTTTCCTCACACACTCCAAAAACATACTGGCAGCTGAAATCAGCTGATGTGTCTGAGATGCTCTAATGGTGCCGTAAATTGCGCAAGAGTGAATTCTGCACTTAGATCATGTCCAGAAAAATATCTGACAGTACAATGTGATGTCCAGATAAATAGCATACAATGCCCGGGTAAACAGCACATGCAGGGGCGTAACTAAAGGCTCAGGGGCCCTGATGCAAAAGGTGAGCTGGGCCCCCCCCCCACCCCTCTATCTGTATCTGTACCCGTACCCATACCTAAACCATGCTGCACAGAGGCATAACTTGAAGCTTCTGGGCCCCAATGCAAAACCTGTAACAGGGCCCCCAACTATAATGCTTTATTCATAGTACTGGGCTCCCTATATGGAGAAGAGAGGCCTTATGGGCCCCCTAAGGCTCCTGGGCACGGGTGCAACCGCATCCCCTGCACCCTCTATAGTTATGCCCCTGAGCACATGCAATGCAAGATATGGTCATACAATGCCCAGATAAATACTATATTTCATCTCATTGAAACCTTTTAATTTTTTGTTTGGATTGTGTAATTTGTGGAATTCTTGATCTCCCATTTCTGCAGTCATTGTACAGGTGAGACAAGAAGTGCCTTATATTGTGCGCCCTGCTGCATCTCTTTCGAGTTCACAGTGCCACTAGGATATATTAATGACTGTAGACATAACCTCCAACAATGTACTGTCTAAAATGAATGGCTTCTTTATTAGAGCCCCGGCCCTCTAATGATTGGCGCTCCCCTGTCTGGAATTACAGTCATGAGAAGTTTTCACGTGACAAGTTTTCCGTGGATCAGTTTCAGTGTGAATCCACATTAGACCTCATGCAGACGAGCGTGTTTATGTGCGCACAAAACCACGCATCTATTAGAACCATTGGTTTCCTATGGTGTGTTCACATGTCCGTGTTTTACAGGCATGCAAACATGTGAACCTGCAAAAGATAGGACATGCGTGCACCGCATAGGTCCTTGCCGTGCGTAACTATTCCCCACGGAAAGTCCCCTCATCACTGAACACTGTGACAGCACTGTCACAGTGTTCAGTAATGATGGCACTCCCCACGGGGAGTGAAGAATTCCCTGCCACAACTGTGACAGCTGTGGCAGAGGATCGCAATGTTCTCCCATTGCTTTCAATGGGGTCACTGCTGCGGCTGGCGGCCCCCATTGAAAGCAATAGGATGCCGGCAACCCCTGCAGTGATTTTTGAGGAAGAACTTTAAATATAAGCCCTTCCCTGAAAATCATTCCTAGCATGATAGGAAATATAGGAAAAATAGGAAAAAAGAAATATACACCCCTCTCCGCTGTTGGGGCTCAGGTGCGTCTAGCCACTTGGTCCCCGTGCACTGCTCTGAAGCTCTTTCAGCAGGCAGGGATTTAAAATCCCTGCCTGCAGAAAGGGCTGTGTCTGATTGGCTGAGTGCTTAGCCAATCACAGGCAGCACTCAGCCATTCATTGAATGACAGCTGAGCGCTGCCTGTGATTAGTCACAGCACTCAGTCAATCACAGGCAGCGCTCAGCCATTAATAATTCAATGAAAATAGCGCTGCGACTAAATCCCCAGATTGAAACAAACGGTGCATTCATTTCTTACACCTCTTTGGTGTCCGTTTTACGAGGTTTCCATTTGTTTCAACGATATTTGGAGTGAGTACAGAATAATGTAGTTAACCACACTATTCTATACTCCAAATGTAATGGAAACGAACGGGAATCTGGTAAAACAGCCATGTTCGTTTCGCAATAGAAGTGAATGGCCCCCTTTTCTTTCCGTTCTGGGATTCCGTAGCAGCTGTCATGGAACCCCGAGGATAGTCACATAGGGAGCGTTCACATAGTCTGCTACATACTAAGTTATTTCCTGTGTCTTTAGTTGCACTAAATGTGATACAGTAATTACAGTAAAGCAGTTTTCTTAGCGATCGCCCTCAAGGCAGAATGGACAAACTCTGTTTCACAATCCATCGAGTGTTTCCAAGTTGTGTGTAATGAACCTGGAAAATATCTCTGTTATCATTCCTTCTCGTAAATATATCATTTAAGTAATGACTGATACTGCGGCTATATTGGGTTCATTAACCCCTTAATGACATGGCCTATTTTGGCATTGAGGACCAAGCGATTTTTGGTATTTTTCCATCTCCATTTTTCAAAAGCCATAACTTTTATTTTTCCGTCGACGCGGTCGTATAAGGGCTTGTTTTTTGCGTGGCGAGCTGTAGTTTTTATCGGTGCCACTTTTGGGTACATAGACTATATCGTAAAACTTTTATTATTTTTTTTATGATAACAGGAAGAGAAAACACATCAATTCTGCCATAGATTTTTTTTTACAGCGTTAATCATGCAGCATAAATGACACACTACATTTTTTCTGCGGGCAGGTACGGTTACAATGATACTAAAATTCTTATATTTGTTTTAGGTTTTTACACTTTTTTGTAATAAAACCCCTTTTTTTTGGAAAAAAATTTTTTTCTCTATCACTGCATTCAAAGTCCTGTAACTTTTTAATTTTTCTATGTACGGAGCTCTATAAAGGCTTATCTTTTGCAAAACGAGCTGTAGTTTTTATTGGTACCATTTTGGGGAGTGTACGCCTTTTTTGATCATTTTTATTGCATTTTTTGGGAGGCAAAATGCTAAAAAAAATTTAGCGTTTTTTTACGCTTTTTGCTGTACAAAATAAAAAGCGTGTTCAACTCTTTGTACACGTTGTTACGGACGCGTAAATACCAAATATGTGGGGTTCTAATTTTTTTTTTTACCTTTTTTATGCTAATATTAGTAAAAGCACAAAAAAGGTTTTTTTTTACTTTTTTTTTTACATTTTTCTTTTCCCTCTGTGAACTCTTTTCCTGCCGCGATCTACTTAGATCGCGGCAGGAAAGGGGTTAACAGCGGGGGGCGCATCTCCGATGCCCCCCGCTGTTGCAGCAGGTTGCCGGCTGTGACTGACGTAAGGGTACGTCATTTTGCGCGAAGTACCAGCCTGCCATGACATACCCTTACGTCATTGGGCGGGAAGGAGTTAAGCTGTAAGTTGAAGGAGAAACCAGCATAAAAAGTATCATCAGGAAATGTTCATTATTTAAATCTGTTTTTTTCTTTTTGTTCTTTTGTTAACCCCTTCATGATAGTTCCATTTTAATTCTTAAAGGAGATGTCCCGCGCCGAAACGGGTTTTTTTTTTTTTAACCCCCCCCCCCCGTTCGGCGCGAGACAACCCCGATGCAGGGGTTAAAAAAACCACCCGCACAGCGCTTACCTGAATCCCGGCGGTCCGGTGACTTCAATACTTACCGCTGAAGATGGCCGCCGGGATCCTCTATCTTCGTGGACCGCAGCTCTTCTGTGCGGTCCACTGCCGATTCCAGCCTCCTGATTGGCTGGAATCGGCACGTGACGGGGCGGAGCTACACGGAGCTACACGGAGCCCCATAGAGAACAGCAGAAGACCCGGACTGCGCAAGCGCGGCTAATTTGGCCATCGGAGGCCAAAAATTAGTCGGCACCATGGAGACGAGGACGCTAGCAACGGAGCAGGTAAGTAAAAAACTTTTTATAACTTCTGTATGGCTCATAATTAATGCACAATGTATATTACAAAGTGCATTATTATGGCCATACAGAAGTGTATAACCCCACTTGCTGCCTCGGGACATCTCCTTTAATGACCAACCAATTTTTCATTTTCTTCTCACTGTCACATTCCTAGAGCCATATCCTGCGGCATATCTGGAACTGAGCTTATAGATCAGACATTACAAACACAAGGCCCGTGGGCCAAACCTCATTTTATCTAGCTCATTGGCCGTGCTACAACCTAATGAGCATTCAAATCTGCTTCTGGAAGTTTTCAGTATGATCATCACAAGGACTACAATCGACATCCAAATGTTATTATTAGACAAATGGACCAAATATGTAGCTACTGTCATGCCAAGAAATTTCAATGGAATGTGCTGTAGAAGTGGAAACCTGGGCAATGCCGGTTATACAAGCTAGCAAAGAAAAAAAAACAAGACAAAGCACTTTCAATTGTTATCGTATAAGACACAAAGAATAAAGAATGGCATAACAGGTAAAGAAACACTCAGAATTTACCTTCATAATCAAAAAACAAACCAAATGTATCCTGTAAAAGGGAAACCGACTCAAACAACATAAAGAGAAAAAGAGGAGGGAGAAAAAAGACAAGGGAAAATATAGAAGTAGAAAGACAGTGGAAACAATGCAAAATTCTAAAGGCTACAGAGCCGAACACAGAACTCATGGGATTCCCTGAACGGGAACCAAGGGTCCAAATTTGCATAGATTTGTCATGACTGTCCCGGTCCTGAGTGATGAACTCCTTAGATCTTCAAGAAAGTTTCCTATAGATCTCCGAGAAAGTTTTATACCATTCAGATACAACTGCTAGCTGAATGGTAGTCTAATTCCAAGGGCAGCTCCTGTTGATTTTAGCGAGACCCCAGCCTGCACTTACTAGCCCCGGCCACTACACAGAGGTCGGAGCAGCATGCACCCGCTCTCTGCATCATCTGCATTCCATGATCAACTATTAATGGCCAATCCTGAGGAGAGGTTGTCAATAGTATTTGTGCCTGGAAAACCCCCTTCAGCCCTTATTAGCATATGTCATGGGATTATTAAGAAGTACTTTTCCTAAGAGGCTAATGGACAATTATAGATACACATTCAGAAAGGTGCTTTGTGGCTAAAAGCCCTCTGGGAATAGTTTAGTGCCATGAAAACTAGCTGTTGGTGTACTAGTTCAAAATAACCCTTTTGTACTCCTATTTCTGTTGCCCAGTGGTCATTTACTTGCCTAATCACTGCTCATTCCTTTGTGTGATCAGATCAATTGGTCTCTGTATAGAAATTCATTGGAGAATGGAGAGAGTAAAACATGAAAACTCTGACTAGTAAGCGCTAGAACTGGCTGCTGGGCAAAAACACAGAATTTTCAAGTCTGAACAAGGATTAGGAATTGTTTGCCAATTGTTTGTGACATCAGATGAGATCCAGAGCTGTAATGTGGTATTAAATGCTCTCCAAAAACAGCTGAGGCTGAAACTCCTGCTGACTCATGTTATCTACCGTACAAGCCTTCAGGACATGATGAAATATGAATCAGGGAGGGGAAAGTGCTTTAACTCAAATTACATCCATAAACTAAAATGAAATGAAGACAACATGTGATCCCACTTACACGGCTGTAGTAACTGTTTGGGTAAGAATACAAGGAGAGAACAGAAAGGACACCATTGTAGGCATTTAATATAGGCCACCTGGGCAAGCAGAAGATATGGGGGAACTCTATCTACATCAGATGGCCAAGCTCTCAAAAAAGCACAACATGGGGGGCGTGGCCTGATGCAGCAGAAGGTAGACGTATAGAGCCAGGCTCCGGTTTTAAAACCCCTGCATAGCAACACAAAGCTTACCCAGCGCGTCCAAATAGCGGAGAGAAGTGCCCAACGGCTTACTGAACAACATGCCGAAGAGAAGAGGAGGAAAACCGCCGATACACAAAGTGTCGGACTTCTTCTCGTCCCGCGGCCTGGCAAGAGCATCCCCTGCTGAACAAAATGGCGCCGTCCCGCACACAAGCCCCGTTGCCAGCGGAGGTGAACTGCGTCCCAGAACACCATCTCCTAAGGAAGCTGTCAGCCTAAGCAGAAGAAACGGAGGGACAGCGGGAGACCTGCGCTGCAGTGGGGTGAGTGAAGGAGCTGAAGAGCTCCAAAATATATCGGCTCAGCTTCCCAAAATGGCGCCGGTCGGCTCACAAACTCCCTCTCTCTCTGCATCCTCCTCCCCATCCACAAGCCCAGAAAAACTGAGACCTCGTCTCTCAACTTCTCCTAACTCACATAGCCAGAAACTTTTTTTTGGAGAAGAATTAATAAAAAATGTCCCTTCCTCCAAACATCCAGCATCAGAGGACTTTATAAAAAATATGATGCTGGCCCTGCACGGATCCCTGCAGAAAGATATACAAGCTTTGACAGCTACAGTAAACAACTCCATACATGAGATAGAGGTCCGTGCGGACCATGTGGAAACAAAAATGGGAGAAATCACAACTTCACATAACAAGTTGATAGACGCCCATTATGCGCTAGAGGAGGAGGTAGAAATTATTAAAAACAAATTAACTGACCTAGAAGACAGGAGCAGGAGGAACAACATAAAGATCAGAGGCGCTCCAGAAAAAGTATCCCAACCAGAGTTAAAACAATACCTTATCAACCTGATAAAAAAGGTCCTCCCTAATTCTACTAACCAAGAGTGCACAATTGACAGGATACACAGACTCGTCAAACCTAGCTTTCTGCCAGACGCTATACCTCGAGACGTAATCGCAAGATTACATTTCTACCATACAAAAGAAGAACTGATGGCAACGGTGAGGCGCATCCATTCTCTGCCACCCCCATATGAGAACATTAGTCTTTACACAGACCTGTCACAGTCCACGATAAAAGCTAGGAGAGCTTTTGCACAAGTGACTGCAACCTTACGCTCTGTCAAAATCCCATACAAGTGGGGGTTTCCGACGAAAATCATAATACACAAGAACAACGTTATGCATGTTATTTCTTCACCAGAAGCAGGAGAGAAGATCTTGGAGAAATGGAACATCCCGCTGCAAACAACTGAAAACACAAAACCGAAAAATGGGACCAACAGACGCGCTCTGCCTTCTACTCCACCAAGGGAAGTACACCCAAACTCAGAATAAACCAAGCGGATTGGACTAACTGGGACTACAAACGAGTGAGTAAAAGGGGTTTTACCCTGCAAGGCGAACTTTCACCCCCCAAAAATACATCAGGTTTACCCTGAGACTGTATACAAATTTTATTGTTTCATGTTACAGGTCTTACAACTATTTCGCAACACTTACACAAGCAAACGATCATTTAAAAGAAGACCTATGGTTGATATTTTATATAAGATTTACAATGTTTTGTTCACAACTCGCACTGCCAAAATAATTCTGTATAGAAGATTGCATATTAAAATCTACCATGTCCATTAAATTATATTCACAGAACACAAAGGGACTGAATACTCCCTTTAAAAGGTCTATGATCTGGAAGGATGCAATGACAAACAAGGTAGACATTTTGTGTTTACAAGAAACACATTTCACAGAACTAGCCGCCGCAAAATTTAAAAACAAACAATACCCCCAAATTTTCTCAGCCAGTGCCGGAAACAAAAAACACGCAGGAGTGACAATTGCCTTTAAAGACAGCGTACAATTTTCAGTAGAAAAACAAATAATTGACTTGAAGGGGAGATATATCGTCCTTCAGGGCATTCTCAATAAAACACCAATTACTCTAGCTAACGTATATGCTCCCAACAGCTCTCAAGTATCCTTTTTGAATAAAATAACCAAAAAAATTAGGAAAATTCAAAAGGGTAAACTAATTATCTGTGGCGATTTCAACACTATACCCAATAAAGCAATGGACTCCACAGCACAAAAAAGAACTGCACCAGTTCTACAACCCTGGCTAAACAAAGAGGGTCTATACGACACCTTTAGATGCCTGAACTCCACCTCAAGAGAATATACATTCTTTTCACCAAGGCACAAGACGTTTTCACGTATTGACCTATTTATAACAGATAGATGGACACTCAAGTCCATATCAGAATCTATGATAGGAACGATCACATGGTCGGATCACTCTCCTATATATATAAACATCAAAATAGGCAGTCCATTCAGCCAAACTAAAATATGGCGAAATGACATAAACCTACTCAAAACACCTAAAGCCCAAGAACAAATCAAACAAGCTTTGTTAGAATATTTTAAATTAAACGAAAACCAAGAAACAGATAACTTTGTTATATGGAATGCACATAAAGCAGTAATTAGGGGGGTTATGATAAAGCTAAAAATACAAGATAAAAAGAGCAAACAAGCAAAAATAAAAACCTTGTTAGAAAGAATACAAGAACAAGAAAAAATAGAACAAGAAAACCCCCAAAACAGACCCTTATCGGACCTGATGCATCTGAGAGGAGAATTAAGAAAAGAATTACTGGACAGCTATAATAAAAATATGACCTACTTGAAGGCTAATTATTATTCTAACATTGACAGACCTTCAAAGTTAATGGCCAAACTAGCCAAAACGAGACCAACGAAGGCAAAGATCCCTTATATAAAATGCAGTAAGGACCCCACAACAAAGATATCCCATCCGCAACATATTGCGGAACAATTCAGGGAATTTTATGCCAACTTATACAACTTAAAAAATTGTGCTACAACACCCCAACCGACATCTACAATCATAGAAAATTTCCTAAAAGATATCTCTTTGCCTTCAATAGGAGAGCAAAAGGAAGAACTAAATAAACCAATATCTATAAACGAAATAAACAAAGCTATAAACGTTACAAAAAATCACAAGTCTCCAGGCCCGGACGGCTTGTCCAACGAATATTACAAAATCTTCACATCTATTTTATCCCCACGTATGGTCACCATATTTAATGAATCTATGCATAAAGGAGCGTTGCCAGATGAAATGCTTCAGGCCATGATAATAGCACTCCCCAAACCGGGAAAAGAACCCACCTCCCCAGCAAATTTTAGACCTATATCACTATTAAATTCAGACACAAAAATCTACTCAAAAATATTGGCTCTGAGATTGTTAGATGTATTACCAGATATAATACATAGTGACCAGGTGGGGTTTACAAAGGGAAGAAATGCGTCAGATGGTGCACGTAGAACTCAAAATCTGATAGAAATGGTGGGCCCGAGTCGGACGCCTTCTCTCTTCCTTTCCCTGGATGCAGAGAAGGCGTTCGATAGGGTCCACTGGGGATTTGCATTTGCGGTCCTCAAAAAGTTCGGAGTAAACGGTAACTATCTGAATGCAGTTCAAGCTCTTTACACGACACCCTCTGCAAAGGTGTTGGTGGATGGAGCATTATCCTCCTCCTTTAGCATAACAAATGGTACCCGACAAGGATGCCCTCTATCTCCCTTATTATTTGTGATGTTCATCGAACCACTGGCGGAATCAATCCGATCAGCTGTAAATATTAGAGGAATACCAACTAACCTAAGACAACATAAAATCGGACTTTTCGCGGATGACATTCTTCTATCTCTAACCGATCCTCTAAACTCCCTAAGAAATGTCCAACAATGCATAACTCAATTTAGCGAGGCATCTTATTATAAACTAAACTCAGATAAGTCATCGATCCTTGATTTTAATATAGAAAAAGGACTGAAAAAAGCCATCCAGAAGGAATTCCCCTTTAAATGGCACACAGAAGTACCATATTTAGGTATCAAAATATGCCAGTCTAGAGCAAAAAATATATCTTCCAACCTAGACCCACTACTAAATACACTCAATAAAGAACTGGAAGACCTAAAGAAAAAGGAGTTCTCATGGATAGGCAGAATCATATTATATAAGATGCTGATCCTGCCTAAAATCCTCTACATATTTCGCACATTATCCTACCCTATTCCTAAAAGTACAATCGCAAATTTCCAAAAACAACTACTAACATTTACCGTATATACCGGCGTATAAGGCGACGGGGCGTATAAGACGACCCCCCAACTTTCACCTTATACGCCGGTAATACAGTGTAAAAAAAAAAAATCATTACTCACCTCCCCCGGCGTTCTGTCGCACTCCGGCAGGATGTCGCTCGCTCCTCGTCCCCGGCGCAGCATTGCTTTCTGAATGCGGGGCTTGGAATCCCCGCCTCCAGAAAGCTAATACACACGCCGTCAGCCAGTTACAGCCATTCAATGACAGCATTGAATGGCTGTGATTGGCTGAAGGCGCACGTGGCTTCAGCCAATCACACTATTCAATGACATCATTGAATGGGTGTGATTGCTAACACACGTGGCTTCAGCCAATCACAGCCATTCAATGCTGTCATTGAATGGCTGTAACTGGCTGACGGCGTGTGTATTAGCTTTCTGGAGGCGGGGATTCCAAGCCCCGTATTCAGAAAGCAATGCTGCGCCGGGGACGAGGAGCGAGCGACATCTTGCTGGAGCGCGACAGAACGCCGGGGGAGGTGAGTAATGATTTTTTTTTTTACACTTTTTTTTTGTATTACCGGCGTATAAGACGACCTCCGACTTCAGAGCAGATTTTTCGGGGTTCAAAAGTCGTCTTATACGCCGGTATATACGGTATTTGGAACAAGAAAAAACCCAGGATAGCAGCATCAATTTTGTACCTACGTAAAGGACAGGGAGGACTGGGAGTCCCAAACCTATTAACATATTATCAGGCAATTATTATAAATCAATCTGGTACCTGGCTGAGAGACTCTCAAACCCCTCCTTGGGGGTATATAGAAAAATACAAAAACCATAACAGGCCCCTAGGGTTGCTTACTAAAGCCTCTATTATTAAAAACTTATACCCTAAAACTATTCCAGCATTAGAAATACAAAATATCTCTCCTATGATGGAATTGACTTTACAGTGTTGGAAAGACCTAGCACACAAATTTAAAAACGCACCTCGCATTACGTCTCTATATATACCTATAGAGATTCTCTCGTACTTTGTTCAAGATGTTAACATAAAGGAGTGGAGAAAAAAGGGGATTGAATCTGTAACAGAATTATTAGAAAATAATAAACCCCTTACATTCAAGTCAATCCAAGAAAAATTCAACCTACCAAACTCAGAATTGTTTTCCTATATGAGGGTGGTTTCCTTCTTGAATATCTCCCGTTTGGAGAGATGCTCTCTCCCTATACAAGTAGAGACCCTACTCCAAAGGTGTGGATCTTCTCAAGGTTCATTAACTAGATTAATATATGGCAACGTTTCTGGAAGCATGGGCAATGTCAAGAAAATGCATCTAATAAATTGGGAACGAGACGTGGGAGAGAGCTTCTCTTCACTACAATGGCTGAATTCATTCACATGGGCAAACAAAGCCACCCTTTCAGCTAATTTAATCCAAACCCATCAAAAAGTGATTTCAAGGTGGTATTATACACCATTAAAACTAGCAAAATGTTTTGACAATGTAAAAAATGAATGTTGGAACGAGGGATCTCTCCTTCATTTGTTTTGGGCCTGTCCCAAGATCCAAACATATTGGAAAGAGATATTTGACAATATACAGAGCATCACGAAGGAGAGACTAACATTTTCCCCGCAATTAGCCCTTTTGCTCTTGGGCTGCGATTCTATCCCCAAAAAGAAGAGGAAATGGATTTGTCATTTTCTATTAGCGGCAAAAAATATTATTGCAAGAAATTGGAGATTAGAACACCCTCCAAAAATTAAAGATTTGTTGGATATGATGACAGATCACTATTGTTATGAAAAAATGCATGCTAAAAATAATAATTGCTTACATAAATTCAACGATGTATGGAAGTACTGGCAGGAAAGTAAGTTGTGAACTGTTTTAAGTTTTGTTAAAGTAAAAAACTATAACATTTTAGCAGGTTAGAATATTTAGATCTCAGAATCTCTCACTTTTGAAACGCATTTATTAAAATATGTTACGCATTTAACAAATTTTTCTAAAAGATAGGACATAGGACAATACCGATAAAACACAACTAATTGATGCAACACAAGAAACGTCTTATTATTTGAATATACAAATCTGTCATGTAAAGAACTTATACACTGCTGTTCAAGTGTTAAACAAATGTATTATAATAAGATAAAAGAACTCAATTAGAGATGAGCGAACGTGTTCGGCTCCGCCCCTTTTCGCCCGAACACCGAACTTTGCGAGCAATTCCGTGCTCGGGCGAAAAAAGTTCGGGGGTCGCCGTGGCAGCGCGGGGGGGTGCGGCGGGGAGTGGGGGGGGAGAGGGAGAGAGAGAGGGCTCCCCCCTGTTCCCCGCTGCTGCCGCCCGCGCCGCCGCGCCTCTCCCCGCCCCCCGGCGCCCGCCGAAGCTTTACGCGCGGACACTGAAGTCCTCGGCAAAGCCGGTGTCCGGGTGCGTAAGTGTTCGTTAAGAACACGTTCGCTCATCATTAAACTCAATGTATAACCTATGTACAAGCAACACATGTGAGATTATAACATCGTGTACTGTATGAAAATGTTTAATAAAAAGTATTTGGTTTAAAAAAGCACAACATGGTGATTATGGGAGATTTTACCGATCCAGACATTTGTTGGGAATCTCTCTGGTAAAAGTAATGGATCCAACAAATTCTTATCCGCTCTCGCTGACAACTTTATCTTCCAAAAGGTAGAAGAGAAAACGAGGGGATCTGCCATCTTGGACCTAATTCTTACCAACAGGGAGCGAATGGTTGAGGAAGTAAGGGTGGCTGGGACCTTAGGAGGCAGTGATCATGATATCCTTGAATTTTATCACACGAGATGCAGTGGGATAAAATAATCACGCATGTGCCGCAGCGTCATGTGACGCGCCGGCCGCGTCATATGACAAGCCCACCGCGGCTGGCGGTGGGCGGGGAAGTGGTTTCACGCTATCTTCCGCTGTGCTACAGCGGAAGATAGCGTGACGGACGGGCTTCCATTAACTGCAATGGAAGCTGTCCGCGCGTACACCCGCGGCAAATTGAGCATGCCGCGGATGAGGACGGATGATTTCATGGTGCGGAATTACGCAATAGAATTCCGCACTGTGAGCATTGAGCTATTAGGTTCAATAGAACCTAATAGCTGCGGGCAACGCGGCGGATTTTCGCCACGTATTACTCGGCGGAAATCCGTCCATGTGCAGCCAGCCTTAGGCTCACTCCCATGCACTTCACATGCGGTCTGGTGGTCTCTCCGTCTCCTCCATATTAGGTGCAAAGTAACCAGAGATGTCCCTCTGCGCCCCTGCAGATTCTTTAGCTGATCAGGGAAGAGGGAAGATCCTCAGCTCCAACTAGGGAGCCTATCCTTCACTATTTTTGATACAAGGAAGCTGAAGGTGCTCCCCTGTATCACTGTGGGTCCTCCAACAGCATGGGCAGATGGAAGATCATCAACCTCCTTCCCGCTCACATACACCCCTCTTTATAGATCTCAGAATCCTGTATTGATGGGGCTTTTCTGTTTGGCTTTTGATCACCAAGGACAACACTAATTTTGTCATCAAGTCTTTGGAAGATGGAATCAACCTTCTAAACCAATGGAACTTAATGTTTCCTTACCCGCCAAGACTCTAATCAAATCCGGCAACATTTATCGCAGTTGATTTCCGCTTGGGGGCAGGGGAGAATCATTTAACACCGCCTGTCTATGGACGGACATTGATGTGGAATTTGCGGCGGGTGTCTGACCGGGAATTCCGCAGCGGTAATCTGTCCGTGGGCATTCGGCCTTACTCACAAAATTCTACACATCCTTTCCAAACTAAAACAAGGCAGATTTTTTATTTGTGGAGACTTCAATGCAGTTTCAGACATTAGCATAGATAAGACCTCTAAACCGCGTAGGCACGCCCAATCCCTGGTGGAAAGAAGAATTTTTTGGGTTTTGGCGAGCTATGCACAGCTGTGAGAAGGATTATTCCTTTTATTCCCATGTCCATAACAGCTACTAGCGGACCGGCTGGTTTATAACTGAGGTATTTACTATTGCTGTATCAGACTGCGACGGTCGAGACAATTACGTGGACCGATCATGTCGCAATATAATGAAACACCCACTTACTTGTGGCGAAGTAATGATTTTTATTATCTCAGGCCGGACACAAGAACAACCTTGAAAGAGACCCAAGGGAATATCTCCTATTAATACATCCCTTGCGGTAAATCCTCATGTCTTATGGAACGCATACAAAGCGTATAAAGGGGCTCATTCATAAGATCAGGACACTACGTAAAAAAAGAAACCCAGTAAAATGAAGTCCCTTGAAGCACACAATAAATTAACTCAAAGGACACAACGAGCAGAACTGTTTCACTGCAGGCGGGCACTCCAAAATATATTGTTTTCATCCAGCGCTTCCTGATTAATGGTTAAAAAACTCCCGTAGGCGCTGGCTCTGATTGGTTCTCGAGCGCTGTGGCTCAGCCAATCACTGCAGAGCTAGATGAACCAATCACAGCTGCAAAGGAAACGTGCGGCCGGACAGCGCCTCTTAGGTGATGGATTGTGTTTTTGTTTCTTTTTATGCAGCTAGGGCTTATTTTCGGAGTAGGGCTTATATTTCAAGCCCCCCTGAAAATCCCGGCAAAAGAGTGACACAATATCGCGATATCGCCATAAAAAAATGCAGCGACATTGCACAGAACACAGATGTGATATTGCTGCGATTTTCTTGCAGCAAAATCGCGGTCATCCATGTGAAAGAGGCCTAATGTCCAGCATTTTAAAATTTCTGATCTCATATCTATTAGGTCCAAGTGACACAGGGAAATTAGAAAATCCAATGGATACAGTATAGCAAATAGTTTTAAAGATTATGATTCAGCCCTACATAAACTGAAGGACGATCTGTTCCCTTTTTCTAGTGCGGCCCTTTTCACAAAAGTTTAATTAACGTTCCCTGGTTCAGGGAGAATCTCTCAACTCTCCAATCACAATATCAGAAGTGCTTGAACATATTAACTTCTTGCCAGCGGGTAAATCACCAGGCCCAGATGGACTCACAGATGCTTATTACAAAACCTTCCAAGTGAGTTTATCTCTGTATAAAACTTTTCAGCTAGGGTCACAAAGGGTTATTTTCCGAAGGAAAGCCAATAACATTCTAATTGTTACCCTTCCTAAACCGGAAAAAAAAACACGCTCTCGGGGAAGGGGGGCGGGTGTGGCTAGCCATGGAGGAGTAAGGTCGCATGCTCCGGAGCTCCGCTGCCGCTAAACTTCAGGAACCGGGGAAACAAGACAGCAATCAGCCCCATGAATGATGACCAGGGTGGGGAAGAGAAGGGTGAGCCAGCCGCAGTCCCGCGGATCCCCGCTCAACAGATACCTAAACGGAACAAGCGCCGGAGCAGAGAGGAGACCGGCCGGCTTGCACGTGGAGCCCGCTCCGCAACCGCCCAGGGGAGCAGAGGCTCTTTTGCTCACAACAGCAACAGGCACAAAGGAAAAGCTGATATTGGGCACCCAGGGGCTGCAGAAGGAAGCCGAACAGCCGCGGAGCAAGGAGAAGGGCTCCCCGATACAGAGCACAGTAGGAGCACTGATGCACTCCGCCAACATGGCACCGGGTCCACACAGAAAGCCCGCCGGAGATGCAGAGGCTCCGGAACCAGTAGCCAACGTCCCGGCCACCTTCAAAACCCTGCACAGGGACGCGGAGTATGCCACACAGCAAGACAGCAAGAGGAGCAGAGGCTCCACACACAGACACCGGGGAAGCAAGAAGAACCCCCCCTCCCCTATGCAACATGGCGCCGAGACACCACAAGGCGCTGGGACCTCGGCACGCAGAAAGAGCGGCACCCCAACTCCCAGGAGGGACAACTATAACGGTCAGTAAGGGGAAGGGGGCAGCAGACCCTGGGACACCACAGGAGCGCCCCACCAACCCAATGCACCACACAGGGGGAAAGGGGGATGCTGAAGCACCCAGACAGGGGCATGACATTATGGGAAAGCCCCACTTAGGAGGCACTGAGGCAGCCATCACCCAGACACAAGAGGCCGCAATAATCGCAGTGTCTGGGAAGAAAAGTGATTTTAATGAAGCGCATAAACAAGGTCACAACACTAACGCAAGGACCAGCGCATATAGTAGAGGAGCATCCTCCACACAACCCACAAAAGAAACTGCAGTTACAACTACAGGAGAACAAGAGGGCTCTCTGTCCCCCCACACTCGTCCTCCACTCACTGAAGGGGTTAAAGCAAGCAGCCGCACTCCACCTGGCCCTTACTTCTCACAGCCACCTACAAAGACGACCCCCGACAACCCAATAACACCACCTGCTGATGACTCTCAAACACTGCAGGCCGTGTGGGTCATGATTCATGCGTTACCTACTAAGACAGATCTCGAGATGCAACTGCGACGTATTGAAGAAAAACATGATAAAGCCATCGCTACAGTCAGTCACTCAGTACAGGCCCTCACAGAACGGGTTGCGGCCCTCGAGGAAAACCCAGAGGTCTCGTCTACGGATTTTCAACAACTCTCACTAATAGTAGAAAAACAGCAGAAAAAGATTAGAGACCTGACCTTTCATCTTGATGACATCGAGAACAGAGGTCGCCGCAACAACCTAAAACTACAAGGCCCCCCAGAAGACATTCCCCCAGACGCATTGCATGACTGTGTAACTGCCATCTTCAATAAAGTAATGCAGCGCCCGGAGGACAGAATAATAGAACTGGACAGGGTCCACAGGACGCTAGGGGGCAGAACACGTAACGCCAATCTGCCTAGGGATGTAATATGTCGGGTGCATTTTTATAGGCAAAAAGAGGAAATCCAATGACTGGCCTGGGAAAGAGGCCTAGTTAAATTCAATGGAGCGGAGATCACTATCTTGCCCGACGTCTCTAGGTTGACCCTCAACAGTAGGAAAATGATCCGCGCCTTGCTCGAGGCAGCCCGCAGAGCGGATGCCACATATAAATGGGGTCATCCTTTCCCCCTGATCCTCCGAAAAAGAGGGCGCATTTTTACGGTTAGATCCCCGTCAGACCTGGAAGGAGCGTTTAGGTTCCTGGAGGTCCCAGCGGTACCGATCCCGGATTGGACTGAACCCATTAACTTAGCTCCCACAATTCCCTGAGCAAAGGAATCTCCCAAGAAGAGGACACCAACACCCCAGCCCTGGAATTAGATTCACGTGACATACACATTGAACGTGGGACTTATTGACTTTGTTCTCGTTTGTTTTCATCGTTGAAAGTTCTTCAAAAAGTGCCCTCAGGCGGAAATGGCCCCAGAACCAGCGGTCTATACAGTAACAGACCCTCTCTTGGTTCCCCACACATTAGATCCTACATCAGCGGCGGCCTGGAGCTCCCAGGCAGGATTGTAAAGGAAAGGAACTAACACAAGAAAAGAATACGGTTCCCCCTCTACTTGATAGACACAGTCAACAGACTTGAGAGCCCGGAGGCGGCTTTGCTGATTCGGTGAACGTCCACGTTTCCCCCAGTAGGATATCAGGGGACCTGCTCCGGCCTCACGGTTTGGAGGCATCAGGCTCCCTGATTAAGTTGTAGTTGCTAACCACTAGGTTAGTTAGAGGTTAACCTTCCTGTTATTTTTGTTTTTGTGTCGTGTGTTCCCCCAACTGACCCCCACCTCCCCGCCTCTTCCTTCTCCATCCATTCCCTCTACATACCACTCCCTCCCCCCCTTCCCTGTGTTTATCTTCTAGTAACAACCCCAAGGCTCAGAGGTAACCATGTCATCGGATCCTAATAACCTTTCGATAATTTCAATCAACGCACAGGGCCTAAACGTTCCAGAGAAAAGGTCCTCCATCCTCCATCTACTCTGGAAGAAGAGAGCACAGGTGGCCTTCATTCTGGAAACCCACTTCCGTACGAACGCTTGCCCAAGGTTCGCGGACGCCAGATTCCCAAAAGCATACCACAGTACGAACGCTAAGTCCAAGTCCAAAGGGGACTTAATCCTCCTGGCCAACTCCGTTCCATGGGAGCATGGGGAGACGCGATATGACCCGGGAGACAGGTACCTGTTCCTCAAAAGGTAAGCTGGCCAGCACACCAGTCACATTTGCCGTGATTTATTCCCCCAACTCCGACCAGGTGTCCTTTCTCGAAAGGATCCTGGAGGACTTGGACGAATTCAAAGAGGGCACCCTGGTGCTAGGAGGAGACTTTAATGTCCCCCTGGACCCACGGATAGATACATCTAAGGGATCTGACAGCCTCTCCGCCTCCGTACACCGCAGGATCAAAAGAACACTCCACAGACACCAACTGGTAGATGCATGGAGAACATTGCACCCCACGACCAAAGACTACACCTTCTTCTCCCACCCACACAACACGTACTCCAGAATTGACTACTTCGCCTCCAACATTCCACACTATTGTCCTTAGTCTCGGCAACAATAGACAACATTACCTTCTCAGACCATGCCATGATCACATTAACAGTAAAATTACCCTCCTTATACAACAGAACATGGTATTGGCAGTTCAATGAATCGTTCCTCCACAACCCGGAAATCTCGGACGAAATCCACAAAACGATAAAAGACTACTTTACCCATAATACAACGCCAGATGTAGACCCACTAACGATCTGGGAGGCGCACAAATGTGTAATCCGCGGACAGTGTGTCAACCTAGGCTCCCGCATCAAAAAGGAACGGTTCGCACACCTTAAAAAACTACTGGACCAGATCCAAGAGCTAGAGTCCACCCATAAATCTACCCACGACAGCTCTAGAGGAGCAAAACTGATCCAACTCAGGGAAAAGGTCCGCTCTTATTGCCTGGGGAGGGCCAAAGCAGGCATAGCGAAATGCAGGCATCATTTCTATGAGTTTGGAGATAAACCCAGTCGCACACTGGCATGAGCCCTGAGGACCACAAGAGCCAGAACATACGTCCCGCATATCAACAACTCCAAAGGCCACATGCAACACCTACCGCAACAAATAGCTGGTGCATTTCAGGAATATTACCACGCTCTTTACAACCTATCCCCCCCACAGTCAACCCAGGCTAGAGAGCAAAAGAGAGCCACAATTCGAGAATACCTGCAGCAGGCGAACCTCTGCAAATTCCCGCAGGAGGCAATAGACATGATGGAAGTACCCATCTCCCCAAATGAACTAGCAGAAGCGCTCGCAGCCTCCCGGCCCGGAAAAGCCCGGGACCAGACGGGATTACTTTAACTTACTACAAGAAATACACGGAAACTCTAGCACCCCACTTTATCCAGGCATTTAATTCCATAACCACCGGGAATGAAATTCCCAGAGACACCCTATCAGCAAATATCTCGGTCATCCCTAAAGAGGGCAAAGATCCCTCACAGTGCCAAAGCTACCGCCCAATTTCCCTGCTAAATGCTGACCTGAAATTGTTTGCCAAAATTCTTGCAAACAGGATCTCCCCCTACCTACAGACCACAATCCACAAAGACCAGGTCGGTTTCGTCCCAATGAGAGAGGCAAGGGACAATACAACTAAAGCCATTAATCTAATTCATGCAGCGCGCAAACTCCCCTTGCCAATATGCCTATTGTTCACAGACGCAGATAAAGCCTTCGACAGGGTGGAGTGGGACTTCCTGTTTGCAACCATGACACATATGGGTATGGGACCTAACATGCTATAGTGGATCACGAGCCTATACTCCCATCCAACAGCATCAGTAAGAGTAAATGGCCAGCTCTCAGCGCCTTTCCCCATCACGAATGGTACGAGACAGGGATGCCCTCTGTCACCTTTGATTTTCATATATAGTCCTATATCTAATCCAAGCCCTCCCCATACATGTTCCAAAGAGTTTTTTCCAACACCTTCTCTCTCTTACCACCACATTTATCTGGGCAGGAAAGACATCCTGGATAGCACGTATTACACTGTCTAGGCCAAAAAAAGAGGGCGGCCTGGGGTTACCGGACTTTGTGAGATACCACCAAGCGGCTCACTTGGTATGCATAATAGACTCGCATCGGCACTCTGCACTCAAGCAGTGGATAGCCATCGAACAAGCCGCATCTCATTCACCGTTGGTGGTCCTCCCTTGGTCGGATGGCCCCAGCCTGGGAGAGTTGACGCGACACCCAACTATCGGTCCTACACTGTCAATTGCTGCCAAAGTATTAGAGAGGACAGATATATCCCCCAGGCCATCCCCACTGTTCCCGATCCTAGGTAACCCGGACTTTCGTCCGGGAGGGGAGAAGGGAGTATTCCGCACATGGCTCACAGAAGGTAGATATAGGGCTGAACATTTGATACAAAACGGCCAGTGGCTTTCGGTGGACACGTTGAGAGGGCCCACCGTTCCAGCCCCACTCCCACTCTGGTAGACACTACAGCTAAGACACTTTTTACAGTCCCTACCACAGCCAAATGGGTTCTCCCATCCAAAAACACAATTTGAAGCAATATGCACTGAAGAGGGCCCCTCTAGACACACTCTATCCAGAATTTACAATATCCTTATTTCACAACCGGAAACTGCCCCCCCAAGATACATTGAGAAATGGGAGGAGGAACTGGGAATCAATCTCACCACAGAGGAAACAGACAAAATATTCACTATCACACACTCCTCATCCCTCTCCAGCAGAATACAAGAATCCGGCTTTAAGATTCTCTCCAGATGGTATAGGGTGCCCTCCCACCTGAATAAGATATTCCCGTCGGTCTCCCCCATGTGTTGGAGATGCGGATCAGAGCAAGGGACCATGTTGCATGTCTTTTGGGACTGTCCGGTGCTGGCGGGCTTCTGGTCAGAGGTCTGTCGGATCTCCTCTAAGTTTACCCATTTCACTCTACCAAAAACACCAGCGCTCTTCCTCCTACATCACAGTGATATCCCGCTGGCTGCTTACAAAAAATCGGTAGTCTGTTTCTTGGTGAGCGCGGCGAGGTCATGTATAGCCAGATGTTGGAGACAGACAGCCCCGCCATCGCTGGCACTATGGCTAAACACAGTTAACTGGATTAAGGAGATGGAGGACCTTTCTGCAGCACTAAAGGGTACGCAAGAAAGGTTCCGCAAAACATGGTACCACTGGATAATTTTCCAAGACTCAGAAGAATACCGCCAGCTACTTAAAGGGGTTGTCCCGCGAAAGCAAGTGGGGTTATACACTTCTGTATGACCATATTAATGCACTTTGTAATGTACATCGTGCATTAATTATGAGCCATACAGAAGTTATTCACTTACCTGTTCCGTTGCTAGCGTCCTCGTCTCCATGGTGCTGTCTAATTTCAGCGTCTAATCGCCCGATTAGACGCGCTTGCGCAGTCCGGTCTTCTCCCTGGTGAATGGGGCCGCTCATGCCAGAGAGCTGGTCCTCGTAGCTCCGCCCCGTCACGTGTGCCGATTCCAGCCAATCAGGAGGCTGGAATCGGCAATGGACCGCACAGAGCCCACGGTGCACCATGGGAGAAGACCCGCGGTGCATCGTGGGTGAAGGTCCCGACGGCCATCTTGGTAAGGTAAGGAAGAAGTCGCCGCAGCGCGGGGATTCGGGTAAGTACTAAACGTTTTTTTTTTTTAACACATGCATTGAGTTTGTCTCGCGCCGAACGGGGGGCCTATTGAATAAAAAAAAAACCGTTTCGGCGCGGGACAACCCCTTTAACCCCCAAACTAACTAAACTACCCCCCCTACCCAGTCACACCCCCCACCCCCCTAATACCATCAGCTATACACCTACCCTCAACCCTTGTGTACACCCCTCATGTGTCTTGTCTGTCTCACTGGACACTTTTGAATATGTTATACAGTGCATAAAGGTATGAAGTTCTGCACAGTGTACAGTGGAAAGAATTACAGACGGAGCCAGGAAGTTAGGCAAGATTTCATTTATTATATCATACTACTTGACATGTTTTTATGTTTACATGGAAATATTCTCTATCTAACCATTTTTCTAATACTGAGGCACACTGGCAATGTGAATAAGGTTGAACCTTAAAGTTGTAACTCAGTTGTTATTGAACGGTTACCTGCAATAAATAAAGAATGTATAAAAAAAACAAAAAAAAAACATGTTCCCGACAAATTCTGACCCATCTCACTATTAAACACTGACATCAAAACCTACGCAAAAATATTGGCCTCTAGACTGGCACCTATTTTGCCAAGAATAATCGGTGGGATTCTTGAAGGGCTACCAAGCATCAGACAACACAAGGAGAGTACTAAATATTACCCACTTTTTAAAGTCTAGGAAGATTCCCTGTAGTCCTTGTTGCAGCTGTGCAGATATCACCCTCTGGCGTGCAGGCCGGATCAGGTTTTAGCAGTATCTCTGCCTTTCCTGGTTCTGTGGGGTGTGGTGTCAGGTGAGTGATGACAGATCTCACCTGGTTCTGGTTGTCCGGTCATTTATAGTCTGGCTTCACGCTATTGCGAGGAGGTTAAAAAAAAATGTATGTATTGTATGTATTAAAACTATATGTGAGAAAGATAGTGCAGGGCCTATTTTTTGTGCATAGTAATAACGTATGAGAATCACGATAGTGGAAACAAAACAATTGAAATCAATGGTTTTGTTTTGTCGCGTTTTGCGGACATGATTTTCACGATCACAAAACGATCTGAAAGCTTAGCCGTCTAAAGAAGCCCTTAAGCTGAGTTCACACAGGGCGTTTTTGCCGCGGACACTCCGTCCGGAATTTCGCTGCGGCAAATCCACCTGTGGCCGCTAATCCCGGGATTAGCCAGCCATGCGGACGAGATTTCTCAGAAATCTTGTCCACACGGGACGGCGAATCTGTTGCAGCAAAGACGGCAGAAGCCAGCATTGCGGCGCAAATTCGCCGGCCGCAGCATGTCCATTCTTTTTTTTTTTTTCCCCACTGCAGCCGCGCTCTCCTCTATAGGTGTGCCGGTCGAAACAGAAAAGCATGCAGCCAAGCCGCTCCAAAACTAGCGGCTAAATGCCATGGGTTTTGAAGCAGCGCTTTCCAGGCGGAAATTTCCAGCTTTTTCCGCTGCGGCAGAACCGCGAGACTTCCCTCAGGAATACGCCGTGTGGGAACCCAGCCTTATGCTTCCCAAATTCCATCACATATGGAGAGCGTAGTCTTTAGCACGTTAGAACCTACTATGTAGCGGGTGGAGTGTGACGCTCTCCCCAGGATAAGCCTGCCAACCATTCGGGTGAGACACGGATCAGGCCATTTTTACAGACCTGGTAACTTCGTTACATTTATTTACTTTCTTTTTTCTACTCGTTTTTCTCTTCTAGTTATGTTTCACAGAATTAAATTCAAATCAATGATTACCGTGCAATTAATTCTGCATGACGTAATCCGTCTATATTTCCTTGTACATGAAAGATGATCCTATTTGTTGTAGTAATTCATTAAAAATCATTGAAACAAAAGATTACCTCCATAGAGTGATTACATATTGCCTCCATACCGCTCGGAACAAAACACACTACATAATGACCCTGAACTCTAGGACTTCTAGGGGTGTTGCCGGGGTTTAAAGTAAAAAAAAATAAATATATATATATATATATATATATATATATATATATATATATATATTTCATGTCCATTTCTAGTTACCAAATACCAGGAAGTATTATCGCCATACAGTGGTTACATATTACCATCATACCGGTTTTTAACAGAACGCACTATATAATGACCCATACTACCAATATTTCCACCATGCCCACTTCTAGTACTGCCATACAGTGAGCATTATGATCAGAACATAGGTGTGTGTGTGGGGGGGTGCCTGTAGGTTGGAAGAGGGGAAAACGAAGCCTAATGAAATCAAAATGTTGGGGTACTTTCACACAGGACCAAATATTTGTCAGCAGCATCTGCTAACATGCAGATTTTGAGCGGAACAGAAAATGGCAGCATTCTGCCGGCAATTCTGCACAGTTATATGTACGGATTTTGGTGCGGAGTTCAGGACTGGGGGACTCGCTACCTCCCCTACTAACGCTCCCTTCCCAATAATTGACCACTTACACTGTTTCCTAGCTTTTATTGTGTGATAGGCCACAGGTTTATTAAAACATTTTAATAACAATTTGTAAAAACTTTTTTAATGAATTAAAAAAGATGTAAAAAATTTTCAAATATTTCAAAAAGATTTTAAAAAACCAACAGTCCTTTCCATGCTTTATAAAATGCTTCCAAAAGTGAACCAAAAAGCGAGGCGTAAGAAAGCCCCATGAAATGGGCTTGGAAAGCCACTTTCCAGACCATTGCGGGCATGGAAAGTAAAATCTCCTGCAATCCTTCAGCTGTGACAACTTCCAATCCATCTGATCCATCCCCCTTCCTGATCATTGGGCGGGCAGGTGTCTTCTTTCTTCTTCTCCTGGACCATGACTGTCAGGCTCTTCCTCTTCCTCTATATCCCTAACCCTTCTACCCCTTCCTATCCTGGTTGCTTCTCCCCCCTTTTTTTAAACAAATCATGCCCCCTCCCAGTCCCTAGCAGGCTCGTTAACTAACTTGCTGCTTTTCAGGACATTCCTCAGTGCTGTTGCATAATATTCCATCCCATGTTAAAGTACCCTAAAGGGGTTGTGATATCAGACAGAGCCCCTTTAAGAATGCGCCGCCCAGCACAAACACCACTTGGCACCCTGGCAAACAGTTGACCTTGAATGATCGGCCAGTGTGTGTATATATAAACTTTTTCTCACCCATTCACATCTGATGATGAAATGTGTTGGGCTATAACTCTATCACTACTGGAAAGGTTTACTCCTCACATAGCAGTGAAGATAATTTGGAGATATGATCACACGGACGGGTTTGCTACAGAATATCTGGAGCAGATATAATAAATGAGATGCTGCAGATTTAAAATTTGCACCGTGTGTTAATTTCCGCATGGGTTTTGGGCACATTTTTTCCCCTGCATGTGAACAAGATTGTAAAAATCTAATCGACTCTGTTGCTACTATAAATGCCACAGATTTTCAGAACATAGCCTAAGGATTCTTCAATGAAAACATTCCATGGCCACTGTAGCATGCATAGCACTACAGCAGGGCTGTGGGGGGACACTACACACTGAGCCCACTGAGGGATCTTCCCTAGACAGCAGCTCAGAGGACTTTTACATTGACAGGAAGAAGCCAGCACATTGTGTGTCATTTGTAAGTTTATGTCAGTGGTGAGAGGGCTCTTGGGCCCTCCTACTTATGGGCCCCACAATTGCAACTGCTATTGCTATGCCACTGCTCAGGGAGGGTGTCACAATCTGTCTGTAGACTTGCACATTGGCAGGTCCAGTCAGTGCCTCAGGTGGCCTGGATGCCCCTTTGGAGATGGGAGCCCTAGGCCATTGCCCAATTTAGCCCCCCCCCCCCCAACACCAACACTACAGATTTTGCTATGGTTTGTGCTATGGAATCACCTCAACTCTTGCTCTAGCATTCTTGAATCCCCCTGCTTAGCACATACAAGTGGAGTTCTCTCCACACCCCCAGCAGGTTATGTCATTAAATCAGCTCACTAAACGGCCTCTGCCACTTCTTTACTAGTGCTGCATGTGTTTAGACCTTTCGTTGTTTTCTTCTTTGCGTTCTATAAGGCTGCTCATTGGTTATTCCCTCAGAAATGCCAGAGAAGATAGCTTAAAAAGTTTAAGTATCAGAAACTCAAATTTTTGGATATTTCAATCAATAGGTGAATATTGGATCAACTCACCTGGTGCTCAGTGGGACTCCCGATCTTGAGAGCCCACTGGCACCCGATATCCACGATCGCCTGTAAAACCACCCTGGGTTCCAGATCCGGATCACCGGAGAGACGTCTCTGGGATACAGCCCTCCCGGTCTGTGATACAATATAGCAGGCAGCAAAAGGAAAAGATCCCCGCGTTCACGGATCCCACGGGTTTAAAAAAGGACTCTGCGGTCCATATTCAAACTTCTTTATTAAAAGATGCAACGCGTTTCGGCAAATTGTTCTGTAAATTTTCAAGCATGCTTGAAAAGGGCAAACCAAACAATTTGCCGAAACGCGTTGCATCTTTTAATAAAGATGTTTGAATACGGACCGCAGAGTCCTTTTTTAAACCTGTGGGATCTGTGAGCGTGGGGATCTTTTCCTTTTGCTGCCTGCTATAGAGAAGATAGCTTAGCATGCTCTGCCATTGTAAAATGTCAAACACCCAATAGACCCCATTATAGCCCATGTTGTGTGTTGGGTGCCATTGGTGTCTATCATGTCAGGGAGTCGGCACTTCTGTTATTTTTGTTGTTAGGCTGCTCCAAGAATGGAAAGAACAATGTGGATGTGAACAAAACCTATTTTTACTTGTTTTGTATTTTTATTGTCATCTTTTTTTGCACCTTGTGGCCACCCTCAAAAAATACTAGAACCGGGGTCCATCGGAATTGGTTGGGATCCACTGGAGAACAGATCTGTCCCAGCTGTCTTGGCACTGTTATAATGGAAGGCATTACGCTAATGTGAACTAATTGTTTATTTATCCTTTTAAGTAGTTTTTTATGTTCTTGCTTCACTTATTGACCGTGATTTAGTGCTGCTACTTAAGAAAATTCACCCGGAACTTTTATTATTCATTTTTATTAAATATTGATACTATAATATTGCATTTTACTGCAGTATATTTGACCTATGGTAGCCAAGCTTCAAAACACTTGTTTTTCATATTTGCAGTAGCGGTTTGTAAGGAGGATGAAAATGTTAGCGTTGTGTAGTTGGGTGAATGCCATCAATGCTGATGTATATTGTCCAACTACTAATGTTCATTATGCAACCATTTAATCTGATCATTGTAACAGAGACTGTTGTAGCCCTTGTGGACATTGTATGTATGGGTATGTTACGAGTTTCATGGCCATTCTAAGGTTTGCATAGCCAGTCACAGTGCTGGGCATGTGAGTCTGTTGGATAAATGGTAAGGCACGTCTTGCCTCACAGGGCAGTGCCTGCTTGTGGTACAAATGGCATGGTGTGGCACACAATATGGTTGTTGTTGCTGATGTGGTGGAGTGTACAAGCAAGAAGGAGAGATCTTTGAGAAAGTTGGAGGTGGGCTGTAGTCAAGAGCCGAAAGAGAGATGTGGAGACTGCTGGGAGTTTGGGTGCAGCTGAAAGCAGTCAGATGTAGGAAAGTCCTGAAGCCCTGCGACTGTGGAGCTGAGGTAACTCCAATCATTGGCTTGATATATTGCTGAGAGAATGACAGAATCTACACCATATAGACTGTGAGTGCATACCCATGAGAGTCATTGAGTGTGTCCCCAAAGCCACGCCAGGTCTGCTATGCATTTAAAGAGACTGTGGCTTGATCCCACAAGGCCTGAAAGGTCAAGACAGTGTTGTCAAGTGCTAAAACAGTGTTGCAAAGTTCTGAAAGTGTGTGCCAATGTAAAGGATAATGCAGCGTTAAATTTGCAGCCAAGTAAAGACTATTACTGTTTATTGCAACATATTTGCCATCTCTTAAAGAGGTTTTCATGAATATTAAAAAAATTATATAGGGTTAAAAAAATTGAATACTCCTCTATCTCTGTTGCTCCGTGTCCAGAGCTGCAGCCCCGGTGCCCGCTGCACGGAACCCAGAAGAAGTGATAGGCAGTCATGTGCCATTCATCGTGCATGCGATCGCTCAGCCAGTCACAGGCTTCAACCATGATTCTTCTATGGCCACTGAAGCCTGTGAGTGGTTGATTGTTGTGGCCCAGAACATATATCCTTGGCCCCTCCATAAATGTCATGCATGTAATGTCTTGTGTAGATGCACTGTGCAGAAACTGTCCTGTTATTTGTTATGTGCATTGCACAGCTGCAGTGGATGAAGAGTTAAAGGGGTTGTCCCGCGGCAGCAAGTGGGTCTATACACTTCTGTATGGCCATATTAATGCACTTTGTAATGTACATTGTGCATTAATTATGAGCCATACAGAAGTTATAAGAATTTTTTCACTTACCTGCTCCGTTGCTGGCGTCCTCGTTTCCATGGAGCCGACTAATTTTCGCCGTCTAATGGCCAAATTAGCCGCGCTTGCGCAGTCCGGGTCTTCTTCTGTTCTCAATGGGGCTCCGTGTAGCTCCGCCCCGTCACGTGCCGATTCCAGCCAATCAAGAGGCTGGAATCGGCAATGGACCGCACAGAAGCCCTGCGGTCCACGGAGGGAGAAGATGCCGGCGGCCATCTTCAGCCGGTAAGTAAGAAGTCACCGGAGCGCGGGGATTCAGGTAAGCGCTGTGCGGATTTTTCTTTAGGTCCCTGCATCGGGGTTGTCTCGCGCCGAACGGGGGGGGGGGGGGGGGGGGGGTTGAAAAAAAAAAAAAACCCCGTTTCGGCGCGGGGGCAACCCCTTTAATGTCTGCGAATGTATCCTTCTCAAGTCATGTGGTAGGTTTAGAGTCTATAAATATGAGTGATTGGGTGTGATAAGGAGTTCTTCTTCAGAGATTGTTCATCAGGAGTTCTTCTGAGTGCTAGCCATATGGGAGTACCTTCAACCCCCATGTGGGGAAGAGAATGGAAGAGGAAGAAAGGTATCTTCAGGACATCAATGCAAAGTGAGGAGAGAGTGTGTGTGAGAGAGAGAGAGTGAGTGCAAAGGCGAGCCCAGATCACCGTGCAGAGGTACTGTGTCCAGAGATTATCTGGGGAGAGTTTGCCCCTTCCCTTTTTCCAGGAGCGGTCCTGGACAGATAACTAGGATTATCCGGCCAGTGTCATCCTGAGTATACCCCTTTCAGGAGTATTTCCATACAAGTCCTAAGGATTGTAGGACCAACATCATCCTGAGTTCCTCCTAGGCCGTCTTTCTCTGTATTGCCTGCATCGGTGTATCATTGTACCTTGTGAAGTGTTCCAGTTACTAAAGTAAAGTTTTTCCCAGGCCCTGACCATTCCCAGGGACTGAGGTACTAAAAAGTTAATATTGTGTGGACTCTGCTTATTACCGCCGACGTCTTATACAGGTGGGAAAGGAATGGTGGTGTCACCTGTGACAATCTAAAATATCGTTAAATGTTTATTGGCCATGCCTATCCTAGGGGGTGTCTGGAAGTGGCCTAGTGGCACTTGGGTGGAGTTCACGTGTAGCCCTCCAGGAAGGAGACTGGTATGCTGTGACCCATGACAGTTTTACCCTCCCAGCTCCTCCACGTGGGCCTTGTGTCCCGAGTGGACCCTTCAGGTCACCACATGAGCAGTCACAAGGTATGTCACCTGACCGCCGGCTGCTTTTTATGGATTCTGTGCAGCGGGTAATGGTGCTGCAGCACTGAACAGGGAGCAGCAGGGATAAGTGAGCATTCAATTCCTCTTTATTTTAGCACTGTTTTATTTTTTTTTAATGTCCAAGCAAACCCTTTTAATCTACCTGTCCTGAGGGTTCCATAGGTTTCCTGCCACTCTAAGTTCCCTCTTCCACCTTCTTCCTACCTGAGCTGATTTATCATTGGCTCAGGTGACAGCTACAACTTCCTCTGGATGGTAGTTTTGTATCTTCAGGGGTTGGCTGGCATATATCATTAGCTCCAGCAAGAGACAGGAAAAATGTTGTGGTAACACAAATGGTTTTACTCTGGCAGGTAGGTACCAAGTAAACATGTAATAAAAGGCGATTCACACTCTCCATGCACAGCAGTGCACTCAGTCCTTGGCCATGAGGAAAGAGGGAGCCCTTTTCTTGGTACCCCAACCAGATCTAACAAGGTCAAACTGTCCTTTATGACCAGGATTTAACATGGTGCTGAGGATCAGGCTTGAATTTTCCCTGGGTCACAGGAGAAGGTTGAGATAGTACAGTTTCAGTTTGCATATTGGTTTCGGCCCAACATGGAGCCATGGTACTCTAATCAGCTTTGGTGGGTAATAGGGTCATAAGGCATTTGTGTCATGGCTTTTGCCACACCCAACATCTCATGCCATTCGGCACTGCACACACTTTGTAAACTCCCATGTAGCTCCTCCTAGGAGGTGCGCCTAACAGCTCCCATTTGTTTCCACGACTGTTCATCTCTCCCCAGTATAGTGACCGATTATTTCAACCTCTTGCATTATCACCATCCTGGGGTCAAGGCTCACTCGCAGGGCAGACAAACTGAGTCAGGCCTGTACTTGTAACTACATAAGCTAGACAATTTTAGATCCCTAAGGCATTCAGCGCATCTTGGGCTCGGGTTGATGAGTTTCTGTCTTTTTTATAGGGCATTGGAGGGTTGTTATAGGTGACCACCACCATGGAGTGGAGCATCCTTCTCAGGGAGGCAGCCCCACCGTTAGACAGGAAATTCTAGTGGTCAGTGTGAGGATATCTATCTCGCCCATATGGCCTTGATAGGTGCATTGATTCAGAGGATTAGTTTTGAAGAACTAATTGCTGCATCATCTGTAATCTTGGAATACACAAGACTAAACAGGGTGAGGTTGATAGAATCGTGAGTAATAAGGATTAATGCAATGGTATGATTTATCACCTCTATTCCCATGCCCTGATACTTTATTTTACTTTGTGTATAGACCTCACTTAGCATGTAGGTTTTATATGGTAATCATGTTATCTGTCTTTTCGGGTGTTTTAGGAGTGCATTTAATAAAGTATAACTTTTAGGGGTGGTTATTGCAGTGATTTGTAGAATACTTTGTGAGCCTCCTTTAAATGATCTAGTATTTGCAATGATATTGACCCCCATCTACACCCTAATAGGTCACATTGAAAGTAAAAAGTCCTTTAGTGCATATTAACCCTTAATGATGTTGGTTTTGGTTTGAAAGACCAATATAACTATTTACTCCTCTGCATTCGGTTGGGATGTTTTGATGTGGATCTGATACTTAGAGGGGTATTTGGAGCTTTTAGGTGATGACCCATCCCTTGATAGGTCATCAGTAGTTAATGGATGGGGTCTGCTGCTTAGTACCCACATCCATTAGCTGATTGACCTGCTGCCAGTGCTGGACGTCATCATCAGTGGTCAGAGGAGGAAGTTGGAGTATCAGCTTCACTCCCTTTTAAATCAATAGGGGCACCATGCTGCTCTTGCACTTTTTGCTGAGGACCATGTTGTGGACCCTCATGTGGTAAAGAATGGAAGAGGAAGAGCAGTTCTAATTCGAGGACCCTTATCCTAAGAGAGAAAGTGTGAAAGAGGAGAAAAGAATCTGCCATGTAGTGTTCTGTAATCCATCAGAAAGTGAGTGTCAGTGGAGTGTTCTTGTCGTCTGGAGTGTGTGTGTTCAGGAGTGGAGTCATACAGATAACTCGACTGTAGGCCCGGTGTCATCCTGTGTTTTCCTCCCTGACCTCCGTCCTTCTTCCTATACTGGTGTGAAATTACCCACAGAGAATTATGAGTTTGTATTGAGATATCTATCTGCCAGTAAAGTTCCAGTTGTTGACTGCTCCCAGCAGCTGAGTTTAACAAGTTAACCATGTGTGGACTCACTTATTTTCCCGTCGGATATCCTACGGAGTAAGGAACGGTGGCGTCACCCGTGACAGAATTCTTCCAGTCAACTACATCATCTATTCAGGTAACCGCTGCCCTAGCATTGCCTGGGAGAGGCCTCAGTACTTTGGCCGAGGGTCACACACGTCCCTCGTGGGAGGAGTTGGTAGTGCCACCATGACATCCCTAACATCTACCCCACCATCTCCTCAGTGGTGTGCGTCGGTCACTGCACATGGGCAGGACGTCACATTTTGCCCTGAGCAGGAAATGTAAAAGCAGTGTGGTGCTCCTCTTTATTTCAATGGAAATAAGCCCAGCACTGTGACTTCCTTCTATGGCCACTGATGACAACATATGGTCCCACTGCCAGCCAGTGTGGCAGACTGGACGATCATCTGATGAATGGGGATCCCGAGTGGTAGACCCTATTCTATCAACTACTGATGACTATCAAAAGGATAGGTCACCAGTTAAAGAAGCTCCAAATATTCCTTTAATCCATGACAGAAATCTGAGCCAAATGAATTATGACGTGAATTTCCATAGCATTCAATTGAGTGCCAAAATGCCAGGGATTCAGAGGCTAAATTAGCAGAAGGTAAAAGAATGGTGTGAATGGGTCCAACTGTGTGGAGAGAAGCTGCTGCCTAAGCACAGCTCAGAATAATCAGTATGGTGGAAAAGTGCTTAAAGTCATTGGCTGATGGATCTGTCACAGAATTATGTTTTTTGGTATTTCTGAATATTATTTTGCAATTTTTAATGCAATTTTTTATTTTTGTTTTCATTTTTCGATTGTAAGCATTTTTAGCTTTTCTTTGCCAACTTTATACATTTCGTCAATTTTGTTCTTTTTAAACAGACAACATTTTATAATGTCATTATTTCTGTATTCAACAGATGGTTTAAATAATCAAGGCAATTGCCAGAAAGTGTATGTGAACTTCTAAGGAAAGTCTCGCTGGAGTCATATTTCCACTCAGCTGAGATGTGGCGCACGGAGTCCAAAAACAATGTAGGGAGGATGCTGTCACTTCTCCAGGAGAAAACCGCAACGGACAAGACAAAAATGTACAAATTCTTACTATAGAACAGTCAAGGCTGAGCGCAGCTGACCATAACCCACTCTAGTGAAGGGTCCAATGGAACTTATACATTACTTACAACTTTTAACAGGTGTATGAAGAGTGCAATATGACATTGGAGTGACCCTTAACCCTTTCCAATCCAATTTATATCCTGGTTTTCCTAGGGGACTTACTCTTTTTCTGCTACTATATAATGGCGCTATATGCTGGCTAAAGCCAGTACTGCATGAGAAGAGACATTGGATAGCCTCCGACAGCAGAGAGGCTGGCAATATACAGTAAGAGAACCCTGACGGACGTCTTCCTAAATCAGAGCTGAACAGCCTTAAATCATAATGTCTTCAGAGGTCAGACACTGGATTGGAAAGGGTTAATGAGACGGCACCCTAATCCATAGTGGCGTTCTGCCAATTGAACTGTATTTTGACCGACCAATGAGCAGTGTAGGTAACTGTGCAGTGGGTGTATCAATAGCGTGATCATTGTATCTCTGTCACTGATTGAAGTCGAGCCTGTGATGGTAGTAGGGTAGTTGTCACTAAGACCTATGGAGGTGCTGGGTGACCCCCAAAAAGTGACTGGTGAAGCCCACAGATGACTCACCACTGTTGTTTATATGCTAAGAGAAACTTTTGAGAAACTTTTCCACCACCATTGAGGGCATGCATTGGCTAGACAATCCTGACTGTGAGCTGAGACAGACACTTCTTTCTGAGCTCCACTCGACGTTTCCTGTAGCAACTCCACATCAGACCTCAATTACCACATCAGACCTCAATTAGATTGAAGCTTGTCCCAATGGAGCACCAGCATGACCAATGGAGCACCATCTAATTGACGCTCCCTACTCCTTAGTGAAAGATGTTGATTTTATTAAAAGCAAACTGGCAGACCTCGAGGATCGGAGTAGAAGGAATAATGTAAATTTTTGTGAGATTGTGAGATAAATTAATCAGAACTGATAGACTATCTGTTTCACTGGATGAAAACACTACTACCCTCTAGCTCACCCCAAGAACTCCTTGATAGAGCACATAGACTGCCAAGATCGAGATTCCTTTCCGGAAACATATGCTGTTTTATCTAGAATACACTTTTTTCCCACCAAAGAGGCTTTAATCTTTGCAGCCTGTAAAGCTAATATCCTTCCAAGTCCTTATGCAAATCTCATCTTTTGTCTGCCACAATTCAAGCAAGAAAAGCCTTTATCAACATCATAGACACTTTAGGGTAAGCCAAAATTCTTTATAAATGGGGTTTTCCTACAAAACTCTTAAAGGGGTTGTCCCGCGAAAGCAAGTGGGGTATACACTTCTGTATGGCCATATTAATGCACTTTGTAATGTACATTGTGCATTAATTATGAGCCATACAGAAGTTATCCACTTACCTGTTCCGTTGCTGGCGTCCTCGTCTCCATGGAGCCGTCTAATTTCAGCGTCTAATCGCCCGATTAGACGCGCTTGCGCAGTCCGGTCTTCTCCCTTCTGAATGGGGCCGCTCGTGCCGGAGAGCTGCTCCTCGTAGCTACGCCCCGTCACGTGTGCCGATTCCAGCCAATCAGGAGGCTGGAATCGGCAATGAAACGCACAGAGCCCACGGTGCACCATGGGAGAAGACCTGCGGTCCACCGTGGGTGAAGATCCCGGCGGCCATCTTCGCAAGGTAAGTAAGAAGTCACCGGAGCGCGGGGATTCGGGTAAGTACTATCTGTTTTTTTTTTTTTAAACCCCTGCATCGGGTTTGTCTCGCGCCGAACGGGGGGGCTATTGAAAAAAAAACAACCTGTTTCGGCGCGGGACAACCCCTTTAATTCAAAGAGACGGATCTACACAAGTCTTATCAAAAGCAAACCAGGATTCCAAACTACTGGCATCATGGGTCTTACAAGTTTCAAGACAACAACAAAGCATCTCTAAAAGAAAATCCACCAAAATAACTCAAGACTTGGGCAAGACTTCATCCAGCTGAGAGAATACCTTTCGTGATTCCTATTGGGTATGAAAGGCTCGGAATGTTCAAAATTGTTCCTATGATTTTATGTTATCTTCTCCTAGTTAAAGGCAAGTATACCAAGGTTCTATTATACATATCATCTCTTACTAAAATGTACATGTCACTTAAAATGCTCTCCCTAAACATAAAAGGGCTTAAATCTCCTTTTAAGAGATCCTTAGTCTGGAAATAGGCATTATATAATAAGGCTGACCTTTACGCCTACAAGAAGCCCACTTTGCATTATTTTCTTGTCGCAAATTCACTCATTAAAAATTTTCAAAAATTTACATGGCATGTGCATGTAAAAAACAAGCTGAGGTCCTGATAGGGTTCTGTGATAATTGTGTCCTTACAGAGAAGTTCGTAAATCCTAAGGAAAGATTCATTATAATATTGGGGTTTATAAACTGTTCACAAATGGCTCTGGTAAATATAGATTTCCAAATTTATCTCAATCTGATTTCTGAACAACACTGTTAAAAACATTTGTAGGCTCCAGAGTGGAAGATTGTCTGTGGAGATTTTAATTTCAAGTTTGACTCTACTGGTCATGCTAATAGGACTTCTCCCATTCTTGCTTCTTGGCTTTACAGAGAAGCTTTATATGATACACTAGCTGATATACCCGGCTTCACCCGAGTTAATTTGGTACTGGTGTTTATCTGGTGTTCACACGGAAAATCTTATGAAGTCGTGGTAACTTTAGAGATACCGGAAAAAATATGTTCACCATATGCTCGCGCCAAATTTCATGTTTCTATGGCATCGGGAAGTTGGAGAATTTTTGGCGAGTCAGTGAGTCAGTCAGTCAGTCAGGGCTTTCGTCTTTATATATGATACATTTAGAAGTTTAAATTGTTCTTCTAAAGAACTTGCATAATATTCTTCCCACCATAGATCCTTTCCCGTATTGACCTATTTCTGGTGGATAGATGGACTCTTCCTTTGGTGCTCACCTTGGAGATAGTTATGACTACATGGTCTGACCACTCTCCTATTTTTTTTTTTAACTTTTTCATTAAATAACCCATCATGTACAACTAGTGGAATAATATTTTACTCATGAACATTTCCCAGTATAAAGAGCTTATTACAGAAGCCCTGAATGAATACTTTTCAATTAACGCAATTCCTGAGGGTTCAGTCACACGGGCGCCAATCCGCCTGTGTTTCTGGATGATTAGACAGCCGCACCGCGTGCGGATGAACCTCCGCATGACCGGCTCCATGGCCAGCCATATGTTCTTTTTTCCGGCCGGTGCGGAGAGTTGTCCACACCTGCAGTGCGACCGTCTTATCGCCCAGAAACACGGGTGAATCGGCGCCCGTGTGACGGAGCCCTGAAACAAACATATTTTCTATCTGGAAGCATTTATTCAAAGAGTTTAAATAAAACTAAGTTCACAATGTAAAAGACAAAAACAGCTATGTATCAATGATGTCCTCTCACAAATTTCCAACAGAGCAATTGATACAATCTTCTCATTTAGATTTCCTTCATGCAGATTTATTTAAATGATGGCATAATTTAATGCTGGTTCTGCTAGAAGAATACACCAAAAAAGTAACATTTTCATGCATGACATTTTATTCTTCTTACAAAAACTTTTGAGGCTGATGGCGAATCTAGTTAAACAGCAAAAGGTTAAAACTTAAAAAAATAAATAAATAAAAAAAAATAAAAAATAAAAAAAAATAAAATCAGATGGTTCGGGAGAAAAACTGTCCCATCCCCAAAATATAGCTGACGAACTCAATGCCTTCTATTCTAATTTATCTAATTAATTTAAAAGATAATTCAACTCCTCAGACAACACAAATAAGATTGATCATCATTAACCTCCCATTCTTATTATTGGCAAAACTCAGTCTTTTTAACCCTTCGATACTCTCTCCGGAGATTGCTGGAGTAATTACATCTCTCCAATCCCATAAATCTCAAGGCTCAGATAGCTTTGCTAATGAATATTATACATTTTTCTCATCTACAGTATCTTAACCCTTCACTTAACCAGAACTTTTAATAGAACGATTTCCTCTGGTCGTCTACCAGAAGAATGCTTCAAGCCACTATTGTTACTAAACCCAAACCAGGAAAGCCACCAGATTCACCACCAAATTTCATGCCAATTTCTTTACTTAATTGTGACATTAAAATATACTCAAAACTTCTAGTTCAGAGACTTCTTATAGTTCTTCCAAACATTATCCATAATTAAAGGGGTTGTCCCGAGGCAAAAGCGAAAATTTTTTTTTCTGCCCAGTCCCCCTTCTAAAGCAAACATTACAATGTACACGTGTAAAGCGTTTTTAAAGATGGTTTCTACTCACCATTCGAGCGTTTCATGAACTTATAAAACTTCTTCTTTAAAGATGGCCGCCGGTCCTTTCCCAAGGTGCACCGCGCTTGCTGTAGCCCTACGTGCGCGCTCCCGAGACGCCGGTCACGTGATTCAGTTGATGACGTCATCGCGGGAGGCAGGGAATTCTACTGCTTGTAATGCCGATTCCAGCCATCCCATTGGCTGGACAGCACGACGAGCAGTAGGGAGGTGGAGTCATTTGACAGGCCGGCCAAGGGAGGATTCAGCCACCACATGTTTCTCCCTGCCATTTTCCACAAAGAAGCCTAGGTAAGAGCACCCGCTCCCCGCAGCAGCTAACCCCCTCCATCCAGCCCTCTATGTAGTCCCCGTTTCTGCACTGTCTCAGCACCTCCTATATACTGACAGTAATCTGGCTGCAATTTGCCTGTAATGTGCCTGTAATGTGCCTGCAATCTGCCTACAATCTGCCGGTACTAGGAGGGTTCTCCATCTTATCACAAAAGCTGAATCTTCTCAAATCCTTGTTTTGGATGCAAAGAAGGCATTTGACAGATTACATCGTGGACTTCACATTTTCAACACTACACAAATTTGGCATACAGGGCAATATGTTCAGAGCAATACAAGCTCTATATAGTTCTCCCGCTGCAAGAGTTCATGTTGACGGCATTCTCTCTAAATCATTCCAAATTACAAATGGAACTTGTCAATGATGCCCTTTGTCCACGTTGTTGTTCAACCTAGTTATGGAACATTATGCTGAATTAATTAGAGCAATATGCTCTCAAATCTGCTGAATTCTCCTTTGTGCAGCAGAAGACAACATTTGGCAGTAATGGGTAAATGTGGTGACTTGAGTAACTCTGACCACAGACATATTGTTTGTGACCGGAGGTGTGGTGCCGGTGTTTCTGAAACTGTCACACTTGTTGGCTGATCCCAAACTATGGTATCAAGGGTGTGCCAAGACTGGTTGAACCATGAACAGACATCTGACGGAGGATCACGCAGGCCACATGTGGTTGATCCTAGAGGCGAGGTTCAGGTATCTTGGCAACGATATGCCACAGTGGACCAAATGACCCAGCAGTACAACAGCAGGGAAGTTAGACAATTTTTTTACAATGACCATGTGGAAATATGAGATTAGTAGCGTTCCAATGGGGGAGAAAATGGCAAGAAGTACTCAGACAAGGAAGTAGGATGGGACTCACCCCAGACGTAACCGGACCTTACAAGGAAGGTCACGGTTCGTCTAATGGTCCTGGATGGCAGGTGTTGTCAGATACTGGTCCAATGAACTGGTCAGAAGGACATCCCAGAGAGGGAGAGCATCACAGGGTGACTCTAGGCAGGAATTACCAGAGAAAGCAGAAAGCAATGGGAAACAATGTCACTGACACCCCTACGAAGTAAGTTTTCTCCTGCTTCCTTCTAATACCAATTTACTGCAGCACCAGGATCTTTGTTTCCCATTACAATGACCATATAGCGCACCTTGCAGCAACAGGGATTCAATATCTGAGGACTGACAAGGGTGTCTTGATGACCCCCTGTCATCGCCAACAATGCCTTGCATGGGCCCAGTCATAGTAACATAGTATGTAAGGCCAAATGAAGACAATGTCCATCTAGTTCAGCCTGTTTAGCCTCCTATGTTGGTGATCCAGAGGAAGGCAAAAAAACCCAAGAGGCAGGAGCCAATTAGCCCATTTGGGGGAAAATTCCTTCCCGACTCCCTAATGGCAATCAGACTAATCCCTAGATCAACCCCTGATAGTTGCTATCTGTCTGTATACCTGGATTAACAATTGACCTAAGATTTATAAGCTGTAATATCCTTCCGCTCCAGAAAGATATCAAGTCCCCTTTTAAACTCCTCTATGGATTTTGCCATCACCACGTCCTCAGGCACAGAGTTCCACAGTCTCACTGCTCTTACAGTAAAGAACCCTTTTCTGTGTTGGCGATGAAACCTGCTTTCTTCTAGACATAGCGGATGCCCTCTCATTACCGTCGCAGTCCTGGGTATAAACAGATCATGGGAGAGATCCTTGTATTGTCCCCTCATGTATTTATACATAGTTATTTGATCGCCTCTTAGCTGTCTTTTTTCCAGGGTAAATGATCCCAATTTTGATGCCTCTCTGGGTATTCCAGTCCCTTCATTCCATGTATTAGTTTAGTTTAGTCAATGGACCTTGGACACATGGCAGAAGGTCATCTGAAGTGACGAGTCCAATTTCCTGCTGAACTATATGGATAGCAGTCTGCTTCTGGTGTAAATAGCATGAAGCCATATCCCATCTATGCATCACTGGGGTTCAACTGGCTAGTAGTGGCAGTGTCATGGTCTGGTAAACATTTTCCTGGCATGGCCTAGGACTGTTCGTCATCCTACCACAGTCCTTGAAGGATGAATGCTTCAAGGACCTGTTAACTGACCATCTGCACCCATATCTTCAGGAAGCGTTCCCCGACTAGAGTGCAATCTTTCTACATGTCAACATCATCGAGCTCGGATCACTAAGGAGGGGTTGGAAGAACATGACAATAAATTCTCCACACTGCCTTGATCCCCAGACTCACTGGATTGTGACCCCATTGAACATGTTTTGGATATGCTGAAAAGGCTGTGAGATCTGCTCCCACTTATCTGCAAAGTGTGTATCAACTGATGGAGCTGCTGAAGCGGGCATGGTTTGAGCTGAGTATGGAGGATGTTTTCCATCTTGTGGAATCTGTTCCTTGATGTCTGAAAGCCATGATCGCCATAAAAGGTGGAGCAACCCATTATTGAGTAGGTATTCCTAATGCAATGATCATTGAGTGCATAGGGAACATGATAGGTGGGCCCTGTTTCAGATTTTGCATTGGGGTCCAGAAGCTTTAGGTTGCACTTCTGGGTGGCATGTTTGGTCAGTGACCATTTGGACCATCTATAGATATTATTTCCTTTCTTCCTCATTGACTTGTAGTTTATTTTTGCTCCAGATTCTTTTTGATATAGGGCCGGTGTAGGAATGGAATAACTGGAAATGTCCGGTATAAAATCTCTGTGAATGCATTTTGCAATGTTATGGTTGGATCTGGTTCTTATCTTGGCGCGGCCTTGTGATGTTATTGTTGGAACTGCTGTCTGACATCTACATGGGATCAATTAGGAGGGATAGTAAAAGTTCTCTGGAAGGACATTAACAAGGAACATAAAATAATAAGATTCGGTGATCCATTTATCTTTGCTCAGAAAGTGGTTGTCACCATCGCCTCTAAATAACCTGCTGCCTGCCAAACATCCATCCAAAATAACGACCTCGCTAGAGAAACCTTATTAATATGATGCATTTCTGAGGTTACTGAGACTTATGGGAGCGCCAGGACTGACACTGATGCGGGCCCAGTAGCTGATACTTATGGGTCTCTTTGTATGACATTTATAGGGAACTGTGACGAGAATTTATGGGGAATGTGAGACAAGTCTCCCAACCGTCCCAGATTAGGTGGGATAGTCCTGGATTTTGGGGACTGTCCCACCATCTTGAGTAGAAGAAGAGTTGTCCTGCATCACGGATGGAATAAGACAAAAAAATGTTAGCTTCATCCCTTTCACTTCCTCACCAGACCACATGCTTCTATAGTTTCCACTCTCACTTCTGGTAACAGGACCATGTGGTAGGCATTGATGGAAGCAGAAGCAAGAGAGGGGAGGATAAAATGTGTTACATTTTATTTTACTGCATGAAACGGAGCATCAAGGGGCTCGGTTACTGAGGGACACATGTGGGGGCACTATTATTGAGAGGGGCATGTGGGGGCACTATTACTGAAAGACATGCAGAGACATTATTAAGGAGGGGTATATGGTGCAGTATTACTGAGGGTCACATGTGGGGACACTGCTGGGGCACTATTACTGATGGGCACATGTGGGGACACTGCTAGGGAGGGGCACTATTACTGATGGGCACATTAGGGGACACTGCTAGGGAGGGGCACTATTACTGATGGGCACATTAGGGGACACTATTATTGAGAGATATATGCAGGAGTACTATCAAAGAGGGGAACATGTGAGGATATTTTAACTGAGGGGTACATGTAGGGTCACTATTACTGACGGGCAGATCTTGGGCACTATTGCTGAGGGGCACACGTGGGAATAGAATTACTGAGGGATACACGTGGGGACAGTTTTGCAGAGGGGCACATTTGGGAGCACTATTACTGAAAGATACATGCAGGGACACTATTACTGAGGGCAAACGTGGGTACACAATTACTGAGGGATACATGTGGGGAACTATTACTGAGGGATACATGCAGGGACACTATTACTGAGGGCACATGCAGGGGCACTATAATTGGGGACACTATTACTGCAGGCATATGCAGGGGCAATATTACTAAGGAACACATGTGTGGACACTATAACTGAGGGGCACATGTGGGGGCACTATTACTGAAAGACACATGCAAACACATTATTACTGAAGGGTACATGTGGGGACACTGTTACTGAGGGACACTATTAATGAGGGGCACATGTGGCAGCCTATTACTGAGGGGGACACAAGCAGAGGCACTATTATTGAAAGGCACATGTGGGAGCGAGTATGCAGGGGCATTGTTACTGAACAGACGCTTGCAAGGCTATTAATGCTATGAGGACACTAAGGATTAATATTACCACGATGGGGTTATTGAGGGGCCCTATTACTGTTAGTAGTCACTGACAGGTACCATTACCGTGAAGGGTCATTGAGAGGCACTATTGCTGTGAGCTGACACAAAGAATAAAAGAGGTGTGGCCTAACTGAAAAAATGTACCTTTGCGAGTACAACACGCTGGAAGAATCGTCCTTTTTTTCATTGTTTAGAAGCTGAAAGGTTTGCAGACACTTACTGAAAACTGGTTGACAAGTTTGGTACTACTATGGCTGGTGGTAAGGGAGATTGTCTGACTCTCTTGCACCATGTATTTCACATGCTTAGAGGAGAGGGCGCTGTACCTATGTGGATACTGTGGAAGGTATTGGGAGTCCTTCAGAGGGGAGAAGTGGTAATATTATAAAAGATTTTTGATTGTTCCTAAAACTTCAGCGTCAGTCCTTCCTATTACACAACAGTCCTTGGGGGGGGGGGGGGGGTGTAGGTGAATGATAAGGTGAATGTAATTCCAGAAACATGTTTTAGCAAAGCCAGCTTCCATACTTCCCGAAAGAAGTAAAAGTCTAATTTATGCACAGAAATAAGTCACACTTATCTTTTCTGCAGAATAAGACTTCCAAAGAACTCCTAGGAACGTAGCATTTTAGGCTGATAAAACACATCTGTTCATCTAATTCAGCCTATTTGTCATCCAGAGGAAGGCCAAAAAAACCAATAATGAGGTAGAAACCAAGTTTCCCCATTTCAGTGAAAAAAAAAAAATTCCTTCTAGGCTCCAATCTGGTAATCTAAATAATCCCAGGATCACTGACCCTTCTGAGGTAATCAGTGATATAACACGTGATATTGTAACGCTCAAGAAAGCTGTCCAGGCCCCTCTTAATACTGTTTTAGCGAGTTTGCCATCACCACGTCTCAGGCAGAGAGTTCCAGAGTCTCACTGCTCTTACAGTAAAGAACCCCCTTCTATGTTGGTGTAGAAACCTTCTTTCCTCTTGACCAGGGATGTCAAACACCTTTTCACCAAGGGAAATATCATATCAGCATTATGGTTGCCTTTAAAGGGACGATTGTAATTGTAAAGCTGTATAGTGTCCCACATAGTGGCCCCAGTAGTAGCCGTATCCTCCATAGTGCCATAGTAGCCCCAATAGTACCCTGTTTCCCCAAAAATAAGACAGGGTCTTATATTAATTTTTGCTCCAAAAACTTTTTTACATGTATAGATGCCTGGACACTATTTAAATTGACTTTTTTTTTTTAAATAAACTTCAACTAAGGTTTATTTTTGGAGTAGGGCTTATATTTCAAGCATCTTCCAAAAATCTGAAAAATCATGCTACATCCTCAAAAATCTAGAAAAATTATGCTAGGGCTTATTTTCATGGTAGGTTTTATTTTTAGGGAAACAGGGTAATGGTGTCCCCCCCAGTAGTAATAGTGACTCCAGTAATAACAGTGACCCCCAGTAGTAATAGGGTACCCCATAGTTGCCCTAGTAGAAAGTGACCACCATAGTGGCCCCAGTAGTAATAGGGACTGCAGTAGTAATAGCGTATCCTACAGTGGCCACAGTAGTAATAGCATATCCATAGTAGCCCCAGTAGTAAGTGTCCCCCATAGAGACCCCAGTAATAAGTGTTCCTCATAGTGTCCCTAGTAATACTAGGGTCCCCCACAGTGGCCCCAGTAGTAATAATGATCACAGTTGTAATACGGTCTCTCTTAGTAACCCCAGTAGTAAGTGACCACCATAGTGGCCACAGTAGTAACAGTGCTCCCATAATGGCCCCAGTAGTAATAGTAACCCCCATAGTGGTCCCAGTAGTAATAGTGACTCCAGTAGTGCTCCCAGTAGTAATGGGGTCACCCATAGTGGCCCCAGTACTGATAGTGACCCACTGTAGTGGCTCCAGTAGTAAGAGGCCCTATTAGCGGTCCCAGTAGTAATAGTTCCTGCCATAATGAATCCAGTAGTAATAATGCCCCCTGTATAGGCCCCAGTAGTAATAAGATAAATGTATTAAAAATAATAAGGTCCAGTACTGCCTCCTGTTGTATCCAACTAATACTCCCCTCCAATACGGTCCTCTGTGGTACCCCCCTAGTAATGGTGACCCCTCCAATACTGCCCCTGTGGTAGCCAACTAGTATTGGTGACCCAATCAGAGTATGTACCATTTATAACCCCCCTCTGCTTTCTATCACTGACCAGTTACTGACCCACTTAACACATTCTCGCCCAGACCAAGCATTCTTCTTTTATATACAACCTTTCATGCGGCACAGTATTACATTCTTTGGAAGAGTCCAGATACACAAGATCCAGTGACTCTCCCCGGTCCAGTCTAGAACTTACCTCCTCATAGAAGCTGATCAGGTTGGTTGGACAGGAGGGATCTCTCATATACACATGCTGATACGAAGTTATACAGCTATGTTCCTTGATGTCCTCCAGGATAGCATCTATAAGAAACCCTTCAAGCATTTTACCCCCTCAAGCTTTAGAGCATAGCTTTAGAGGGTGCGAAAGTGGCAGTTAAATTTGGGATCCGGATGCTTGATGGCCTCAAAGGTCCCTGTGCCACATAAGCGGACACTAGTGTTATAAATGGCACATGGTAGGTGGAGACCCTGGTACAGATCCTACACTAGGGCCTTCATGTTACACCTCTGAAGCTAAGATATATACGATGGCTGTCCCAGTCAAGTCAATGAGATTGATCTGCTCCACCAGACACTGCCACTACAAAATGTATGGCACTATGTCGGGTATGCAGTGAAGAGGATGCGACAATTGCCCGAGTGCTGTGGTCTACGGGAGACCTGAACGGCAGACCCCCACCAATCGGATATTGACATTGGAGTCCCAGAAAATCCCTCTAAAGCTGTGTACCCTACAGCAGGACTGGATCCTTGTGGGTGTCAATATTCTAATATACCTCACTCTTCACACGGATTGCAGAATGGGGCTGCTGGGTGTAGGCATTTCCTGAACATCTCCCCAACTATACAGAAGTGATTATTCTATAGGCATCTCTGAACACAGGAGAACGCATCCTAGA